>NC_034604.1:46661178-46726096 GCF_900095145.1 Mus pahari | reverse complement strand
ACACACACACACACACACACACACACACACACACACACACACACACACACACATTCATGATTGATGTTTTACATATCCTCTGTTTCTCCAGGGTACACAGATATTTGTAAACTACTTTGTTAAACACCAAACAAGTATCTATGGCCCAAGTTCATACATACAAAAACAATTCTTTTCAGGCAGGAATCTTAGTTCAGAGCTTGTTTCCCAAAAGGCCCTGTCCAGAAGACAGGCAAATCTTGGGAATGTGCAGTTTGAGTAACCCAAGCCTAATGGTTGACCTTTCCTATACGCCTATATTGTCCGAAGTCCTGCAGAGGAAACACAATGAGCCATTGTCCACTCTTGCACACGAAGTGGATTGTTACTAAGGAACAGGAACATTTTGTGTTAGGGAGCTATTACCCATCCCTTGTGATGGGTCAGCAGAAAAATAGCTTGAGAAATGAGCATAGTGAAAAGCTAATAGGTCTTGGCATGCTGAACAAGATGGCAGGGATGCTCAAAGCTTATGACAGATTTTTTTTTTTTCCCTCTACCCTGTGCCGGCTTTCTTAAGCAAGGCATAAATCAGAGTGTAAGGTTGTAATGAGTTATAAACTTGATCATATAGAAAGTATATCCATAGTGTAAATGTTATAGCCACAATGAAACTGGGACATAGAACACAGGAATCTGAGATCTTTGAAAGGTATGGACTGGATAAATTGAAAAATAAACTTTTGACTCCATCAGAGAATTGAGGTAGGTAGTGGGAAAAACAGACCTAGCCAAGTCCAATCGTTTCCTAACAGTATATGATCGGGCTTACTTGTAACAGCACAGGAGATGGGGTTGCTCTTGAGCAGTGGTCCTCAGCCTGTAGGTCATGACCCAGGTGCCAAATCTCTGCCTCCAAAAATATTTACACTGTGACTCATAATAGTAGCAAAATTAGTTACGAAGTAGCAATGAGGGTCACCACAGCACGAGGAACTGTTCTAAAGGGTTGCAGCATTAGGAAGGATGAGAACTGCTGTTCTAGAGGGATGCAGCTCAACTTTTGGATAGATTACTACAGCTGAATGTGGACTAATTTCGATCATATAGTCCAAGGTCCATCAGAATAGAGTGCTCAGATCCTCTTCTGGACTAGTGGAGATGAGCCTACATTGGGCATGCATAAGAGACAGATGAGATGAGGCAAGCTCCTGGTTGAATTTCAGTTGAAGTCTTTGTTCATGGATATTTATGCTACAATTAAAGCCTCATGTTGTTTTGACACAGGCAGTAAAACTGATTTGCTAATCTTTTTCTAAGTTGCACACAAAATTCATTTAGACAAAGAGCCTGACATATCACGACAAACCCCTTTCACGTTCTTGCACTCTGTCTTATGGGGTTGTGTTTTGGGTATGCAGGCCAAGAGGTGACACAAAATGGAAAATGGAATACTGAAGTTAACTGGAGCTTGTTGAAAATCAAAAGGGGCTGAAAAGTTGGGCAGACTGGCTGCTGTAATTCCCAGATAGCCAAGAGCTGTTTGATGGCTATTATCTATTACACCAATGCTCAGATGTGACATACAGGTTTCATTTAATATATTCTCAAGTTTTACCCATGCTATAGTATCAATACCTCATTTCTAGCATAGATCACATTTTGTTTGGGTACTTTGAGTGTGTAGCTATTGTTTGCGCTATGAACACCCAGGCTTAAGTTTTAATGAGAACACATTTTCCCAGTCTTTGGGAAATAGTTAGCTGACTGTAAACTGGTTACATAAAAATCCCATTAATCCTAAATTGGTACATTAAGTGGTAGTCCATAGGTCTCCAAATGTACATTTTTTAAAAATGTATATGTAATATATGAATGTGTGCAAGTGACTGTGTGCATGTAGAGGTCAGAGGAGGGTGTCAAATCCCTTGGAGCTAGTTATTTGTCTTTTGCAGGATGCTCAGCCTCTCTTGGGTGCTGGAATCTGAACTCTGGTCCTTGGAATCACGCAGCAAATGCTCGTAATCTCTGAGCAAAGCTGCTCATTCTTTTATTTCCCATTCTTTGAACAGCATCATCTCAGTTGACATTAAGATCCCTTTTCAACTTTTTAACTTGGTAACTGCACTTCCTACCTTCAATCTTTGGTTCTTTATAATTTTGTTTCTTGATGTAGGTTAACCTCATTTTCAGTTCTACTACAGCCATGTGCATCATACCATTCTTTATAATTTCTAATTCCTCTTCCTTCCCCTTTTGGTCAGGCATTATACTTTTAAACAGTGCCCTACAGGTTGGAACATTTTTAACTTAGCTTACTTGGTGTCTTTGTTGAAAGTTCAACATTTGCTCTTCCTCAGTTTCTATTTACTGCTGGCCCACCTGCCCCCTTGTACACTGGGTCACACTTTGTATATAATTTATTTGTTGAAAATTAGACACATTAAATAGTGAAGTATTTATAAAATCAGCCCCTATGCCTAAGGCTGGTGACAGTTTCTGAATTACTTTTGTGAAGTTCAGTTCTTTCGATGTATAATGCTGTTTGCAGTCTGCATAGCTTAAGAATGCCCTAATTTGATGAATTCTCTTAAACAGACATGCTTTCATCACTTTTACACAGGGATGTGATCTCCCCCTGGTGAGTGATGAGGGTCCTTCAACTAGGTCCTGAGCAGTGTTAGCCACAGCCTGCGCTTGTACATTATCTGATTTCTAGAAAATGTCAGAAATTTCCAAAGTCCCAATGAGCAGACATTAACTTCTTCAGCTTTCCCTCTAAGCTTTTTGATTAATGTACTTTCTACCTTAGCAGCTCTCTGCTGCTTATGGCAGTCGTAAAGTCAAACTGCCTGTGTTTCTCAAAAGGCAGCTTAAGGGAAAAAGCTATCAAGCTAAGCAAGCTTGGACTTATACTAAATAAAAGCATCCTTGCCAAGTGGGGCGGCTTCCAGTGAATTAACCACACAATTCAGACAATGTTCCCTACAGGCGGTGCAAACGTTATTTCCAGTAGTTGCTAGGCTGGTCTTCATTGTGATAATAGCCTGTTAGCGCTCAAGGCTACCATAGATCTAGAGTAGGGGATGGGGAAATTAAAGCCAACAACCCTCACTGTTTCATCTGTAATCTGTAGTTTCTGACACACACACACACACACACACTCCTTGGATTACTGCAAGCCTGATTAACTCCTGAGTTCAGAGAAAATTGGTTCTAAGAGCTTAGACACTTTTTTCTTTCAGTTTTGAGACTCCACATCTGAAGATTAAAGAAAAAGGACCAACCTAGCTCTAACTAGCTGACTGGTTCACAGAGGCGTCAGCTAACACTGAGAGCACTCTCAGGCAGATAATACAGAGTACAGGTATGTCTTCCTACTGAAGTTTGAGGTAAGATAACGTCAATAGAACGTATGATGCTAAATATCAGGGAGGAAGGATTTAGAAAGACTTGCAGAGCCCCTTTAAGGATTTGCTGCAAAGTCAATCTATGTAATGCGTAGGAAGAATATATTAAGGCTGAGACAAAAATCACCAGGAAGCAGGTGGGACAGTGTAGGTGCTCACAGGCCCAGACAGTTTGTGATCCTATATAACAGGAAGACTTGCTAGGACAATACTATAGTAAGAGAATCAAAAGCCACAAACCCAAGACTTTCCAACCTTAGAGTTGTATTTTAGTCAACATCATTTTTATTGCTAGAGAGTTAGCAGTATGTCTAGACTGTATCTGATTGCTGTGGTACCTTTCATGAAATAACCTGAACCTCTCCAGACATTAGGGCCAAGTTACCAGAAACTGAAATGCCCTACCCTACACTAGTAGCTGTTCTATCTGGAGGCACGGCGGCCAAACAGGGACTGATCCGGTTCAAAGATGAGCTCGCTGCCATTGTAAAGTCTCTGCGTAATAAACTATAGCAGTAAGTGTAAAAGTCTGCCTCCGACTTATAGGTGGACTCCTGGCCCAAGGAACTCTCTTAGGCAAACTTACAGAACTGTAGAGCGCTCCAGCTTGCTGAGGTACACACACACACACACACACACACACACACACACACACACACACACACACACATTTCTCTTACCTTTTTTGGGGGGGGGGGGTAAGAGGGGATTGCTTGGAATGAAGATTCAAGAAAACTACATCTGCACCATAAACTGAGCCCATTGTTCTAGTTACTGACATTCCTAAGTGCATAAAACAGAATCTAGACTTGCTAGGTGCTTGAAGGCTGAGTGGAAGGCTTTACCTTGTTCTAACAGAATTAACATGCAGGCCACATACAATTCAGTTAGCACCTTTTAATTAACTGATGATCTTTCTTGTCTTCCACAGTAGTAAAAAGGCAAACAGTTGAAGATCTTTTAAAAACCTCTTTTCCTTTAAAGTTACTGTACCGTATGAAGTATTTAGCCACTTCAATCCCTCTTCTACACATTTCAATACACGTTAAAATACCTGCATCGTGGTACCGTGAGAGTAAAAACTCAGGCCTATTTGAGCCACACAGCAAGGTCCTCAGTGATAGAGCACATATAAGACCTAGAATGCCTGAGGCCCTAGGTTCAATTCCCAGTGCTGTACCCCAATATATGGCTAAGTGACTAGACACCATGCATAACTTCTCTGTACCATGAACACCGTATCCTGGACTTGGTCCATGGACAGAAAAACTAGGGTTCTATTGATCCATTCTTCAAAGAATGGAAATACTTATTGCAGGGATACTTAGAACTTAACTTTTGGTGTGCTGCTACACATAAGCAAGTTGCTCAAACACTGCAAGATAAAAGTTACAAGTAACATGATAAATATTTATTTATAGACTATTTCTATATCCACAGTGAAAATTGCCATTTCTGTTTTGCTTATAAAAATATTTTTTAGTCCTATTTTATTTTCCCACTATTACTTTATGTCCTAACATTTTTATATGACATTTATTATATGTATGAACATATGCATGTGAACATAGGCATATGCCACACTGTATGTGCAACCAGAGAACGACTGTTGTGAGTTGGTTCTGCCCTCATACCAAGGGAATCACAGGGGTCAAACTCAGGCCATTGGGCCTCAGGAAGTGAGCCATCTCCTAAGCTCCGTTTGCCTTATTTTCAAGGCAAAAGGAACGCTTAACTAGCAAAAGATATTTTGTAATCATGAATGAGAAAACCTAAAATTCTGTAATATCTAAATTACCTTATGTAAGAAATAATTTGGGGCAAGCATTCTTACGAAACAAATTTAGAGATCTGTAAAAAGATTACGTAAATATTCCCCAAACTCACATAAAGAAAGAAAAACAAGCAATATGTTTTATAACTCTTTCAAAGAGACGTATTTAAAACACATTAGTTAAAAACAAAACCAAAAATTTTGACAGAAAGCTTGCAAAGAGGCAGCAAGCATCAAATCAATCATCAAATGTAATTTTTTTCCCCTGAAACACAGTGATTTTGGACTGCTGTTCCTTCCGCCTCCTGCTTGCTTCCCAGGAAGGATGCAGAGGTGCCTGCATCGGCTGCCTCCCACTCTCAAAGCCTCTGTGTGCACTCTTTGTAAACTGCTTCTTGACTGGAGGTTCATTTTCTGGAAAATCTGGGGAGAGAAAGCAAAAATGACAAGTAACTATACCCGAACAGGACAGATTTCATTTCTTTACACTAATCATTAAAGAAAATCTCATTTTACTTAGACACAGTATCTCACCAATTAAACCTGAACCCCAACAGAAGACAGCTTCAAATTAAGAACTTACACAAGCAGTTAATTTGCTAATTATTGTATGCAGGTTCTTGTCAACATGGGGAGACAAAAACAAGCGAAAGAAAACCAATAAAAACTGATGATAGTGATACAACACCCTGTTTCTATTTGTGTGGGTGCACACATCAGGGATAATACTATTAGGATGACAATTTTCATCCTCTCACTGCGACAAAGCAATGTCTGCTTGCAGACTGAGCAGTCTGTACACACCTGGGGCTTTATTCTTCGGGGCCTGTTCTCTGGGATCCCTAAAAGAAAACAGAACAACATTAGGACCTAAGAGACAAAACAAATCCTCTGATGATAGAGTGGGTGATAAAACTCACCCACATGATGCATCCACTTGCTCACTCTAATATCTAATTATTAATCCAGGACTCAGCTAATCAGATATTCAATTCCATTGGCCCCACCCCCTTTCCTCCCACTCACACAGAGACCTCTGGTCAATGAAGTAATCCATTTCGGCTAGCTTGCCCTTGCTGTAGCAGACTGTCTATAGAAAGAACTCAAACATTTTCTCAAGGGGACAATGATTTACATATAATGAAAATTGAAGTCTTTGTTTCTGGTGTAGAACCAAGAAAAACCTAGAAACTTTTCGGGCATGAGCGGGTCAGATAGGTAATTATTTTATTTACACTCAAGGCTCTATGCTCCAGGTTTAGGAAAATATTGCCTGTATTAGTTTGTTGAAGACTATCTCTGACCAATAAATACACAGAAAAAGGGTCATTATCTTTTTAATGACCATTTTCAGATTATTTATTTATTGTTTAGACTGGCTTTCTAAACAAAGCTAATAATAGCCTCTACATTAAAATGCACCACCGTTCTCTACCAGCTGACTGAGAACTGAAATGAAACTTTACAGCAGATCAGCTGTGAAAAGTGCCTCTCCCTAGGCACTCGTGGACAGTAATACCCCAGCCCAGAGTGGTCTGGAAAAATGCAGCCCCATACACCAAACCCTGGGAGTAGGCAAGGCCTCACACTCATCAAGACCCTGATCATGGGAGGAACGAACCCTAAGTTAGTCAGGCATGTCACTGGGCTGTAAAGTAGCCTTTCGCCACTGCTGCATGTTTCTACACACTGCACAATTTACAAAGGTGAAGGGAGAGCACCAGGTTAAAAGCCCACACTGGCTGAGACAGCAGGTCCATGAGGAGATTCTCTCACAGAGTGAGGATAGGCAGCCACTTCATGTGGCAAACAAAAGAACCGAACCACTTCAGAATACAAATATGCCCTTACCTTCTGGAGCTTTTAGGTCCAGCCAACGAGTGGAAAAACACGGATTCTAGCTTCCTGGCTTCTGGAATTGGCCTGTGTCTATCGTTTCTTACATCCCAGTGGGTTTCAAGTGCATTTGTTTTAGATGACACCTTTGGGAAGGGCTTCAGTTCCTTGGCCGAGGAATGGACACCACATTCCTTCTTTCTTGTCCGTCTGACTTTTCCAATGAAGAAGTCGTCACCACTGTCGCTGTCCTCAGATGCAGAAGACTGTTTGTAGAACCTTTCTTCAGTGCTGTCATCAAAATACTCCTTTTCCTCCTCGCTCTCCTCTCCCTCACTGACACCGTTATCAGCAGGCTCACAAACGCTGTCCTTCTCTGGGGTTCTGGTTGAGGCTTTCCCCTGGTTGTTGTCTCCTGGGGCTGGGGACCCCTGGTGTTCAGAGTTAACCCCAGCACCCTTTCCTGAAGGCTTCCCCTGAGACCCTGGAGTGGTCACTGCTTTGGGTCCTTGCTCTGTCTTGGCCAGTTTTTCTTTTGAACCACTTCCTGCCTTCTTTGCTGCTGTGTTGGTGTCCTTTGCCCTCTGCTCACTGACAACACTTCTTTCAGGATGCTGTGACTCCTTTGCATCATCCTGTGACCCTGCAATGTCCTTACACCGGCCTTCTCCAGAAGTACTCTCAGATGATTCGGCCGCTGGAGCACTCTGCCTTGCGTCTTTGAAGGCCTGGACAGCGGCTGCAAGCAAGACAGCGCAAGACTTGTTTCAGCACGGGAACATACAAAGGATCCCTGTCCCTACACAGTACTGCTTCAGCTATGTGGAACATTTACAAGGACGACTGGAACCAACAGCACGTGTGTAAGAAGTCACAAAGAACTCTTTTCAATACCTAAAACACCATGCTTGTGAGACACAGGGATTGCAAAATGAAAATTACTTGCTTCATGTCCCTTTAATCATGGAAAACAGAAAAAATATTGCTGAAACAATAAAATGGCAACATTAACTTCTGTGTTAACTTATTCTGTGCACTGAATAAGTTTCCAGACATCAAAATAAGTGGTAATTAATCTTTGACAAAGACTTAATTTCACAAATATATTTTATAAAAGATACATTAAAAATTATGTGATAGTAT
Source organism: Mus pahari (assembly GCF_900095145.1). Taxonomy (NCBI): domain Eukaryota; kingdom Metazoa; phylum Chordata; class Mammalia; order Rodentia; family Muridae; genus Mus; species Mus pahari. Next base: position 46,717,954 of record NC_034604.1, on the reverse strand, counting down.
GAACTGCATCAGTATTTAAAACATCAGCTGTTCAACATGATTATGTATATATATTTTACAAAGTTTTATATATATTAAAATTTTGAAGAAATACAAATTTAATATCCTTTTATGACATAAAACATCTTTCAAACTTACAGGTACATGTCCACAGTTCTATACATGAAAGATGAATATTTATAGTAAATGAAACCATCTATCCAGAACCACACAGCTTACTACATTAAGCATACTGTTATTTGATTCATACCTTTTAGCACATCAATCTTTTTCTTCAGAAGAGGGTGAACTGCTAATCTGGCAATTGCTCTTTCCGTTGCAGTAGAATCTGGCTGCAGATTGAAAGCAATAATGCAGAGCATCAAAATTAATCTGCCACTACTGGAAATGATCACATTGCAATTTACTAATCTTTTGCACATATTAAAGTACAGAATTTGCAAATATTCTTTAGATAAGTTACCTATGTCATTTACTCTAAAGACAAAGATCACACTGATAAAAGCATAGCCAATCTTGAATAATTAAAATGTTACCATTTAACAGTCTGTAAAACTTAGAATTGTGCTACATTTCATTGGTTATAAACTTGAAAAAGCGTATCTTCTACCTTCAAACAGTTTAAATGGTCTAAGTAAAGGAAGTAAGAAAGACTGTATTAGTTCTAAGTTGTGATTGACAGTAACATTTGAAGTCTCATTTAATGGAGTCCTAAAATAATATAATGTTCTCTCCTAATTATTTTAAATGCCTTTTATCCCTGATATATGCTCAGAACCCAACACAGTACCCAGCTCATTACTAATACTTTACAAGTATTTGATAATTGGATAGGAACAAATAATTCAGCATTTATTATATTTACAAATTAAGAAATTCATAGCAATGCTATTTGCTTTATATACCCATTGGGGTCAACCTCTTCCAAATTTCTAGCTTTTAGCTCCACTCGGGGCTTAGATAGATCTCCCTTGGCACATCTAAACAGACATCTTTAAAGCTCCTCTCGAGCCCCTGTCTCCCACAGCCATTTCCATGTTCCCGCATGTTCCCCTTTCTAGGTGCTCAGGTCAAGATTCTGCTACCAGTTTGCCTTCCTTCACATACCACATGACTCCTTAAATAAAAATAGTGCCAGGACAGACAGTCCCAAAGAAAGTAAAATTTAGCATGTTATGTATTGCTTTTATCTTATTCCTAAGAAAACAAATTTAACATCCCCAACTTCTAAAGCATCAAGATATTTTTTTTCTTAGACAATGTCTCACTTAAATTTTAAAATTTAAATGCTAATAAGAAAAAAGCTTTTTTCTATATACAAACCAACAATCTAGACTTGATTTCAAGATCATTTAACTAAGATATTAAGCAACAAACTGGAACTCAAATTCATATTTGTGAATTTAGTCTAATACTTCCCCACAAGTTTTCCTCTAATTCACAAATTATTTGTGACTTAACTGAGAATTATTTTGGCACTAAATTGTTTAATGTCCACATTAAGTATTTCTGTAAAAAGATGAAAACATTGGTGAAAAAGTCAAACCCAAACCAAGGCTTGGCCTGCTGTGTCCTGGCTGCTGTGTCCTGGTTGCTGTGCCCATGCCCATCATGTGTTTAGTGTAGATCTCAAAGGAAGGAGGCCCCTGCACATCCACCCTCCTGTCTGCACATTCACTGACTGTTGTGGCTACAGTATCTCCACGAACGACTATCCAAAGCAGAAAGTGATAAACTTCATCTGAGAGACAGTGTCACAGAGACATAGAAGGACAGACACTGACACATCTCTATGCAGCTACTTGGGCTTTGCAGTCTCTCAAGCTCCCGTCATCAGTCTAACCTCTCAAGAGTGTTGACACCTGCATCAAAGCCTTCAGAGGTTAGACTGGATGACGGAAACCACAGCTTTCCTTATTTAAAACTGACAACGTTTGCCATGGAAAATTCTCAGGAAACTGTGGTTTTTCACACACCTCCAGTTTCTTCCATTTCAAATAAATTAAACAGAAAAGTAGAAAACACCCTCATCTTTTAATGGAAAATTTTTTACTTTGGTATTGAGTATTTATTGTCAACACAAAGGCATTTGTTATTCAATTTTGAAAACAGTTCTTCAAATACACTCTGGATGAATTAAATGTCTAAAAAAGAAAGATTACTTATGTGCAGCACTAATTCTTTGAAATGTTACCGCAACAAACTGTAAATCCATTCGTAGAGCAAGAATATAAGTATTAACACTTGTAATAATAAGCTGGGCTTAAGTTCAACTCCTCATTCTATTTAAAGAAACAAATCAGCAATCATGATTGTTGATGTATAGCTCTGTCTTAAGTGTGTGTGCTCTGGAGCTGCTCTGACTGACCCCAAGAAAACAGACTTAGGTTACCCAAATCCCCTATTCTAACATGGAAGCAGGCTGTCGAAGTTTTATAGTTTAACAGAACAAAGACTGTAAGTCAAGGGAAGTTTGGAACATATTGGTGGGTACTGCAGAGAGACAAGAGAGAGAAGCTTTCCATTCGCCTAAGAAGCTATCCAGTCCATTTTCCCCAGCCACCTTTTCCTTTCTAGACACTTAAATGCTACTGAGGCCGTGTCTGAGTCCCTGGCTGTCCGACTCCTGTGTGACAACATCTCTTTCTGGGGAAATGAGTGAATAAGTTCCAAGGTTTTTATCTATTAGTCACTGGATGTTAGTTCTGACCCAGAGGAGGAAAGGCATTCAAGCGGACTAAAGCTAGCCAGAAACAAGGTAAAACTTAGTCTCCGCATCTGCGCTGCTCCACTCTCCACCGCACTGCAGGTTCATTCAGTCTCTGTAGACAGAGCTTCTTTCCAGGAGTTCTCTTTTATACTCTACAAAACTTTTAGGAGGATATTCCAAGATAGTTCATTTGGCTGGTCAAATGAATTGTGATAAATCCCTGCATAATACTTTGGAAATAACCAAAGACTTTAAAGTATCAGATAAATTACATAGGAACACAACAAAGATTTTTTTATTTAAATATTAAAAGTAGACAAATGAAGCATTTTTCACTAGAGAGAAAAAGGACAGAACTAACTTTACACAATACAAGCAGTATGTATGAAGGATTGTGTAGAAACTAAGGCTCAAAACAAGCCACATAATGTACACATATAAAATACAATGGATATAAAGGCGTTACATGGTAAATACACATCTGCAATAAAGCAATCCTTTCAATACTGAAATGTTTAATCTTTCACGCTACTTTTCAAAAGAACTGTTAAAAGTAGGTTAGCACTTTTAGCATATTTTTTCTGCTGGAAAGGGAGGAGCTTATTAATACTGCATGGTGTCTATCTTCAGTGAGCTTACATTAAATCCCAGTTACATCTTCCTAGTTCTAGTTTCAGACCAATCTCTATTTTACTGGTCCTAGGTTGTATCTTCTATATTAAATGTCTTCCAGTACCAGGTGCTTGCTTGGTCCCTTCTAGTAGCTGTTCTGGGAGGTTATAGATCCTTTGGAAGTAGGACCTAACTGGTATAATTAAGCAAATGCTTGGAGATTAGTCTTGCCCACATCCATCTTGCCCTGCTTCTGCATCCATCAAAATGTAACCAAGCCTCATGGGAAGCCACTGCTACAGATGGAGCAACCCTGGCTACCATGCCTTCTGTACCATGACGCTGGATAGTATAATGTCAGAATTGGGCTACAGCAGCCTTTCCCTTCTAGACACTTAAATGCTACTGAGGCCGTGTCTGTGAGTCCCTGGCTCACAGACTCCTGTGTGAGTCTCTCTTTTCTGGGGAAATTTATATCAATGGCGGTATCAGTAACCTGTCTCCAGCTCCCTACACCCACCCCTGATTCTGGCTTGGGAATCATGTGAACACCTGGTTCTAGACTTGTACTGTGAAACCAGTATTGTCGGAAAATGTAAGAGACTCCCCCATTTCTGTGTGGGTTCTGATTTCTCTTAAGAGACACTCCATGCTGTCTGCACTCTCCTCAGACTTCATTACACTATTGCACATCTGCCTAGCTGACTCTCCACAGTATAACTTACACCATTGGTTAACTCTATACCCCAACAATCCATCTCAGTACAATAACCCCTCAATTTTTGAGTCCAAATTAATTCTCCTTTTGCTACTATTTTACTATAATTATACTATATTACTATTTTTTTAATGGAGATAAGAAAAGAAATGGATACATTCTAAACTCAGAATGTCTTTATGTCTCTGGTCAACATACATATAGCATATGAAGAACAACCATTAAAAAGTAAATTAATTAAAAATGGAATAACAAAAAGTAGAAATTGATCTGTATATCACATACTTGAAATGAATTTTAAGTAGATTGAGGGCAAAATAAATCTTTTAACAAGAAAACAATCTTTAAAAATGCTGTTTTAATACAGCAGAGCCACTAGACAATAATGACAGGAAGAGGGAAAACATTAAGCACCAAAAACTCCAATAAATAAATAAATAAATAAATAAATAAATAAATAACAAATTCAAACTTTTAGTAGTGGTGTAAGTTATTTTCTTATAATACTTGCCACGACTTTATGTATTTAGCTACTAAAATTTGGTAATGGAGCTAGAAGTGTGGAAGCAGAGTGCCAGGAGACAATCACAGAGTACAGAGAGGCTTGGGAAAGTGTTCCACAGCCCCTGCAGCCTTGCAACCTTGTCTCTTTCACAGACATACCTTTTTGCAAGTTTTTTCAAAGTTGATATCCTCACTAAGAGCAGATTTAGTTATGACATCAGGTTTCAATTCCTGTGAGGAGGGAAAACAATTCAAGTTAATCAACAAGCATCATGAGTTAAAATCTTTTTGTGTCTTGCTTTAGAAAACTTAATAAAAAAGTTAAGTTCTAGATAAGAAATACCTGGCACAGTTAAGATATTACCCTGATACTAGAAAAACTAACAAGGAACGTCTTTAAATGTCAATTCTCTCAAGGACTATCGTCTGTAATTCAGACGCACACCCAGTCCCAAAGCCTTTCAGTACCAACTCTTCAAAAATAAATACAATTCTGAATGTAAAGGAATACTGTACGCACGAGCCTCTGTAGAGGGGGTACTCTAAAAGACAAACTTCAGCCTGGGAAAAGTAACTTTTAGTATTTGAGGTCAAGTATGAATCTTCAGGTTAGTAATAACCTCTGTATCACAGAGGAAAACAAAGTAGATAAACCTCATTATTTTGATTGCAAAATAATGAAAAAAAGTAGAGGAACACAGGAAGATGTGAAGATTATTATTTTATACATCAGATACACAGACAGAAGTCCAAAGGATACCATTTAAAATGGGCAGACAATATAACGTAATATCCCAGAGGACCTCAGTTCTATTCCCAGCATCCAAATGGCAGCTCACAACTGTCTGTCACTCCAGTTGCGGCTCACAACTGCCTGGACCTTCAGCTCTAGGTGTGTCTGATGATACCTCTGGCCTCTTCAGGAAACTGCACTCACAAGCACAGAGCATCCCCATGATTAAAATTAATAAACCATTAGGCAGGATTGGAGTCCCTGAACAGAGGAGACTAAGAAAGAATATTGGTCAAGTGTGGCCCAGTTGCAGAAGACCCTAGCAATTTAGAGATGCCAGTACCATGGGACAATCACCAAGAACAGCAACAGCAGAAGCTGTGGAGTAGAACTGGCCTGAGCCTAGGAGCAAGATGGGTATGCAACAGAGGGCAGAGCTGGAGAAATGATGCAAGCCCTTTGAAGGAGCCAAAGATTGTGAGTGATGCTCAGACATTAGACACCGAGTTCTTTACACTGTGCCTTCGGCTCCTCCCTTTTGAAATAAGAAAATACTTAACTATTGTTGATTTTTACAGGGGGTCCACAGTTTAAAAGACTGAACTTTTAGAGATGGAATTTTAAAGAGTTTTGAAGACTATGGGACTTTTAGGTCAACTTGACATAAGCTAGCATCATTTTGGAAGGAACCTTAATTGAGAATATGCCCCTGGGCAATATTGAGACTAGCCTGTGGGCAAGCTTGATTTGTACGTTTGTAATTGATGTGGGAAGGCTCAGCTTGCTGTGGGCTGTGCCACACTTGGGCTGGTGTGGTGGGTGCCTGGGTGCTGTAGGGAGGTTGAGCAATCCATAACGAACATGCCAGTAAGCAGTGGTCCAATTCCCAGGCTCCTGCCCTGACTTCCCCTTTGATGACAGACTTGAAGTGAAACAAAGCCCTTTCTTCCCAAGTTGCTTTGGTCATGGTGTTTTGTCACAGCAACTGAAACCCCAACTTTGACAGTAGATAACCGAAGCCATCAGGAGCACAATGCAAAAACAAAGGCTTAATAAATATCTGCTTTCCGTGTGTAAGTCAGATCTATAAACCACTGCCTTGGACTCACTATTTCTCCAATCTACTCGTTCTAGCTAGTCATTCTTCTACTCTGCTCTGCTTTCAGCTTCACCATTTTAGAAAACATAATTGCCCAAAAGCCTTTGCTGTGCCTGTATTTGAAGGAAAAAAAGGTGAAATGGAACACCACCTGCGATTCTAGTCACTACTTAGAACTTATATCTCCGCTCATTCCATAATCCAGCAGTGACAGTTACTGTATTAAAGACAGACATGAATTGTTATGGTTTAATCAGTGAACTGAGATGGAAACTACTGAGACAGGACAACATCCCTCCTAAAGGAGATGGAGATAAGAGCCGACCCATAGTGCAGTGTAACACAACTGCAGAGTGCAGAGAAGCCCATACCTGCCATGGACTTACAGATGCTGTGCTTTGCCTGTGTGCATTGTACAATACTGATTTCTAAGTACTTCATATGGACTTTTCTAGTTCTAGGTTTGGGTTTGCACTCTGTGGAATCTTCCTAAATTCAGGTTAGACACTAACTTAATCAATTGTTTCCCTAGGCTTGTTTCCAACAGAACAATACATTCTGACAGCAAAATTAAGAATTGAGTGTACACACCCTCTTAAGTTTTAAACTAAAAATGTACAAAACCTACATATATAACATGGAATTTTAAGAACTTTTCTAGAGATACCAACATTTTTCATTTTAATTTAAAGTTATCAGTTTTATGACTTACCAGATATGAGTATTAAAACTAGATTTTAACATTTGATTAAAAACTAGATTTTAATACTATTAAAAAACAGACTATGACCAGTAGAACAAATTCTTCCCAAACCTGCAACTTCTATCATAATGCATTTCATCAACAGTCATAAGGATTTAAGAACAAAAGTTTTTCTCTCTGAACTCCCCCCTCCCCCCCCCCACACACATACAGACACAGACATATACAGGATAGATTCTAAATTTGGCTTCCTTTAGAAGGGAGAACATGAAAATGTCTACGACTTTACTAGAAATTGCCAAGAATTAAAATGATCTCCCCTTGGAATACTTTTTTACTTTTTTATTTGTATGTGAATGGTGTTTTGTCTGCATGAACTTTTTTTTTACATCAATGGTTGAAAGTGCTCTGGGTACGTTCATGGTCATCAGGAAACATGCTGACAGAGTAAAAAGTCCTTGTTTCCAGACTGAGAGAACTGAAATCACGAGCATGCTGTGCTGATCAAGGCCAGGAGAGTGTGCCACGCCCCCTAGAACTGGATGGAGTTGGAGATGGCCATGTTACAGTCGCCGTGTGGATGAGGGAACTGAGCTTAGGTCCTTGGGAAGGACAGATAGCACAGATAACCACGTACATATACATACTCACATTCAAGGAAAATATACACAACCGAGCTTCTTTGCTGCCACAAAGTATTAATTTCATGAGCAAAGTTATTAATGCTTCTTAACATACAGAAAAAAAAAACCAAAAATAAGTGATTTCCATCATAAAAATTCAACAATTGATTTGAAATGATTTATCTCAATACTGCATGCTTTTTCTCAGTTGTGACTCCTACAAATAACGGATACATAAAATCACATATATCCTCATGATTTGAGAGCAGAAGCAGAAGAGACTAGTGGAAGGAAAGGATGTCTAGACTTGGGACAGTAGGCACAAAGTACACTGTGACAATCATGAGAAAGATCTTATGTTAGAACATGATTTTAAAAGATCAGTTTAGGGGGATGGGGGGCGCTCAGTGGTCAGCAGCACTTATTGCTCTTGTAGAGGACTTAGGTTTTGTTCCCAGCACATACACAAGAACTTACAGTTCAAGTTCCTGGGGATCTGATGTCCTCTCCTAGTCTCTGTGAGTACCAGGCCCATACAACATGTAGGCCAAACACCCACACACAGAAAAATAAAAGTAAATAAATCTTAAAACACAAACAAACAAACAAAAAAACCAAACCTATCAGCTTAAAGTATACAGAAACAAACATTTAAAAATCTGTTTCCATTTTAACCCCAGACTGAGTTCATTTTATAAGAGGATCTTTGTATCGCACTGTTATTTCCTATAAAATATGCTGGTAATATTTTGTTTTTTCAAGTACCCATTACATCTTACTGAAGTCATGGTGGTACTGCTGGCCCAAGTTTTTTACATCAATGGTTGAAAGTGCTTGGATATGTTCGTGGTTATTAGGAAACATGCTGACAGGGTAAAAAGTTCACATTTCCAGAATTACAAAACCTGAAAAATCAAATAAAAACAACAGTCTTCCCCATCCCCCATGTAGCTTTCTTTACTCCTACTCAGTTGCCTTTGAAGGAGGCTTATCTGGATGGATCAATTCCAGATCAGTTCTCTGCTCAGAATCCTGCTGTGCACCGTGACCTACACAGTAAGAGCACTTCACTTCATATTCACCCATCCGACCTGCAGCCTGACCTGTTTCCCCTAGAGGTATGAAGTTTCAGAGAGGACAGACGCCACTTACATTTGCAAGATCTGCTTGTATTTAGAAGAGTAAGGTAAGGCCATCATATGCTTGACATAATGTCTATATTACAGGACCTACAATGAAACAATATTAAGGGATCAGGAATGGGGCCTATTTGAAGCTCTGATACTTAACTGAAGAAATTACATTCCAGAAAGCAATGTGAGATTTCAACTTAAAAGATTCTAGTTTTCAAATGGTGTTTCCTGAGTGCAAGAGAGGCAGTATATGCTGATCTATGGACATTCCACCAATATTTCCTGTGGACCATTTTGAAGGTCTTAAGACCTAGGGAACCTTTTACCATTTTAAGAAGCAAGAAGAGTTCTGCCTTTTAATAAATGAAAGACAGCACCAAGAATGAAGACTTCAGTTTGATCCCCTAGACCTATGTCATGGGGAAAGATAAGATTCAACGACTATACAATGTTCTCTGATCTCCACACATCTGCATGTGATAACAGATGCAAAGACACACCAATATATAACACATAAAAAACAAAGACACACACACACACACACACTCACACACACAGAGTGACATTATATAGTGGCCTTACACTGGCTAAGGTGACTTTAAACAATGAGGAACTAGCTTTTTAACTTTATGTTTCTGAGATTTAGCACTAATAAAACAAAACTTGATTTCATAATCCCTTTAGTAAGAGTTTAGCAACATTTTATGTATGTCTAGGAATTCAGAATAATCCCAATATTATAAATACTGCAACATAAGTTAAAAAAAAAATGCTGCATTAAAACTCACTCAGTCATCCATGTGCCAAACACATCACTACATGCCAGGAAAAGTAACTGAGAAAGCTGACTCATTATCTTAAGACACCCTCCTCAGTTATTAGTAGGAATGCCATGAAAACAGACAGCTGGGAAGCTGACAGCAGACACACCATGGGCCGTACTGAGAGGCTGGAGAGTTCTGCAACCAGAATGGCAGTGCTATGAAAAGCTTCTTAGACCTAGAAATGAGAAGAGTAAGGCGTCGGGCACTGGGAGATGGATGATTTAGTGGGTAATGTTGCCACATTAAGTAACAAGACATGGATTCAATCCCCAGCATTCCCCCAAAAGCTTCAACTTTTGTCTTTTTGTCTCCAGACAAAACTTGAGGGTCTTTAGGTTCATAAGCTACCTCTCAATAAGGAAGAACCTGTTTCAGAAGCCAGTATGTACATTAACCCTTAGAAGTATGAATATTATTAGCAACAGCATCAAAGATGGGGCTCATACTTACAATGAATAAAATTAGAACCTATCATTCTACAGAATCTTAAAGATCTGGTCTTGCCCCTGCCTTGCTTAGCCATGACCAAAAAGAAACTTACTCCCATTTCTAAAAATATATGGATTTTCTTCATGAGGATGGCATCTTGTAACCAAATACCCTGTTATCATACCAAGAGAGTATAAGACAGTATGCACTACAAAAGCCTAGTGGTGCATGAGCCAAAGGAAAAAAAAAAAAACCCCTCTGGAAAAATACAAAGTAGAGCTTTTCCTCTGAATTTAATTGTGGCCGTGAATCTACTGTATTGACTATTTCTTTGATACTCCCAAATGTACGAGAAACACTTCCTTACAAAACTATCAAAGACCTTTCAATTGGAAAAATAATAAATATACGTATTTCAGAAAAGGAGGATTATGTAAAAGCACCATGAGCTGGAAATAAAATTAAACACTTTAGCTGAGTAAACAAAGAGTTGACTCAGTATTCCTATTCTGAGTTTTTGCATTTCAATGTAATTCTATGTTTGAGTTAATGTCAAAAGAGAGAAAAAACTAAAGGAAGCAACAAGATAAAATCTGGTTAGCAAACTCAGAATATCTTAATGTCCACCAGGAAGTCAAATATGTGTATAAAGTGTATGAATTCACTACACAGCCAGTAAACTGTGGCTCTCTGGGGCAACAATAAGTGGTCTTAATTACAGGGAAGACAGACACAGTCACACTATAAACTTTTTTTTAGCACTGGATCTGACCTGCTACTGATAAAACTAAAGAACAGAAAACAAGCTTCACACAGATCAGGTAAGACAGCTCCTCAGCTAACAGAGCTGAGTACAAACTGGATGTACTGTATGTAAAGACGGATTTGTCACCACACTCCTTACAAACTGCACGTATGTCCCTTGTATGTACTGCACTCTTCCAAAAAACCAACAATCACCTAGTGCTTCAAAGTCTGTGCATAACTAAAATGACAAATACTAATATTTAGAAGAAATCACGTGAAAAAAATCTATCAAATGGATTTTATGTATCTGATGGTCCTATAGGAGTAGTAACAAATACAAATAAATACACTACACACAAACAACCATTTCCTGTACCTCTCTTTAGGTTAACTGGAATAACTGTGTCCTGATCAATACTTTTCCTTCTCTTAAAAAGGAACAGTGAAAAAGCACTGATAATTTAAGTAAATTAAAATATTGTTAAGGAATTCTCTTGCTCTTTTATCAAACTTGAACTTAGATGTTATACCAAATTATAAAAGTCAAGCATACACAAAATTACCCTGCAATTAAGATAACTGCTGGTACCAAATGTTGTTTTTAAGTTCTGCAATAAAAAGGCTTCCAGACATTTAATGGTATGTCATTTGGTAAATGAAAGTTTCCACAAAGACAGAGCAGAGAGGGGACCTAAAAATGACACCAGTGAGAAGTCTGGCTGGAAAGACTACAATACGGACCATGTTGGTCCAACACTAAACTTATTTTAAGTTCTACAGAACCTAGTAAAAGGCTGACACCACTCCATAAAAATTTATTGAGTTGGCAACAAGAGATGCATGATGTCAGCCACCAGCATCACTATCCACATTCCCAAATAACATGGACACTTAACTGCTGGCCTTTCTTTAGAATGGGCCCAAGACATGGTGAAATAAAGCCCCAGGCAGGAGGCACTATAAAACACACATGAGTTTAGTTTGGCAGCTTTGACTCAAATTAGTCTAGCACTTCAACCCAGGGGGACACACAAGCTCACACACAGAGAGAGTGCAGTTCTGCAAACGTGCCACTCTGTCACTCTTCAGCGAGCTCAGCGACACGGATGAACCTGGAGTGACTCAGGAGACCTGCAGGAGGCCTCACTGACTGACACACAAGCACATGATGCACTCACACGCCCTTACCTTCATGGCACGGATTTCCTCAAGCAATCGTTGGGCTCGCCTTTGGTTTTTCAACAGTGCATCTTCAGTGCCCCTACAACAGATTACCAAGGAGAGCATTAGTTTAGAGCCACGTCACAATGAGCCGTATTTAGTGTTTGAGAGAAGCCCATGTGAAAAGTGCTGCACCCTGCGCTGTTGTTCTCAGACCACAGCAACACACACTGATGTCACTGTACTGCAAACTGGACAAGACACATAGTATCCGGGAGTCCTTTCACTGGTAGGTTTTCTCTAGTCCTTTAATGGCCAGGTCAGCTATACCCTGTGATCAAAAAACTCTACTTAATGTATTATAAGCTCCTAAAATACGGTTAAAGTTTCGAGATGCTTTTATCAATTGAAAAGTTGTTTTCTGGCAATTAAAGAAAAAAATAAAGATGTTCAATATCTGTTTAGTCAGAAAGGAGGGTTATCTTCTAGAACATTTATGAAGGACAGAAAACCAGAAATCACACATTTGAAAGCTTTCTAAATACTGTGTTTAAATGTTAGGAACTGTAAATAGGTTTCCGTTAATGCAACTGATACTGGAAACAAGAAATATTCTTTTATTCAAAAGTATCACACAGTATATAAAAAACTGACAAATACTTCAACAGATACTGAAAACTTCAAAATACTAAGCCAAAGAAAGGCTGATGAAATAAAACCATAACTGACTCAAGGTAGACCTCCTGACTTATTAACACCTTGAGATCATTCCCAGTTCCGTAAAAAACATACAGAACCCTGAAGGCAATTTCACTTTAGAAGGAGGAAAGGGGAAGGTTCTTTAAAAATGGAAGAAACCATTCTGTCTTGTAAGCAACAATGGTTCAAAGCAGTGTAGGGCGTGCTGACACAGCTTGTTCTCTCCCACCCTGATCACAGCTACACAGAAACTCAAGTGTGAGCGCAGACTCAGCCCTCTCACTTTATAAATAGTAAACATATTTTGACATTTTATTAGATACAGCACTTTGACTTCCCATGACTAACTTTTTGGACTTCAGTCTGCCAACACTCCTGACAAGTTTTCGGATGACCAGAACTCGGATTCGCTTCACTTCTTTTCTCATCTTTACAACCTTAGTGAAAAAGAAGACAAAATAAATAGATTCATAATGGAAATAAAGACATTTTGAACGCTATCGCACACTTAGGTCTATAGTTTAACCAAACGTCTGCTTAATCATGCTCTGATTGATCAATGTAAGCTTCTTCCATACTGTGGGAATATGACAAGGCTGACCATGCATGTGTGGGCATGGAAGGAGAGGCAAGTCAGGATTCTGACTTTAAAGCCAGAGCTTTCCCAGTAATTAGCATTTTACTCGTATTCTGTTGGGATTTAAACACACTAAATTATGATTTTTTTTTTTAAATGAGAAATCCCTTTGTCCTCGGAGATCTGGGACCCACATTTACCATCTCTGATGTCACACTGACTTTCTTCAACAGTCCTTGGCAATGTTTGGATGCTACAGGGCTGTCTCATGGTCTTCGGCCTTAGCATGCTCATATTCACCATCACAACTTTTACTGGAGTTTCTCCATGGGAGCCTTCCCAGGGGCTTGTTAGCATCTATCCTTCCTGATGACTCGACAGCCTTTCTGCATCTAAAGGTTACTCTACAATTTACCACAAAAGTCAAAGTCTTTTACTTTTAACCCAATTATGTTCAGTTAAAATAATAATTAATATGTGTTCCCTCCAGACAAATTCCATGGAAGTCAACAACATTTAAAACGGTGCCTGGCGGATAGATCATGTTCAACAGACACTTGCTGAACAAGTAGAAGCACAGCCCACCTTCTGTTCCCTCACTGTTTCAGTTGCACTGTATCAGATGGCTTAAAAGAACATAACTACCTTCTTTCCCACTAGAATACAGTAAAACTTTGAGGAAAAAAAATACTGTCCCTAAATACCACGTCTTGTATTTCTTGAGCCCTGAGCAGAAGGCAGGCACTGTGGCTCCTATCTGGGACCCAAGGCTTGGGTAAAGCGAATGGAAAATGGCCCATGTAAGGACATCCTGTCCAGCATGCTTGATCGGTAGCAAGCCTGGGCTACAGATAAGACTATTGTAAAACAAAACAAACTAAATAAAAATTGAGAAACAGAATCACATAGGTTATGTTGGATTGTAAAATTAAGTCATTTATAAACAAAGTACTGCCAAGTGACAATCTATACATTCAAACATTAATGTAACTCAAGATTTACCCCTGCAAGCTTATAAAGTGATAATATACCAGTCACTATTAAGTATTAACAACTATTAACTATTAACTAATAAATCACAGCAGGCAGAGCTGGTTCCCAGTCACAGGAAAGCTAGTCTCCAACTTTAAAACTCCAAGTGAAGAAGAGGTACACTCGGCATCACTTGATAATGAATTCTCAAAGCAGGGGAATGCTTCCTACACTCTCCTCACACCAATCCCAAACATGTCCTCTTTTCTAACTTTCTCAGTGTAAGTGTATAGGCAACAGAGAAATTCGTGTATAGCAAAGACATTCCCTATAATAAAAATGAAATTTTAATTTTCCTCACAATTGCTTACTCTAAATACTTAGCTGTATTTTTTGGCCTTTTTGTGAGGCCATTAAAGTTACCAACTCATTTGTCAACCAGGAATTACAGTGCTAGTTGGCAAAAAAACAGAAGCTGGCACATATTTCATGTGAGTGGCAAAAGGCCAACAGACTGAGTGCAGCATCACACTTGGGCAGATTCTCTGGGTTTGGAGGTGCACCTATGGTCCTGGCACTTACAAGTTAAGGCTGGGGAATGTGGACTTTGGGGACTAGAATGGACTACACAGCAAGATGCCCAGGTTGAGGCTGGAGGTGGTGGGTGTACTGGATTCTTCTCATGCAGTGCCAGACAAATCAATTAAGGTTGGAGAGAATGGATGGATTTGGCTGTATTGGACACCTGGTTACCAGGGCTTCCTTCAAGTTGGCAAAGTAGAGACTGTTGCCGTCAATGGTTCCTTCAGTGACCTCAAATACATGGTCTATGTATTCCAGAATGACTCTACCCACGGCAAGTTCAACAGCACAGTCAAAGTTGAGAACAGGAAGTTTGTCATTAACAGAAAGCCCATCCTCCCCCTGGAGTGAGTAATATCCAATGGGGTTATGCTGGTGCAGAGTATGTTATGGAGGCTACTAGAGACCAGCTGACCCATACGGGTTATCATCTCTGCCCATTCTGCTGATGCCCCAATGTTTGTGGTGGGTGTGAACCAAGAGTAGTGTAACAATTCACACAAGACTGTCAAAACTGCTTCTTGTACCAGCAACTTCTTAGCCTCTCTGGCCAAAGACATCCATAACAACTTTGGCACTGTACAGTGTCCATGTCATCACTGTCATCCAGAGACTGTAGATGCACCTCCCTAGAAAGATGTGGCAAGACGGTCATGGGGCTGTTCAAAACATCATCCCTGCATCCACCGGTGCTGCCAAAGCCGTGGGGACGCACAGAGCAGAACAGAAAGCTCACTGGCATGCCTCCCAAGTGCCCACAGTGAATCTAGCATGCTGCCTAGAGAAAGCTGCCCTCAGCAAGGCAGTAAAGCAGGCATATGAGGCCCACTGAGGGGCATCCTGGACTATACCACCACTGGTACCTACTCTTCCATTTTTGCTGTCAAGGACAAATGGAAAGCTCATTTCCTGGTATGACAATGAATAGAGCTACAGCAACAGGGTGGTGGACCTCACAGCTTATATGGCTGCCAAGGAGTAAGAAACCCTGGCCCACCCACCCCAGCAAGGACACAAAAGGAAGAGAGGCCCCTGGCTTCTGCAGAATCCATCTCCCAACTCAGCCCCCCACACTGAGCATCTCTCATCAGTAAACTTCACTGCACCCTCCCTCAAAAGGAGAAAGACAGAGAGACAGAGAGAAACAAAGAACATGAACGAACAAACTGTACTACAATGTTGTTTGGGTGAAGGAAGATTCTAGGTAAAATAGGTAAAGAGATCATGGCAGAAACAAAATGAAAGACGTGTATACAGCCTGGAGAGAGAAAATGAAGTGACAGTCTCTGGCTCGTCACCACTCAGGCTCATGATTCCAAGCAGTGAAAGAGTGAACGTAAAATAACCCATGAGAAGGTGCAAAGCTCAGACGGCCGCAGAGTGTACCCGTGCTGACGGAGAGGGCCGCCTGGAATCTAGGTAACTTCAATCGCTTCCTGCATACATTACAAAATATAATAAAGTCAAAACCTAATACTCCCTCTGAAAAAGGAACAGACAGAAAGTCAACTCGAAGATGAGAAACAAAGAAAAAGAAGCACAAACAGGCAAAAGCTGACCAGGAAAGAAAGGACAGCATGTCCAAAGGGGCATCTAGCTATGGACTTGAGCCCTTTCTGCGGTCCAATATTCCACTGCTAGTGATCAGCAGACAAAACCCAGTGCTTTACAATGTGAGTGCCCTCTCTAGAGTCACACGTTCTGTAGTGGGCCGTTTTACTCAGCTATACTACCCCTTAAAGCTAATGTTTACTGACAAGTCGCTTGTGAGAAAGAGAGCTATATTTTGTGATTAATAATGAAAAAATTTTGATATTATGGTCCACAGACAAAATTAAGTGGTTTAAGCTGATTTTTGCTGACTAACTGCTAGTTCATCAATCAGCTAACATCCAAGTAATGCATTACCTTGCTATGTACTTGGACTAGACTAACCTTTAACAGAAATGATGGTTACTAGCAAATGCTGAGCATCTCTCTGCATTTTTGGAATGCATTGCAACTTCCACTGATTCACTCCTTCATATACAAAAATCATAAAACACTGGTCAGAAGATTAGAAAACAGGTATGCTGATACACTGCTGGTAGAAAAGACAACTTCTATAGTCCATAGGGAGGGAATCTGGTGATCTTCAATAAAAATCCTCCTTCTGAGAGTCCATGTAGAAGGTATATACACTTATAACAACAAAGGATCACACACAATGCTTCCCACACCCACCCACTAGAACAGGCTTCATAAAACACATGTATAAAGGACACACAGAAGGATTTACTCATTTCTACAGTACACATGTTAAGTTTAAAAATATACACCAATACTACACACTAGGTGCAGAAATGGTATAAAATGAGACATATGTAAGAAATGTAAGACATAGGTAAGAAAAGTGTATACCAAAAGCGTTAATAATTATCTCTAAGCTAGAAATAAGTATGATACTACAATACTGAAAATACTGAGAATTCTTAAATAAAAGTAGGTTACGAGGTTATAAGGACATATGTCGTGTCATTTTCATGTGTTTCAAGTATTCCACAGTTAATGTATTATGCCTTTACAAGGAAATTCTAGGTTGGTCATTTAGATTACAACTCACTATTAGAGTTACACTGTTGAGGTTTTTCTTTTCTTTTCTTTTCTTTTCTTTTCTTTTCTTTTCTTTTCTTTTCTTTTCTTTTCTTTTTTTTAAATCAACAAGAATTTCTAAAGATAAAAACCCAATCCTGGTGCCTGCCTCTAGGGTCGCCATTGCCAAGCTTATGCTACCACCTAGCAAAGCTCATGAGAACAGCACAGCAGGCTGTGGTCAGCGCAAGCAGGCTGTAGTCAGTGCAAGGATGAGCACATTTACAACCTCAGTCAATCTCAA
This sequence comes from Mus pahari, assembly GCF_900095145.1. Lineage (NCBI taxonomy): Eukaryota > Metazoa > Chordata > Mammalia > Rodentia > Muridae > Mus > Mus pahari. The sequence goes on along the minus strand of NC_034604.1, from coordinate 46,700,253 downwards.
AAATACCACCATATAAAAGTTTCACAAGTTCATAAGCATACAAGTATGGTTTTTTTTTTTTTGGTATTCTTATCATTCATAATAGAAAATAAACTTGTTCTTAGGCATTTTAGCTTCTACCTTTATAAGTTACCTCCTCTGAGGAGAACATTTTCTGATATCCAAAGTGGATATATGAAACCACAGGTAGTTCAAAATCCTTCAAGAGTTCTTTCCGCTATATGTGCCTAAGAAAATTTTATTATTTTTTATTTATAAAGTAGAGACAACATTTTAAAAGCAATAGAATAGATCAATAGTAGCGCACCATAGTGAAAATGTCTACATCATGGCTGTTATTAACTACGGGTTCCTTACAGTGTGACACCTGACAGCCCACCTGGATATTGAGAGCTCAGGGATCAATCAATGGTGGTAGAATGTACAATGCAGGTACATAGAGGAAGGTGGGCAATACAGCACACGGCTTCACATGCTGCTCCTAACAGCAGGCAACTCAAAACTTACCAATTGCTTCTGTCATCTCAGATAATCAAAACAATAAAAACCAAAGTTACAGCTGGAGCTCACGCTACAGTACTAGCTCAAAAGAAATGTTCTAATGAACTCACATTTCTTTCATATTGTAAAATAACATTTTTTTTTTTTAATAGAAAGTTCTACAAGACTTGCTATACTTCCAAACCCAGTCTTATACATACCAACCAGGGAGGAAAGAGATGAGCAGAATGAATCCAGTTGTAGCGCTGTACATTCTTTACTCACTAAATGCCTACAGACAGGCACTTTCTACTACGCACCCCTGCTTCTCCATTACTAACGAGATAGAAGGAAACTTCATCTCCCTCTCATCTCTACACCAGTTAACATGACTTTGGAAGGCATGAACTTTCATCTTCTCAATATACGCTCACACACTACTTCTAGTCAAGGACCTATGCTAGAGGTTACAAAAGTGGTTATAGCAAGCCAACAGAATAATGTCTCTAACATCCTATAAACAGATAAAGGAAAAAACACCCAATGATATAAGATAAAGTAAAAAGCAATGGCTTATTATTTTTTAAGTAAAGGCAAAATTTAATATTCTTTATAATAATAAATGTGTTTCAAGAGGGTTAGAAAAATAGCTCAGCAGGTGAGAGAGCACTTTTCACTTTTGCAGACGATCTGGGTTTGGTTCCTAGCACGGATGTTAGGTTGCTCACAACCACTTCCACATTAAGTTCAGGAGATCCAATACCCTTTTCTGTTCTCTGGGCACCAGGCACACATGTGGTGTGTGTGTGTGTGTGTGTATACCCAGACCACTATATAGCTTAAAAAAAAAAAAAAAAAAAAAATCAAAACGTGGACAGGCTGCCCCTATGTTGCTCAATTTTACCCAAAAGTAAGCTAGTGGGTTTAAAACAAGGAAATGACCTGATTAAATCTGTGCTGAAGAAATAACTCAGCAGCAGTTAAAATGACCAAATTAAGGGTCAAGTGTCAACTTGGTAGCTAGAAAGAAAACAGAAGAGCTTTATATGGGGACATAATCTGGACCACTAAAGCAGCAGGGACAAGAAAGAGGAACGGATGTGACATAGTGAATTTTAGCTTTTCCAGATACGCTTCCTTTATGTGCAAACTGTTCTTTTGACAAGTTTCTAGAGAAAAAAGAAAGTATGTTTCAGAGTTTTTCTAGGCAGTCATCTTTATTCCTTCTTTTGGTGTGCTGTTTTATGTGCCTCATAAACTTTGAAGGGACGAACGCAGGACAGTGGTCCCATAATAATTCAAGGGACAGTGATGTTGTAATCATTTCTGTTTGTGTGTTTCCAAAGACAAAATTACCAGATGCCACATTTCTTAGACCCTGTTGTCATTAAGTGATTCGTGACTATATTAATATTCTTACTTTTCCCACTAACTTTAATAACATCATCATTTCCACCATTTCCTGTCCTCTTTATTCTCTAGGAGGACATATTAAATTTAAATTTGAGATATGTATGATTTCTGATTTGATAAGTTCATCCAGTCACTTGGCAAACATTTACAGCGTATCAGTGTTCCAGGAGACACATGTGCACATGACAGAAACAGCTTGTCACAGCATGGGAAGCATTCTGGTTAAAATCAATTAGTAAATGCTCCCTAAAGGTCATATTTAAACTATTTTGAAAAGAAGTCTATAAGTTAATGAAGTGGGACAGGAGTCGCACTTGACTGATTCCCGGACACTATAACCATTGAAATCAATACTGAACCTAAGTGTAACTATCCCTTTGTGTTAATTTCCAAAGACAATTAACCTAAGATAATTTAATCTTTCATAGTTCATGTATAACCTAATAAAAAATACCCCACTGTGATGGTCCAAGGAGTGGTACTATTAGAAGGTGTGGCCTTGTTGGAGTAGGTGTGTCACTGTGGACTGTGTGTGGGCTATAAGACCCTCATCCTAGATGCCTAGAAGCCAGTATTCTGCTAGTAGCCTTCAGATGAAGATGTAGAACTCTCAGCTCTGCCTGCACCATGCCTGCCTGGATGCTGCCATGTTCCCACCTTGATGATAATGGACTGAACCTCTGAACCTGTAAGTCAGCCCCAATTAAATGTTGTTCTTATAAAAGTTGCCTTGGTCATGGTGTCTGTTCACAGAAATAAAACCCTAACACACCCACCAACAGTTATCTTGCACAAAACATAAGTTTAAATGAGAAAAAAAAATCAAATTCTAAATACCAACTTGATACCCCACTGCCTACTGAATGAAGACTCAATCTGGCAAGCAGACAGTAGTAACATTTATTTGTTAATTTTTGTTTTTTTCAAGACAGAGTTTCTCTGTATAGCCCTGGCTGTCCTAGAACTCACTTTGTAGACCAGGCTGGCCTCGAACTTAGAAATCTGCCTCCCAAGCGCTGGGATTAAAGGCGTGAGCAACCACCGCCCGGCTTCTAGGCCCTTTTTATTCAGAGTTTCACACCAACCTTTCTCTGCTTATAAGGCCTTCAATTACCTTAGGGAATTATTGCTTGAAATTCCCATATATCCTCAAAAGAAGATTAAGGACTCTATTTCACATCTGACTTTGCCTCTTTCAAAAACTTCTGCACTGTTTTTTGAAGGGATGGGAAACTTTGTTTATTTTCTATCACAGGTTACCGGAAAAGGAAAAAAAAAAAAAAAAAGGTACAAAGAACATCATACATGGCTGTGTAACCTTAACAGTGACCTGCATATGGACAGCATGCTGGGTAAGCAATCTTTCGATATCTGTAGTTGTGAGATGTTCTTTCCGATCCTTGGTCTCCAAAGCTTACTTCTTTTAGGATGCCAGATAAAAGTTGGGAAAAACAAATATCCGAAGCTCAAGGTGGCCTGGTGACAGTAACACACTACAGCGGAGGTGGTGGTGAAGGTAAAAGCGCCAAACCAGGTTAGGAAAATCGGAGATAAGAGAGCAGAAACTACTGGGAAGGGGACAAATGGGACGGACAGTACCAGGAGAAAAGAAATGAGGTCGGGCGTGCGTACACGATCACTAAAGATCTGGAAGTTGTTAAGGACAAGTTATGCCTCCGTTTGAATTCTCTCCTCTTCATTTTTGACAATCAAGAAACGAAGAGCTAACTCAGGGCCAGGCACTACGCAAACATCTCAGCAGATTTCCATCTTACACAACCCTATGAGGAGGATACTACCCTGAGCTCCATTTTACAGAGAACAATTAAAAGTGACTGTACACTGCGTGACCTCCCCACGGCCGCCTGAGACCGGGGACCCGACCCGCGTGGACTCTTGTCTCCGCACGGCGACCGGTCCTCGGCGGCCGCGCTCCGCCCTTCCGGAGCCCCGCACCCCACCGCTGCCCGCGCGGCGGGAGACGCCGAGAGGGCGCCCCACACCCCACGGTCTCGGCCCCCGCGCTCACCTCGTTATTGAGATTCATAGTCCCCGGCTGAGCCATTGCGGACGGAGGAAGAGGGTCAGCCGCCATCTCCGGCACGTGAGCACCGGCGATTAGACCGCGGCTGCGTGGACACGCCCCCCCGGGGAGGCCTCTTCCGCCCAAAAGGTGGGATTTTTTTCCGGCAGTGCCGGAAGTGGGAAGGGTGACTTCCGGCGCGTGGGCGACCAGCCGGAATTGAGCGTTTCCTTGGAAACCAAGCTAGTGCGCATTGCGGTGGGCGTTGCTTTACTTGATGCGAGCAAAAGAAAGTAATTTTCTCCGACTCTTCCCTTGTGCTCCGTTAGCGTTGAAGGCCCTGAGGAGAGGCGAACTTTTTTTTTTATTTTTTAAACAGGTCGAGTACTTGAGTTGTCGATTTTGCTCGATTCTAAAATTTAGCGCTTGTGAAAAAATTTTGCCCTTTTAAGAAGAACATCAAAAAGATGAGAGCCTCAAAGCCTTTTTGTTTCCTACTGGTTGAAGCGTGAATATGTGGAAAGGGTGAGTTTTTGTAAACGGGATGTTTGAAGTAAAAGAGGAGCATTTGCTACCGTCTGTAAGAACTATTTTTGAATAGTTCTTATTCAAAAATAAGAACTACTGAACCTTAGGCAGAAGAAATGTAAACGACAGGTCTGAATTAGACCAACTATTAATTAGAAATTTTAGTAGAGGCCATTACAGCAGGTGAAGTCCTGGGCCAAATGCTTCACTTGATCTAATCCTAAAATCCAATCTTCATAAAACAAACCAAAACCGAAACAAAGAACAATAACAACAAGACCTGGCAGTGAAATAAACTGGTTTGTTCAAACTCCCTTCGCTGGGGTTGGCTATAAACAAGACTTCAGCAACAGGAACCACTGCATAGATTACGGGGTCCATTGCATTATAGATATGCAAGACAACACCACCCCTGATTTTAAAAAGGCAGGAACATGTTTACTGCTTTGTGTCTCTACTTGTAATACAACAAAACAAAACAATGAAAAACTACCGTGATGCCTCCTCAGTTTTCTTAACTGCAAGGTTCAGAGGTGCGATATGGGGCTCCCCTAAAAGTGTCTGCGATTCCTGCTTGAGAGTTCTTGTGCTTAAGCAAGGTGGCAATATTGAGGGAGGAAGGTAGAGAAATCATCCGATCAGACTGGACAGGGCCGGACAGAGTATGAACTGAGCTTAGCGAAACTAAAGATCCAAAAATGCACTCAACAGGGATTCCATTTTCCCTGTCACCAGTTTAACACTTCTCAGATCCCACTGAATGCTTGGCTTGGGCTGCTCTGACAAAATCCCACAGGCTGGGAAGAGTACATGACAGAACTATGTTTGCAAACTCATGTAATCTAGAAGTCCATGATGAGGTTGCCAGCTGAGTTGATTTCTGGGCTCTCCAACTGCAGATGCCTGACCTCTAATATGGGTTTTATTCTGTGTGCATGTGCAGTGGCTTTTAGTGTCTCTTTTAATGGTCCCAATCCTACTGCAATAGGATCTCACAGCAATGATTTTATTTAGCCTTAATTACTCCCACAAATGTTTTATCCCTAAAGTACATTGCGTTAGGGATTATATTGAATATATGGATGAAGAGCAGATAAAGTCAAGATTCAATTCAGAAGGCATACTTCTAGATTCACCTCAAGGTAATCTTGTCTTTAGGCCTCATTTTGTAAATTCTATCATTTCCCTCAACATGAAAGTAGAAGTCATGTTTGCAAACACAATTATAAAGCTAGATATTTAACATCAGAATTGAATAAAAAACTAGACACACATCCCTAAACAGTCTTTGTTTTTATTCTCACAAAATTGTGAAGGTAATTAAGTGGAGAGAATGAAAACACCTGTATGAAACCCTTGTATTACACCATTCCAAAACTAAACATACAGCATACACCAAAAGTAAAACTTTAAACTTACAGAAAATAACATAGGCTACGGACCTTAGGACCTTGTATCATGCAATGACTGCTGAGATATCAAAAACATAACAGAATCCGCACAGTAACATATTGATGAATTCAGTGTCACAGCTTTTGCTTTCAAAAGCACACCATAAGGGGAAGAGAAGAACTTTGCAAATTACGTAATGACTTCAGTAGTCAGTATCTTCTGCTATAAGCACAAGTTTTGTGTATACACTCTTGGCTATTAGTACTCTAGGGGGAGACGACTCAGTAGGTCACTTTTAGACCCACCTGCATTCACTTCACAACCAAATCCATATCTGAGTTGAAGGTAACATGCTAAAATTAAAATGGAGGAAGCAGTTAGGCCAGTATGTTTTAACAACTATAAGCTAGATCTATAATGGTATTTTTAGTAGACTCCAGTGTATAATGATATATAGTGATTTATGAAGATAAATCCTTTAAGTACAGTTGCATAGTTTACACCCATGCAAAGAAAGATTACCACCACATGGTAAGAACTTACGAATCTTCATGACCAAGACTCCCGAGGAAACTTCATCTTTGGTAGATTTTTGAGATTTCAGTGGAATTAAAATTTTCACTCCAACTTTTAAATTTCATCTAGAAAAAACTCAACTTTCAGTTGCCCTTCCTGAGGTCCACTGACAGGTTTCCATACCGAGCTCACTGTCCCTACTTTGATTGCATACATATTAAGATGGAAGGAATCCTGCCAGTCAGAAGGCCTTTCTCATTCAGTGGCCAGACTAGGTCTGCCTGGGCAAGCTCAGGAAGAGACTACTCGGGCAAAGAGTTACTAAAGTTAGCATTTAACAGAGAGAAAAAAAATTAGATGCAGTTGCTGTGGAGGTGGGGACATTTGTTATGAAACCTTTTCCTAACTCAAAAGGAAACTCCCCAGCCTATAGGTCAAAATGACAGTTGACAGACCAAAAAGGTAGGTCTAGATTTGTCAACTGGTAGATTTATTAGCTAAAATGCTTCTACAATATGATAGGATGGTTGGCTTACTTTATACATTATTATATGGCTTTAGAGATATTATTTCCCTACAAACCATTAGGATTACAATCTGCTTGTACTCAAGAAACATTACAAAGAGGGAACCTGAAATAAATAACTGGTGCTCCGTCCTTTTCCAGGCTCTTTTCTTTCTTTCTTTCTTTCTTTCTTTCTTTCTTTCTTTCTTTCTTTCTTTCTTTCTTTCTTTCTTTCTTTCTTTCTTTCTTTCAACACAGAGTTTCTCTGTATAGCCCTGGCCGTCCTGGAACTCACTTTGTAGACCAGGCTGGCCTTGAACTCAGAAATCTGCCTGTCTCTGCCTCCTGAGTGCTGGGATTAAAGGCGTGTGCCACCACGCCTGGCTCTAGATAGTAACTCTTATGTCAACCATCATAGAGCCTCTGGTTCTCCTGCTTCTTGCTAATAACAGTTGGCCTTTACAACATGGATTCATTAACTAAAACGCAATCCCTATCTGGGTACCATTAAGCAATGGTTATTAGATTCAAAAATAAACAAGTACACACCACAGAGACAAGAATCTGACTGGAAACACAATTTCAAGAGGGAATGTATTGCCCCAAATTACCTGTACGCTCCACCTGCCCAAGGACCAGGCAACTTCTTGGAATGCTGGGAGTTGTAGTTCTTGGAAAATAAAGTCTCATGGGAAAATACTTTGGCGTATAGGTTTGCCTTTATAAATCGTTACAACACATGTCTCAGGGCCATTTTAGACTTAGAAACTTCAGTGAATGATCTTGAACAAAGTTCTTCCCTTGGTCAGTATTTAATATTTAATAAACTTGCTTTAAATTTGGCCCCAAGTGGTGGAATTTCTCTGAATTTTAGGATTAACAAAGACATTCTAATCTGAACAGTGGGGCAAGTGGAACTGGGTCACCAGATAGTAAAACTGGTAAGGTCAGGCAGATTAAGAAATCTGAGCAATTCTCATAATTGAGAATGGTAGGCATTTGAATCTGCTCTGGAACAGGTTCCTGACCTGGAGCATGTGAACATGACATCCTACTACGCAGACCGTGACAACTGGTTAGTAGCCTAGAGCTCAGAGTTCTCCACGCTAATGAGGTATCTAGATGAGCCCAAGGGTGTAACAAATAAGTTTCCCTTCCTGGACACTCCTTCCGGTAAAAGGCATTTAATCTCTGGTTCACCCTGAGAAAGTCATAGGCATCTTTTCCACCATGAACAAACAGTTTAGACAAGCAAGGGCTGTCTCTTCCCTTAGGACCGCTGTTCGGGGGAAACCTTCATCACACAGAGCCAGGTCTAAGTCTCCCATAGAAGGCCTCTCCATAATCCTGGAGCTCACCCTGAGCTAAGCCAGATCCCTGCCCACCCTGCCAGGCTCATCTCAGACCCTCAGGCGCCGTTCCTTAATTCTTAGTTGTTCCTAGCAGTGTCTGGGGCCACTGGAGCTTGAGAACTACAGCTTCGGCCACAGCCCATGCTGGTTTTTTTTTTTTTTTCCCAGAGAAACACAGGCTGGGGGGGGTCAGTCTTAGGCTATGTTTCAACTCCCCCAGTGGCGTGTCACATGAGCCCCACGAGCGAGAAAAGAATTATAGCCTAGTGCCTCTGTGTTTCGCCTCCCTGAGTGGTGTCCTGACCCAAGTTTCCTGACACCCCTGTGCTGAGGTGAAACACAGACCCACACGAATCAAGAAAGCATATTTTATCAGTTTTACTATGACTATTATATTATCAGCTTAAACCTCTTGCACATTTTTTTTATTGGCGAATAAAAATTTTGTACAAGTGGTTCTATAGATGGTAATAATCAACTTTTTGTAAAAAGATGATTCCAACAGAAACAGACATAAAATGTCTTGAGAAGATGTATTAAAGAATATGCTGATCACCAGACCCAATACTGTAGATTCCAGATGCTCTGTTGCCAGTATCAAAACTGGCTTCCAGACTGTCAGGAGCAAGTGAGCCGAGCTAAGTAATTTGCAACCCCACTGATTTTCCACAATGTGTAGTGGAGATTTGGTAGGTGGATTTACCATCAGAGAAGGCATACTATTTTGTTAAAAACAAGACAAAAAAGCTGCCAAGTTATTTGGCATTGACCTGAAATACTTGCAAAATGGCAATAATCAAGTTGCTTGTGGATTAAAAAGTGGAATCCTGTGTCCTCTCAGGGCTAGGGCCTCTGGGCAAGGCAGGATGCGTGAAGTTTTGACACCTTAGGGAGTCAGGCTGTGAGAGGCCGCAGGATCCTGCTCCAGAAGTAGGGAAGGTGCAGTCTGATCCCAGCGGAACCTGCCAGAGTTGGCTGGGGTCCCCAGGCCTGCATGGAGGCGGAGGGCAACAGGTTCTCACTCTCAGACATCTCAGATGCTGTATGGTGCACAAGAGCTGAGAATGGAGTAGGGGGGCTGCTGGCCTACTCTGGTCCATGACCAAAGGGAAAAGGGCAGGAGGAGAGAGCTCTGGCTGGGTATGGAGGGGAGAAGAGTCCTTGGCTTGGTTGGTGGGCAGGCGGGGTTGGCTGGCTGCCATGGCTGGAGTCAGGGAGGCCTTCTGGTAGGAGGTTAGACCTGGCTCTTTAGAGGGAGACCTGATCCTTTGCTCTAGCACGGCGGATCCAGATGAGAAGAGGCAGTACATGGTTTTAGGGAGCTTATTGTAGAAAGGCAGAGAGAGGGAGAAGAATAGAGAAGCAGAGGCCAGCCATGGCCCTGTGGAGAGAGGGGAGAAGGGAGGGGGAGCGAGAGTGAGAGGTGAGAGTAAGGAAGTAGAAGCAAGAGGCTAAGAGAGTAAGAGAGGGAGGCTGGGGCAAATAGCCCCTTTTATAGTGGGCTGGGTCTACCTGGCTCTTGCCAGGTAACTGTAGGGGTAGAATCCAGACAGATACCAGGAGCATAGGGCATTGCCTATGTGACTGATGGTCACACAGCTCTCTGTGGGGATAGAGGGCGAAGGGGGCACCATGGGAGGCTGTAGCTGGTACAGCAGCCAGGGGCCTAGGAGGCATGGCTGAACACCTATCATCCCTTAGGGTCACCAGTGTTCAAGGCCTGTGATTGACACGGGACCAGGCGCTCTGTGCATAGCTCACTGCCCCACAGTTGCTGATATACTTGACACCTACTTTAGCAACTGCCAGAGAAACATGATGGGGTCAGGGGGTGCTTTAAAAAACTGTTCATACACTTTTCTGTAAAATGCATGATAAAGTTATTATGGCAATGAGCTTTGTTGGGTCAACAGTGGATGAACCTCTGTCTTCCCTAAGCTGCTGAGTTCATATGCACCTGTGTGCATGTCTTAGTCAGGGTTTCTATTCCTGGACAAACATCATGACCAAGAAGCAAGTTGGGGAGGAAAGGGTTTAATACAGCTTACATTTCCTACATTGCTGTTCATCACCAAAGGAAGTCAGGACTGGAACTCAAGCAGGTCAGGAAGCAGGAGCTGATGCAGAGGCCATGGAGGGATGTTTCTTACTGGCTTGCTTCCCCTGGCTTACTCAGCCTACTCTCTTATAGAACCCAAGACTACCAACCCAGAGATGGTCCCACCCACAAGGGGCCTTTCCCCCTTGATCACTAATTGAGAAAATGTCTTACAGCTGGATCTCATGGAGGCATTTCCCCAACTGAAGCTCCTTTCTCTGTGATAACTCCAGCTTGTGTCAAGTTGACACAAAACTAGCCAATACAATTGACCCTTTGTCAACTTGACACACAAACACATCACTAGTAAGTCTCAACCCTTAGTTTCTTATTCATCCCCAAGATCTAAACAACTTTAAAAGTCCCACAGTCTTTACATATTAAAAGTTCAATCCTTTTAAAATATTCAATATCTTTTAAAATCCAAAGTCCTTTTACAATTAAAAGTCTTTTAACTGTGGGAGCCACTAAAATATTTTCTTCCTTCAAGAGGGAAAAATATCAGAGCACAGTCATAATCAAAAGCAAAAATTAAACTCCAACTGTCCAATATCTGGGATCCAACTCATGATCTTCTGGGCTCCTTCAAGGGCTTGGGCCACTTTTCCAACCCTGTCCTTTGTAGCACACAGCTTTTCCTCTAGGATCCAGATGCCTGTACTCCACTGCTGCTGCTGTTCTTGGTGGTCATTCATGGTCCTGGCATCTACAAAACACTGCATGACCCCTTCAGTTCTGGGGCCATCAATTGCAACTGAGGCTGCACCTTTACCAATGGCCTTCCATGGCCTCTCACAGTGCTCCCATGGCCTCAGCTGCTCTGTATGACCCCTTCATGCCTTCAAAACCAGTACCACCTGAGTTACTCTTACACATTACCAAGTCCTGCTGCTGCACGAGGTGTAACTTTGGCTATCTCTGGAACACAGCCTCTTTCTGCTTTCAGAAAACACTTCCCAGAAGATGTCACCTCAATGATGCTGGTCTCTTCTTAATCACAGCTAATTTCTTAGCTCCAGCTTACCAGCATCAATAGTCCCAGTAATGCAAAGTTTTCACTTTAGTCGTTCTGGTATCTTGTTAATCACAGCTGATTCTTTACCCCCAGCTAACCAGAACCACAGAATCTTCACAATCAAAATAGAAATGTACCTGAAAAGTATTTAATCTTCCTTCTGAAATTTCACAAGTCAGGCCTCCATCTTCTGCACTGTTTTCAATATTATCTTCCAACCTCCTACACAACATCCTACAGAACTCTTAATGCCAAATGGATCATCTAGCTCAAAGTTCCAAAGTCCTTCCACAGTCCTCCCTCAAAACATGGCCAGGTTGTCACAGGAATACCTCACTATGTTGATACCAATTTGTCTTAGTCAGGGTTTCTTTTCCTGGACAAAACATCATGACCAAGAAGCAAGTTGGGGAGGAAAGGGTTTATTCAGCTTACACTTCCATACTGCTGTTCATCACCAAGGGATGTCAGGACTGGAACTCAAGCAGGTCAGGAAGCAGGAGCTGATGCAGAGGCCATGGAGGGATGTTACTTACTGGCTGCTTGCTTCCCCTGGCTTGCTCAGCCTACTCTCTTATAGAATCCAAGACTACCAGCCCAGAGATGGTCTCACTCACAAGGGGCCTTTCCCCCTTGATCACTAATTGAGAAAATGCCTTACAGCTGGATCTCATGGTGGCATTTCCCCAACTGAAACTCCTTTCTTTGTGATAACTCCAGCTTATGTCAAGTTGACACACAAAACCAGCCAGTACAGTGATATACTTTCATTGTTTTCCTACTAAGGAAGTGCACTATCCCCCTTGGGACTTTCTTCTGTTTAAACCTCTGGCTTCCAGTTTTACATTTCCAAAGCCCCTTTCTTTACACATCACTGCCCCTACCTGACCACACTTGGCAGCAACAAGCCTCCCCTAGTTTGTAAGGCTTTTACTCAAAGATTTTCATCCATGTTCACAATAATTTTCCTTTGCTGTTAGGTATTTGTCTTTTAATATCGAGGTGATATTGACTATCTGAAAATAACTTGGAAATAGTTCTTCATTTTTTATTTCCACTCAACACCCAGTTAGCTTTCTTTACCTCATCCTTGTGGACCAAGATGTGAGCTCTCAGCTACAGAGCTTCCTACCTGCTGGCCATGCCACCCTTCCTTGGTGGTTACAGACTCCAACACTCTGGAACTGTAAGCCCCAAATGAATTCATATTTTTATGTTTTCTTAGTAATGGTGTTTTATCAGAGCAATAGAAATAAGACAACTTGTCATCCCACATGGAATCTTAGAGCATGGGTAGTGGAGACTGCAAGCTCTGGATTCAAGGAGAGACCCTATCTCAAAATATAAGGTAGATCATGACGGAAGAATACATCTGACATTCACTCTGGGTGTCCACATGCACATGTGTGCATATACATCTGAACACATGTCTTCACCTCTCACAATTTGTTATACAGACATATTATACCATTCTTTGATCCCTTTTCTGGAATACTAAAATCAAGTCTCAAATATAATGTCTTGCAAGCTGTGTCTTCTAATATTTTAGATGTAGAGCAATGCAGTATAATGCCTGTGTGAATGTAAACCTGGCTTATAGTTTGCCATTCAGATCATACTTTATCAGAAATTACAGCAGCTAGAAAGCATATATGGGTACATGCTATATCATTTATTTGCTCCTAAGAGAGGAAATTAGGGGTGGAGGTTTGTGTAAATTATTTGTATAGTGTTTCCTGTGTACTTAACTTTTCCCAAGAGTATTAATCTCTTAAATAGATTTTTAAAACATTACTATAGTTTTGTTCCAATGGGAATTGAATATGCTCTCTCATTTCTATTATTGAATGAATTCACATTAAAATCAAGAACAGGGTAGGCATGCACACAGCACTGTTATTCGTTAACACTGCCTTGGGAGTGCGAGGGAAAATACCAATATGGAAGATTAAAATTCTATAAAGACTGAAAAAACCAAGTGATAGCCTCGCTGGTAAGATGTTTGCCTGTGTAGAAAATCCTTCCCTCTGGAAAATACTTATAATAATAATTAGAAGATAAATATATCAAAAATTAATTGTTTATGTTTATATTGGCAATAACTAGATAAAATGACACCATTGGTATTTGACAAAATCAACGAATTGGACAAATTGATAGTTTATTTTTTAGAAGTTTCTTTTGTTTGCTTTACGTGTTTGAGTGTTCGTTTTGTCTACATGTATCTATGTGCCCTCTGGAGTCCAGAAGAGGGGCATCAGTCTCATAAGTTACAGGCAGTTGTGAACCACCATGTACGTGGGTTCTGGGAACCGAACTTATGTCCCCAGCAGGAGCAGCCAGTGTTCTTCATCACTGAGCTATCTCTCCAATCCCTGTTTTATTTTAGGTGGGACTAGAACCGGTTGCTGGATGTTCTAAGTGTTCTTGTCATTGCCGACTTAGGATGTTTTCTATATACGTCTGTATCCTCTTGCAGCTATTAGGAAGTTACAGACTTTTGCCAAGAAGATATCTGAATCTATGCACCTGGAAAACATAAGGTATCAATAATAGTATCATTTTTCTTACCCATGCAAATTGCAGCCTTTGGTAGTTGGACTATTTTAATAATTCCCTAAGTAACAGATGGGAATACAACTGTCTCCTCCTTTTGACTCTGCCTTTCCACCTCACATCCTCTGGGTGGCAGTATTGTCTTCTAAATTGCACACTGAACTTGAAATTGGAAAGCTGAAGAAAACTAGGTAGATGATTGGTGAATGAACACCTTCCACAAATTAAAAAGAAACTTGATGGGTCTTCAGAGTCTATATTTCATAAAGCGTAACATTTTCATTTTTATTTTACATGAGTTAGAAAACTACAGCAAACCATCTAGATCTATTGACCATTCAAGTAATAAGAAAAGAATTCACTAATGGATAGGAAATATTGAAGTTTCAAATTTAACATCTTCCCGGAGTTTTTTTTTCCCCTCGTTTAAATTTCATTTGAATTGTAATGGAATAATTTAATTAAGTTTGTGGCCGTATACTTGCTGGTAATCTAAAAATGTCCTATTGTTGAAACTATAGATCACAATATTCTGAAAAAGCTAATTAATATTTTACAAAACTTAGTTTTACAATATATAAAGTGAGGATGCAAACACCCACTTAGCAACTTGTAACTGTAGGTAAAGGATTTATCTGTGGAATCAGATTATAAAATGTTCAGTTTCACCTCTCAAAATCTTTGGTCTGTGCTCTTCAGAAATCATGCATGCCAACATTTCTACTTGCAGAAATGGGAATAATAATCTCCTAGGTCGCAATGAGCAAGCAAAAACACAGCACACGCTGGAAGGAAGTTTGCGTCTCAAGATTTTGAGCAGCTGATATTTTCTTCATTACCCTTGATCTTGACATTACATATGAGGGATTCCTGTCTCATGAATGACAAATATGCTAAAGATCACAGCGGTAACAGCCTTCTGACATGAAGACATTGGTGGAAGGTTTTTATGAGCTGAATTTAAAGTATTTTAATAATTTGTGAATGTCGGGCTGTTCTTTCTCATCCACCTCATTACTGACTGATCAACCATTAGAGACATAATGCATTTAATAACTTTAAATCCCTTTATATATGTGACATGTAGCTTTTATTATTTACACATTAGCTTACTATAAGCTCAAGATTATCATAACAAAAGCCTATAGTAATCCAAAGTAATGCTTAGAAAACGTTGAAGCTCAGTTTCAATTCAATTTCAATAAAGTAGTGGGCTTTGACTCAATTTATTACATACTTTAAGCATTTATTTGTGAAAAGATTTGCTATTTTCAGTAGATCAAAAACTGATAAAGATATCATTTAATAATTGTGGTGTTAAGACAGCTTTTATCATGTGTAAGAGGAGAACAATTTTCTAACAGTGGAGTATAGTGAAGCTGTTTCTTCTGGGTTGAAATAAAGCAGTAGTGGTCGCCCCAAGGAGACCTTATAGAAACCAGTCCTATTAAAGGTTCTCTCTTCTTTTTAGAGGGAAGGCAGGAGCAGGTTCACTGGACTCATGATCAGAAGGCTCGCAAGTCTCTTCTCCTTCCAGACACTGTGGGAAGTCAACCACTGACTGAGGGACTATCCCCAGCAGTGCCTCTGCCTGTGATTCCATCACGTGGGGGAAGTGGGCCTTTTCTAGAGAGGTAGCTGCCTTCAAGTTTCTCGTGCTTCAGTAAGCAGCCCCAGTGAACTAAGCTGGAATTGGATGGACTACTTTCTTTGGTCTGTCTGTGCAGGCTCTCTCTGGAGTGACTAGACATTTCTTTACATCGCCCCAGGAAACGTCATGCAGAGAACACTGTAGGGGACCAAGAGTAATGTGAATACAAGGCTTCAGAGTAGGTTGTATTTGAGTTCAGATTTGAAGGAGGGTTTAGGATATCTATTAAAAAAACTAAATAAATTCAGATGAAGTTAGATAAGTAACGTAAGCAATAATTCACGGTTGCATTAGTATGACAGGTTTTATAAAGAATTTTAAAATACATTCTTAAAGGTTGCCCCAAACATTGTTAGATGTAGAAATTTAAAAAAAATTAAACATATTTATTACATTCCTAAAAATCAAGGTACTCTTTATTGGAATTTTGAATTCAAAGCAAAGCAAATTTTTTCGAAGAAAAAACAATTTACAACTTCTACTATACTGGTAGAAGCATGTTTCAAAATACCTGTGAAAATGGGTGTGTAAAACAATAACCAGTTGTTAGTAGAATCTTTGTGCCATTTTATTCAATCATCAAGATGGGAATTTGGGAGAGACTAAATTGAATGATGTTAAAGCCTGTTCAGAGAAAACATTTTAACTTTGTTATCATTTCAAACAGGATTTTGTTGCAGATAATGTTGGCTCTCCTGTCCATCAAAACCAGGATAGATACTGAAATCAGAATGTCTGCCATCAAGTAAGTGAAAATAAATGTGGTGAGGACATTCCACTTGGGGAAAGGAGCGCTTGAACAATTTTGGTGGTGTAATCCATCAGTCCATATGGTATGGAATTAAGTATGGAAGCTAAATAAAAAAAAAAAACCTAAAAGTACAGTTAACATATGAGCCCACTCCACTATTTCTTGTATATTTCCCCAAACTCAGCATTGGCATACAAGAGAGATGTGTGCATATCTATGTTCATTATGGAACTAATCATAACAGACAAAGAGGATGGAATCTGCCTACATACCTGCCAGTGAATGAATGGCTAAAGAACATGAGCTTATTTACATACAACTGTGTTTTATTTAGCCATAAACATAAGGTGAGCTGTATTACTTTTAGGAAAATAGATGGATCCAGAGATAACTTTATGAAGTAAAATCGACTTAGAGACACAACTCTATAAGATTTTTCTCATGTACTTGAAGGAAAGGGAAATAGACAACAAGGCCTTTGGCAAGCAGAAATGGTACCAACCATAGTGGGTACAAAATTGGGTAAGCGTAGGGTGCTGATTATGATTGTTTTATATAGGCATGAGACTGCAATCATAAGCTCACTATGTTCTACAATTAATACACACACATTAAATAATTTTATTATTAAGAATGATAAAATAACCTAAAAAGAAATTCTGAAAAAAAAGTTTTAAATCCTGGAGGCTGGCTGTTAGGGAGCTTGTCCCTTACCTCTCTTTGAGGAATTAAATACTATTTCTCTGTGAAGGAGTAGACGTGAAGAGAACTGAATCTAGTTCATTTTGTGAAGTCAAGTACCATTTCAGCTTCATCTCTTTGAATTCATCATCGCATCAGTTTCTTCCCATGTTAATGGCCCCTAACCAAGGATACCAGTGACCTAGATACTGAACTGTAAATACAGAGGTCTAGGAAAGAATGACCAGTCTATTTATTTGCCAGATTAGGTTATTTGAAAGTATGAGATGAACTAGACTTCCTTTCTCCCAGGTGTGTCACTGTCTGATTTAGATTCATTGCTGAATAGTGTAATTTTTCATAGCAAACTTTTTACATCCATCCCTGACCATATGATTGCTATTGATTCCACAAAGAATTACATGGCCCAACTCACAATAGTGCTGAAGTTGAAAGCTACTCATCTATGATCGTGTCTGATTCAACAAACTGCATTGTCTAACAAAGAACCAAGGGCTGGATTGTGTAGATGCTAGCCAGCTCCAAGTGTGGGAACAAGGCAGTGGAAAATGCAAAATCAGTAATAATACTAAGTGTCAATCTGCTTTTATTATTACTATGTGTTTTAAGCTTCTGACGAAGTCATCGAGAACATTCTCATTCGTTAACAATTATGTAGATTTATAGCTACAATAGCTTGCAAAGCTAAACAATACTTTTGCAGTCTGCATTCTAAACACTTCATTTTTCTGTTAAACTTTACACATATCAGCTCTTGTCTTTGATAAACATACTTTGTATGAAAGTAAAGCCAGAGAAATGCTTGACTGCTGTCTCTTGTGCTCTTAGCTGTGCCTGCTCAGTGATAAGCTTGTTAAAGCCTGTGAATGACCTCATTTTGATGCAGTTCATTTCCAATACCTGTAAAGGGACAATGTATCTTACGTTTTGATTGCTTTCAAAAAGAAGTGAAATATCTTTTAAATCCATTATCTCTCTGTGTGTGATTATTGATACTCATCATATCTTGCCTGCATGGTAGAAATTGCTAGAAAACTGATGATATTCCTAACTCTGGTTTTATGTGCTTTCAAGTCATTCTCTCAAAGGAGCTTATGTTGCTTACCCAATTTATGACATTTAACCTCTCCATTTGTATTTTTTATTGTATGGGGTCTGACATAGGATCCTGTAATTCAAGGTCCCTGACCACTCAGCGCATTTTTGTGTTACCACATCACGGCTTTCCAGTCTTATTAGTCCCCATGTATGACCTACTCTCAATAATTTAAATATTTGTTAAAAGTCTTTATTGTGGTCTTTATTAGCTCATGTTATTTTTCTTAAATTTTAAAAATTTTATCACATTAATATCCATTTTAAATACTTGTACCTCCATTAAATTCTTAAATTCATTGTCAGCAGAACTTATGTTTGATTTTTACCATTTTATAGTCAGTATCTTGCAGAATATTCAGACTATTAACAGAATACCATGCAAGTTTTGCTTCTAAAGTTATATAATAGGTGCAATGTGGAACTGAGTATCTGTTCAATTGAGAATATCATAAATAGGAAACAGCAAAGTCAGACTTTAATATTCAGGACCTTAAGAGTCAGAAGATGAATACAAATTATATCAATGTGATCATAAAGTCAAGCTAAATGAAAACCCAGAAATTAGTTAATTATAAAATAATTTGACTCCTTGACTTCCATGCTACATAAATATGAAAATAAGAATTCCAAATTTATGTGCTGATAATTTTCCAAAATTGAGAAAGCTAAAATTTGATGAACAGTTAGATCTTGCCAAGAGAATTGTCATAAAGATTTAAGAGCCACAGAGTATGAATCATCATACTTCCATATTGTCTTAGTCAGGGTTTCTATTCCTGCACAAACATCATGACCAAGAAGCAAGTTGGGGAGGAAAGGGTTTATTCGGCTTACATTTCCATACTGCTGTTGATCACCAAAGGATGCAGGTCTGGAACTCAAGCAGGTCAGAAAGCAGGAGCTGATGCAGAGGCCATGGAGGGATGTTCTTTACTNGCTTGCCTCCACTGGCTTGCTCAGTCCNCTCTCTTATAGAACCCAAGACNACCAGCCCAGAGATGGCACCACCCACAAGGGGACCTCCCCGCTTGATCACTAATTGAGAAAATGCCTTACAGCTGGATCTCATGGAGGCACTTCCCAACTGAAGTTCCTTTCTCTGTGATAACTCCAGCTGTGTCAAGATGACACAAAGCTATCTAGTACACATATCTAGCAAAAAAATATTAAAAGTTATTAACACCGAATCCTTGGGAAAGGCACTCTGTTGTCTAGAACCTTGGAATTGTCATCTGTCAAAAGAGGATAGGAGGTGAATGCTAGACGATATCTTAATTCTGCAGGATAAAAGGATCAACAGTCTCACCTTATCTCCCAAACACTGGAGATTTCTCTTACCGTCCAAAGACAATAGTCACACAGTCTCTGTCCTTATAGAACTAGTAGGTTTCCACATTATTATTATTTTCCGTTTTATTTAAAAGAATATTGTTTTCCTTAGATCAACGTATTCCCTATTTTTAATTTTGCTCATCTTGTTTAAAATATCAAATCTGGTCTAATGAAACATTAGTGCAGGACGTAATATAGATGATCCAGCATCATGATCAAGCAGCCAACAAATGCTGCTTACATACCATAATCTTCCTCCATATCTGATTTTTACTTGTTTCATTTTTTTAAACTACTAAAGATTACTTTCTCAGTCTACAATATCCTAGAAAGATGATTATTTAATTACTGTCTGCATTGAGAGTTTCCTTCATTGTTTGTTTTTATGTGATACATAAGGGAACCAATTTTTTTTTTTTTAAAAGCTGGTATGATGGCTACCTTGTTTGTCATTTAGACTACATCTGGTTTTAACTAAAACCCATGGGACTCGGTACACCTGTGAGAGACTTTTCCCCCCATTGATTATTTTATTTATTCACTTTATATCCCTATTGCTGTCCCCCCCCCTTGCCTCATAGTCCCTTGCAAGTGACTCCTCCCATCCTCTAAAAAAGGGAGGTCACTCCTGGATACCAACCCACCCTGACACATCAAACCAGTATAGGACCAGGCACATCCTCTCCCATTGCTAGACAAGGCAGCCAATTAGGGGAATAGGATACATGGGGAGGGAAAAGAGTCAGGAATAGCTTCTGCTACAGTTGTTGGGGGACTCACATGAAAACCAAGCCAAATATCTACTACATATGAGTGGGGGAGGGGCTAGGTCTAGTCCATGTATGCTCTTTGGTTGGTGGTTCAGTCTCTGTGAGCCCCCAAGTGTCCAGGTTAGTTGACTTGATTGGTCTTCCTGTAGAGTTCCTGTCCCCTTTGGGTCCCTCAATCCTTCCCTTAGTTCTTCCCCAAGACTCCAGAGCTCTGTCCAATGTTTGGCTGTGGGTATCTGCACCTGTTTAAGTAGCTTCTGGGTGGAGCCTTTCAGAGAACAGCTATGCTAGGCTTCTGTCTTCAAGCATAACAGAGTATCATTAATTGTGTCAGGGACTGGTTCTTGCCTATGGGATGGGTCTCAATTTGGGCCAGCCATTGGTTGGCCATTCCATCAGTCTCTGCTCCATCTTTGCCCCTGCCTTTCTTGTAGGCAGGACAGATTTTGTGTCAAAGGTTTTTATGACTGGGTTGGTATACTTATCCCTCCACAGGAGGTGACCACTTCAGGCTCCCTATCCCCCACTGCTAGTAGTCTCAGCTAGAGTCCCCCCCATAGACTCCCTGGAGCCTCCTGCATCCTAGAGATGCCCCCACCCCAGCTGCTAATTTCCTTTCACTCTTTGGCCCTCTCTTCCTGCATCTCCTTACATGATCCACCCCCACCACATTCCTCTCTCCATTCCCTCTTCCACCCAATTCTCTCCCTCTATCTACCTCTGATGACTATTTTAATTCGGATTTTTCTTAATTAAATCATTTAAAGTGGGAAGACCCTCCTTTAATTCAGATCTTTTTCAGCTGGGAAGACTGACATTTAATTTGGGTCGTACCTTCTGGTGGCACCTTATATAAAGGACATGTAAGAAAGAAACCTTTGCTCTTTGCCTGCTTGCCCTTGTTCTCATCAGCAAGTTTATTCCTTTACTGGCATTAGAGCCTATTCCTTCAGGATTACACGGTTGCAGTGTATACTGAAGACCAACCAAGACATTCAGCCTGATGGACAGAACAACTACTGGACTCATGAACTTTCTATTGATAGACAACCATTATTTGACTAGCTTGACCACAGCGTATAAACTATTGTAGTAATCCCATATATATTCATTTTATTATTTCTGTTTTTCTACAGAACCCTGACTAATACATCTGGGACAGATAAAAATATATGCAGATGTCCAGAACAAAGACCTCTTTCTATAGGGTAGCCTGCCATCCAGATAGCTTGGTTTCCTTAATATTTAGACAAAAGCTTCTCCAGCAGTAGCTTTATGTTTTTTCCCCCAAAGTTTGTTGGTGTTATTTATCCCTTCATCAACTTTCTCTTGCACCTATGCCCTGCTCCATCACCCTAGTTTAGCTCTGCCAGTTCCACTATTCCCTTTAATCCCTTTTACCTGTTCCTTCCATCTCTCTTCCCTTGAATGAACCTCCAATGCCCGCCTTTAATAATTTCCTGACCTCTACAGTTATTTTAAAACAAAACATATGTAAGTGAAGATTTAATACTAATAGCCACATATGAGAGAAAACATGTGACATTTTATCTTTCTGGGTCTGGGTTACTTTGAATGATTGTTTCCAGCTTTACCCATTTAACTGGGGTGGTGGTCTAAATATGCTTGGCACTATTAGGAGTTGTGGTCTTGTTGAAGGAAGTGTGTCACTGTCGGGGTGGGCTTTGATCTAGCTACCTGGAAAGCAGTCAGTTTCTCCTGACTGCAGTCAGATCAAGATACAGAACCCTCAGCTCCTTCTTCAGCACCATGTCTGCATGGATGCTACTATGCTTCCCACCTTGATGATAATGGACTGAACCTCTGCACCTGAAAGCCAGTCCTAATTAAATGTTGTCCTTTATAAGAGTTGCCTTGGTCATGGTGTCTCTTCACAGCAATGGAAACTAAGACATCTGTGAATTAAATTTTTAAATAAATGAAAGACACATCTTTATTTTTTACATGATATGATTCTATAAATAAGAGACTGCAAAGACTCTACCAGAAAACTAAAAAACAAAAAACAAAAGAACATTTTTAGCAAAATAGCATTATACAAGATTATCATATCAATGAATAGAATAGAAGACCTAGAGATATAAACCTATGCAACTACAGACCCCTGACTTTTGACAAATGGGTCAAATATGCACCCGGAGAGAAGGTAACTCCTTCAATAGTGGTTCTGGTAACACTGAGTGTCCAAGTATAGAAGAATGAAACTAGGGCCCTATTTCTCACCATGCACAAAAGTCAACTCAAACTTGATCAAAGATAATGACAGTTTGAAACTAATTAGAGAAAAATTACAGAAAATGTGTCAGGATACTCATAGGTATAGCCTTTTTGAATAAGATTTGAGTTGCCTGAGGAATCGTGCCAATGCTAGACAACATTAGGAAATGAAAAGGCCTGTGTGCAACAAAGAGAACAAGTAACAGAGAGAAAAGGCAGCTTAAAGAATGAGAGAAAACCTGACAAAGGGGTAATCTATAGAATATATAGGAACTAAACAAAAAACCTATAAGCAATAAGCCAGATAGTGGTGGCATAGCCTTTTAATTCCAACATTAATGAGGCAGAGGCAGGCAGAGGCAGGCAGAGGCAGGCAGAGGCAGGCAGGTTTCTGTGAATTCAAAGCTAAACTGCTCTACAAAGTGGGATGCAGGACAACCAGAACTACATAGAGAAACCCTGTCTTGAAAAACCAAACCAAGCAAGCACAAAGGACAGAGAGAGGGAGGGACCTGGGTAGGAGAGGGGACAGGGAGGGGAAAAGAGGAACATGATCAGGTATTGGGGGACTGGTGGATCAGGAGTGAGGCCCTGAGGGCCAGCAGAAAGAATGGAAACAGACAACCTCAGAAAGTGGGAGGTAGGGGACCCACTAGAATGTACCAGAGACCTAGGAGGTGAGAGACTCTCAGGACTCAAAGGGAGGGACCTTAGATGAAATGCCCATCAGTGGACAGAGGGAACTTGTAGAGTCCACTGCCATTAGAAAGACAAGGCATCAAAGTGGGGGATGGGGTTGCCATCCTACAATCAAAAACTCTGACCCAGAATTGTTCCTGTCTAGAGACTGAAGGAAAGGAGGTTCAGTGACTGGCTCAAATTGGGATCCATCTCAAGGGGAGGCTCCAAGGCCTGACACTATTACTGATGCTATGGTGTGCTTATAGTGAGGAACCTAGCATGGATCCCCTACAAGAGGCCCAACAAGCATCTAAACGAGTCAGATGCAGATACTTACATCCAATCAATGGACAGAAGTTGGGGAACCTGTGGTTGAATTAAGGAAAGGCTCGAAGAAGCTGCAGAGGAGGCAACCCCATAGGAAGGCCATCAGTCTCAACTAACCTTGAACCCCGAGATTGCTCAAACACTGAGCCACCAACCAGGCAGCATACACTAGCTGATATGAGCCCCCCCCCCCCATAAAACAGAGGACTGCTCAGTCTGGCCTCAGTGAGAGAAGATAAACCTATTCAGCCATCATTGGGAAGAGAGGCCCCTTGGTCTTGCAGACTTTATATGCCCCCATAGAGGGGAACGCCAGGGCCAAGAAGTGGGAATGGGTGGGTAGGGGAGCAGGGGGGGGGGAGGATATAGGGGTCATTTGGGATAGCATTTGAAATGTAAATGAAGAAAATATCTAATAAAATAATTAAAAGAAAAAAAAAAAGAAGATACACCTAGTCCTCAAGAAGTCTAAGGCCCCAGGGAGTTGGTAGGCCTGGTGGTGTTGGGAGACATCCTCTTGGAGACGAAAAAGGAGGAATGAGATGGGGAACTGTTGGATGGAGGACCAGGAGGGGGATAATGACTGGATTGTGAAAAAAGATTAAAGATAATTAACAAAAAAAGAAAAGAAATAAAGAAAAAACAAACCAAATCAGATAAAAACAAACAAACAAGAAAAAAAAAAAAAAACCCAAGCAATAAAATCAAGTAAAACAACCCACCTGGAGCAGTGGGCTAAGTAACTGGATAGTCAGCTTTCAAAAGGTGACGTACAAAAAGCCAGTAAGTACCTGTAAAAAAGTTCAACTTAATTAGCAAACAGAAATGCAACCCCATCCTGCCACACACAGAAAGAATGGTGTCATTAAGAAAATGACAAATGTTGATGAAGATGTGGACCAACATTACCTAACACTGCTGTCGAGAACATAAACTGGTCCAGTCATGATGAAAGTGTCTCAAAAACCTAAAAGTCAGTTGGCAATATGGTCTACTTATACTGTGCCTGGGTTTTAATCTGGAGAATCCCAATTACTCTGTCTCAGAGAAACTTGCCATCAGTAATTATTCCAGCACTATTTAGAAGAGTTAAGTTATAGACAGAGCTTAAGTGACCAGCAATAAACAAATGAGTAAAGAAAAATGTGGATTATTTTAATTATAAAAAGAACAAAGTTACATTGTTTGCAGAAAAGTGGATTTGACTGGAGGTATTCATAGTATACAAATTAAGACAGTATAACAAAGATGCATAATGTGTTTATCACTTTTATGATTCTTAGACTTTATAAATACACATAAAATCATGTACATGTATATAACATGAGAGTAGAAATGAAGCTGTTTTGGAAGAAAAGAAGATTAGTTATATGAGAAAAAAGAAAAGGGAGATAGGAAGGAGGATATGTCTGACTGTCTCTCTATAAATAATATATTACATATGAATTATATTATATATGTGTATATATTATTACAATATATAATATATGTATGGGTATATACATAATTTTAAAAATATAAGCAATGAAAAGACTTGTAATGAAAAATTATAAAACCATGTTCTTTTCTTATCCATTTTATTTTTATGTTAACTTATTTAATTTATTTTAGATTTTGGAAGTGGTGGCTGATTATGTATGTTTGATCATATGATAATTGAATGTTTTATATGTCTTTATCACAATAGAAACTAGCTTTAAATAGGATGGGTACAGTTCTTGCTGTGAGAATTAAACCAGATATATACTTTAAACGGTGCTGAAATGAAGTGGTCACAAGCTCCTTGTCTTTCACCTTGCTGCTTTATAGATAGCAACATAGGCTTTCGTGCTTCAGGGATCTCCACTGGTGATCCTCAGTACAGGGCTACAGATGGAGCATATGCAAAGGAAACTGGTGGATTCTGGGTAAGAGTTGCCTCTAATTTATTACCTTGTGTGTGGCCAAACGTAATACTATCTTTCTTAGCATATACCCTGTCATTAGTAATAACAACACAGGTAATTAAGAAATTGAAAACCAAGGCATGATAAAACTCTCAACATTCTGTAGAGGCCAAATGATTAACAGAACAAATGGATCCTCTCTGAAATAAAGACAGACGGACAAGGTTGAGCGGTGAGAAGAAACTTATCTGATGCAGTGAAAGTGTCCCCCAAATTATTTTATATGAGAATGCGAAGTATATAGGACAGAAATAGTTTAACAAAAGCCAATTATAAACTAATAATATTTCCATATTAAATGATTTTATGTACTTTCAGTCTAGATTTCTGTTCACAGACATGAGGAAGATAGACTCATGAAATCAACAGAGTAACAAATTACTCTTATAAGTCTGTGTTAAACAATGAAAGCCAGAGCTGGGATTTTGTATTTTAATACTGCTTTGTAGTTAAGACTCTTGATATCTTTTACAACAGTGTGAAATTACAGGTCATTCCATAGAAACGAGTGTGACATTATTTTCTAACTTTTAGGCAGTATATATTTTTTAATTCTCATATTGTATTTAACAGGAGAAAGGTTTTTAAAGTTAATATGTTTAAATGTAGTGGTTAATAGCAGTGGTGTATCACATCACATTATCAGCCTCTGCCCAGAAAAGTAGAATGAATGTAATACCAAGTATAAATATCCATTCATGAAATAATTCTTCATTGTGGAAAAAGTTTCCCACCTTTATGATTTGTGACTTTCCTTGTACATGAGAACAAATAGCTGTACATACCAGATAGCAACAGAACAAAGAAAGAATTCCATTATGTCTAGCTTTGTGAAACAATGAATTTATTGGAGTCACTCTCAGGAGAGTGACTGAAATGACTGCTCACATCTCACATTCTCTCTCTCTCTCTCTCTCTCTCTCTCTCTCTCTCTCTCTCTCTCTCTCTCTCGTTTTTTTGAGACAGGGTTTCTCTGTATAGCCCTGGCCATCCTGGAACTCACTCTGTAGGCCAGACTGACCTCAAACTCATAAATCCGCCTGCCTCTGCCTCCCAAGTGCTGGGACTAAAGGCATGTACCATCACTACCTGGCTTTTTTTTTATTTATTTATTTATTTATTTATTTATTTATTTATTTATCTGTTTGTTTGTTTATTTATTTATTTAATGTATGTGAGTACATATTGCTTTCTTCAGACATACCAGAAAAGGGCATCAGATCACATTACAGATGGTTGTGAGCCACCATGTAGTTGCTGGGAATTGAACTCATGACCTCTGGAAGAGCAGTCAGTGCTCTTAACAACTGAGCCATCTCTCCAGCCTGGCTGCACACATTCTCATAGCAGGAACTGTACCAGTCCTATTTCAAATTGATTTATATTCTGATAAAGACATATAAAACATTCAAATCAGCATATGAGCAAACATACGTTTAATATCTTTCCCCCAGCAATTGTTTATTGCTTTTATAATCCTGGTGATAAGCCTCTTGATTCCTGTAAATTTCATGAACATCCTGAATGTCTGATCCTCTTTTCTTCTGAAAGAGAGAATGCTTTCCTTTAAAGGAAACAGCTATGTAACTGTCACTATTTAACATATCTCACAGGAGTTGCATATATTCATTACTGGTTTTATATATATTTGTTTTTTTTTTTTCAAGATGTCACAGCTAACTGTATCAAATTCAACAAAAGAGCATTACTAGGACCAAGGAGCTGTGTGGGTCCTTGTTCCACATGTACCAAGGTATTCAGACAATTGTAAGTTTTATTTGACTCAACTCTAGCTATTTCAAGTTTGTGAAGGCTGCTTGCAGTTTGTTGACGCATACATTATTGGGCTATATAATAGTAATTTATTCAAATTTATTATATTTCTGTTCTTAAAAGTATCACAAGTTCAAAATTATTGAAATAAGCAGTACATTCCAGCTGCTCATTATTTCAATCACTAGTAAGGATTACTTTTTAATCCCATCTGAATCTTGTAAATCTCTCTTGATTTCCATGTTTTTTTTCTGCTTTCATTTATAGAGTTGAGTATTTTGGCCAACTACAGACTGATAGGGAACTGAACACTGAAATCTCAATATTGAAAGCACCTGAGAGGTTATTTCACAATTTTCCTTCACGTCCCATTTCTCTAACCCAAACAATTTTGATTAGTTCACTCTGGTATTCCTTCTATGTCATAAGAACAGTTCACGTTACCTCCGCCATGCTAACCCTTCTCAGGTTCCATCAGTTATATTGTGACTGGATTTGTTCCACAAACCTAATGTCATGAACTTTTCTCTTTCACCCTTTGTATCAATCGTGAAAATGGTCTGTTCTTCTACATCTGTCTCCTCTTCAGGTCTTTTCCCTCATCCTGCTACATCTCTGTTTGGGGCATCAGTCATCCATCATTCAACTGTACCACATATCAATGTACAGCATTAATCATCTCTCACTTGACCTTAGCAGAGTCTTCTTGGCTGGTCCTTCTGCTTCTAGATTGACAGTGTTCACTATAAGTTCTATGCTGTGCTTAAAAGAGTAATTGGGAATAGGATGTATTTCCTGATAAAAGTTGGCCAATATTTCCACATTGGTTGCATGATAAAATTCAAATTCTCTTTACCATAAAATGCAACACATGCTCTGCAACATCATTTAGTCCCAACTTGGCATTTTTAATGTGCTTTAAACTGATACATAAAACTTAACACTTATTAACATTAACAGAATACCATGTGTTCCTAGTTAGGGTTACTATTGCTGTGATGAAACGCTATGACCAAAAGCAACTTGGGGAGGAAAGAGTTTATTTCTCACACAGATCCATGTAACAGTTCATCATCAAAAGCAACGAGGGCAGGAACCCAACCAGGGCAGGAGCCTGGAGGCAGGAGCTGACACAGATGCTGCTTGCTGGCCTGCTTTCCACGTCTTATTCAGCCCTCTTTCTTATAGAACCCAGAACCACTAGGCCTGAAATTGCCTCACCAATCAATCGTTAATTAAGAAAATGAGCTCGCTATCATCTTGCCTACAGCCTGCCTGATCTCATGGAAGCATTTCTCAGCGGAGACGCTTGCCTTTCTGATGACTCTTGCTCTGTGGTTCTCAACATTCCTTATGCCGAGACCATTCGGATACAGTTTAGTTTCCCACGTTGCGGTGACCCGCAACCATAAAATTATTTTCTGGCGTATTCAGCCATCATTGGGAAGAGAGGCCCCTTGGTCTTGCAAACTTTATATGCCCCATAGAGGGGAACGCCAGGGTCAAGAAGTGGGAGTGAGTGGGCAGGGGAGCAGGGCGGGAGGAGGGTATAGGGGACATTCGGGATAGCATTTGAAGTGTAAATNAAGAAAATATCTAATAAAATAATAAAAAAGAGAATGTTCTAACAATAAAAAAATATTTTCATTGCTACTTCATAACTGTAATTTTGGTACTGTTATGAGTCATACTGTAAAAGTCTGTGTATTTCAATGGCTTAGGCAACCCATGTGAAAGGATCCATCAAACCCCCAAAAGGGTTTTGATCCACATGTTGAGAACCACGGCCTTGTTTCAAGTTAACATAAAACTAGCCAGCACAGCCTGGCATATAAGTGCATAGTGTTTAAATTAGCTTGAATGTTACCTCCTCCCTCAACATTACTCCAAGCTAAGAAACTTTCTGTTAGGGTTTAAACCTGAAACAAATGCTTGAGGTGCCTATTTAACATATTCAAACAGACACAGGGTTACCCAGGCTCTCCCTGCAGCCCCTCAGTCCATATCTGTTACAAGGTCCTGGCTGGTAGAGTCTGCACCCTACCCTAAACTCTCCGGCCCAGGGACTGGATTGCTCTTCCCTATATAATTCAAACATTTTGATCACCTGCTCTTTTTGTACCTTGGGTATCCTGGCTGCTGCGCCTTGCTCTGTCTTTTCTTCTCCCTCTCTCCCCACGTGGCACAGGTCAATTTGATTATGTCCACTCTGGACTCCAGACATCCCTGCCCCTGGTCTCCCTTTATCCACACTACACCATCTCCTCCTCCATACATAGGAGCGGTCCTGTTTCCTTTTTTCTTTCTTTTTCTTTCTTTCTTTTTTCAATCACTTTCGATATTCCTTCGTGTGTTGATGTTATCTAAGGATATTCTACATGAGGCTGAGCACAAAACTCACTTAGCCTCTGAATTTTTACCCATTGGGTGTCTCCATAGGAGCCTCTGTCCACTGCAAAAGGGGCCTCTCTGATGAGATGTGAGAAATATACTTTCCCATGGGTATCAGGACCCGTATTTAGAAGGCAGTTGGAGGTTATCAACTTAGCAACATGGTAGTAGTTAATTTCCCTCAAGAATGTGGAAAAATCTCATCGAGCCTCACCTCTAAAGAAAACTTAAAGGCAGTCAGTGAGATGTGGGAAGGGGAATGCTTTCTCCTGGGACAAATACTAAATGTATGTAGGTATGGGAAATACTAATATGAAGTCAGGAGGGAATATTTGTGGGAACACAGGGGAGTTGGAGGAAGGAGGGGGAAGTGTGATATAAATGCAATGTACTCATGGATGGGAAGGGAAGAAAAATGGGGAAACACTAAAAATGGTCATCTCTAACATTGCTAAAAGATGATATTTAGATAATAAAGCTAAGACTACAAAGAAAAAAATTCTAATTTCTTATATGGGTTAGTAAAAATCAAATCATTTTGTAATTGTAAAAACTATTTCTTAGGGTTTTCACTGCTGTGAAGACACACCATGACTACAGCAACTCTTATAAAAGAAAAACACTTAATTGAGGATGGCTGACAGTTTCAGAGGTTCAGTCCATGATCATCATGGTGGGAAACGTGACAGAGTGCAGGCAGACATGGTGCTTGAGAAGGACCTGAGAATTCTACATCTTGATTCCCAGGCAGCAGAAGACTGTGTGCCACACTGGGTGTAGCTTGAATGTGAGAGACCTCGAAGCCTGCGTTCATGTGACACACTACTTCTGACAAGGCCACACCTTCTAATAGTTCCACTCCCTTTGGACCAAGGATTCAAACACCCGAGTTTATGAGCCATACCTATCAAACCACCACACACTCCCAAGCTACAAATGCCAAGTCATCTGTGGAAAACTTGTAACTAACTTTACTATTTTTATTATAATATATAATCACCATTCTGTAGTTTGTAGTGGCAGACGGGTGGGGCGTGTCAAATTCAGGCTGTTGATTGGACTTTCTGATGCTACTGAGTTTTTGCGTTGCCAAAAGAAAACACAATTGAAAAAGGGAGAGGCTCTCTCATCCAATTAAATGTTTACCTTTGGCCACAAAGAGACAAACAAAATAAAAAAAAATCCATCTAACTTTAAAATAAATGTACATTGCCTCATTATCAGGTGAAGCCACACATTGCAACAGCCTTAGAGCATCTCTCTCCTCTGTAACTGTAGCTAAGTAACAGTGACCTAAGGGCCCTTTCTCACCCCCTCCCTCTGCCTTGGGCTGTATATTCCAGCTCTCACGAATGACTTGTAATCCTCACAGTGTCCCAGCTGTCCAAAGCTCTGTGACTTTGCTGAGGCTGTTCCCACTGCTTGGTTTCCATAAATGATAAATATTTAGTCCTCAGGCATGCTTCTGGCAAGATCCATACATCCTTCCATCATTCAAAGCATTATCATTCCAGCTGGTGTCAGAGACCCCTTGGGCTGCTTCTCAAGAACCATCTGTTTAATCTGCTGCTGGAAGCCCAAGATGCCCACACTCCTGTAACTTGTATATCTTCCCTGACTGACTACATTTTCCTCCCTTACACACTTTAATTCTCTAAACCCCACCTGTACACTTTCTGCAACTTATGCTTTCTCTTTCATTCCTATATCTTTAGGCCTATATCTTTAATATTTGTTTATAACAATACAACCTCTCTCCAACATACGTAATAATGTGGGTAATTTTGTTTTACATTATAGCATTACAAGTTTGTAATTATATATTTATTATCATATACATAATATACCTAATATGCAATTCTCTCTGATACACACTCATCTATATGTATCCATAATCACATAGTTGTAGGAGTTGTGTTGTTGGTATATTGATTGGGGCTCGACACCCCACAGTCTATTGTCCCAGGATTTTGATCATGGCTTTCTGCAATGGTCTTGATCTGTTGCCAAAAGAAGCATCTTTGATGAAGGGTGAGAGCTATACTTATCTCTTCATGAAGGTCTAAGTATTTAGAATGCATTTAGGAATTGGAGTGGTTTAGGCAGTATATAGGCAGTAATAGGTTGTCCTTTAACACCCATGACCTCATCAGCTATGGGTGGGTGTTTAGGTTTACAGATCCAGACATACATTTTCTCCTATTGAGTGACCTTTAAGTACCATTAGATGATTATTGGGTACTCTCAAGATAAGAGTGCTTCTGTTGTCCTACTGGGGATACATTGCTTAGCTAGACTAAGAGGTCCTTGAAGGCAAGTACAAAGATCCATTTAAATTTTCCTTCCCAATGGATATTCCAGGAGCATTTGTATGTAGTTAAGAAATGCTAATTAAATGAATATGATCTTCTCACAGCAGCACCAATTTAGCAAATTCAGATTGTAGGAGTATTCCCATGGGGCCACTCAAATCTGAAATTAATTTACTTCCACAGATTAGGCAGGGAAAAGCGCCAGGCTATGAAGACACCTTAGCCTGAGTTTATAGAAAAGACAAGGTTATACTAACAGTTTTGCTGCCTCTAGAAATAGTAAAAAATTAAAATTTACTGTATATACAACAGGCACATCTGCCTAATTGGTTTCTTCCAAAAGCCATGACTATTTTGATGGAGACATTTGTTTTTTACTATTCAGGCAGATGTTATTTATTATTTAAGATTCTCAGAATAATAATCTTGATTTATAGTTCTTGATACAGATTTATGTCTAGATTGTGGTATACTTTGAGCTTAAACAACCCTGTTGGAGAACAAAATGGCCATATCAAACCTTACTAGATTATGTGGATTATAGATTTTTATGAAATAGAGACATTCCAGTCTGCTTTTTAAATATCTATGTTGATTTTTCCATCATTGCCTATACTGTAAGTTCTACTGATCTCATCGTGTCAATATGAAAATCAGGGCTATGTATACAACATCCTCTCAACAGTGTAATTGGGAAATGTATTCATCCTCCTAAGAGAATCAATCTGTACACTTACCGAACAGATGTGAACAAAGAAGTATGTGAGATGCTCCGATGGGAGGACTATGCTAAACAAGGAGCATGTGTCGTAAATGTGAATCTTATATAATAGGATGGCACCTTTTACAACACAAATGTGACCATAAAACCATCTGCTTCATAATCAGCTTGGAAAGTGCATCTGGTATTGCTCCATAAGCGCTCCAAATTGTTCCTAGATGCACTTTAAAAACATAACATGAACACAAGCATTGTGAGTGGAGAGACTGAATGTCCAGATGGCTTCTTTTAGTATCTTTACTAATTTCATCATTGTGTTTCTTAATTAAGCGTTTTCAGTAAGCATGTAACTGTTACCACTAAAATCATATTAATTAAACAAGTGTTTGAAGGACCAGGGAAGTGGTGCTTTCCATTTAAGTTTGGTAAGTTGTTTATACATTTTTGCTTTCTCAATCACTCATTTCTGTTAAGGAAACTACAGAAGCATGAAATTCTTTGCTTCAACTGTGATATGCTCAATACGAGTAGTTTGAGAGAAAAGGGTGGCTTAAAATGGTACATTAATGCAAGGTCAGTGGGCTCTGGAGATATACGTTATTCTAGATTGGGAAGACACTTTTAGGTTTTATTATTACAAATACCATGCTGTACTATTAACAATATTGATATTGGAATTAGAAATACCTCTCTTCTTGCTAGTAACAGTTTTTCTACACAGGGAGGAAGTGCCCCTCTTTAGATTAAAAGGACAAAAACAAACAAACAAAAAAAAAACATTGAGTTTCTGTATTTTATCATTTTCACTACTACATAGATTACACTTGCCACTGTAACTGGAATCCTATGAGAGTTGGCACTGTTTCTGCTCAGTGTCCTCTGTTATAAAGCCCCTACCTCCAAGTTGTATTCCTAACCTCAAGAGATGGTCTTGGTTGTCAACTTGACCACGTCTGGAATCAACTAAGCACAAGCAACTGAGCAAATCTGTGAGGAAGAGAAGTCTTCTTGATTGGATCATTCATAGTGGGAAGATCCACTCTAAATTTAGGTCATTTGACTTCAGGAAACCTACCCTAAATCTGGGCCACACTTTCTGGTGATAGCTCATATAAAAAGCCAAAGAGGGAAGCTCTTGGTTCTCTCCTGCTTGCTCTCGTTCTTGCTTGCAAATTCATCTATTCTGCTGCCGAGGCATTACTCCATTGGTGTGAGAACCTACTTCTTTGGAATTCCAACACTGACTGAAGACCAGCTGAGGTTAATACACTACCAGATTCTTGGCCTTTCCACTGGGAGACAGGGAATATCTACCACTTTGATCTTCTTACTGGTCTTCTAGTGAATCCTGACTAATGTACCTCCTGTTACTTCATTTATAAGGCCAAGCCCCAATTCCAGTCTTAATTTTGAAAGTTAAAGGTTTAAGCTGAAAATTCGTAGGTTATCACAAGTGTGTGCTTTAATTACATGCATGTCCCCTCTGTTATTAGACCCTTGGTTTGGTCTTTGGGTTTGTTTTTTGCTTTTCAGGAGAGTCTGCACAACCCAAGCTTGTCTATACTCATGATCCTGCTGGTCCTTCTTCTCAAACACTGTGCTGATAGGTGGACGGTATATGACCTGGCCTTTGGTTGACTTTGGATACTGTAATTCTGACTTAAACTCAGCACAAATGGTATCTTTATCAGCGTCATTGTATCTGAAGTCACATTTGAACTCATGACCCAGTTTTCAATTATTTATTTTAAAAATCAAGTTATTGGAAAATTTTACAGGAAATGATACTGTCCTCAAAGAACTAATAATAACTAACTAAATAAATTTTTAATTATAACCTCAGGAAGATTAGTTGAGCAGGTGACATGTGAGTTGGCCTAATGGTATACACAAAGATTTTTGACCGTTGGAGAAGATCCAAAATATAGATCACAAAAAAGTGAGTTTTTTTCAAGATGGAGGGAAAAGATTTCAAAAATAATATTAAGTAAGTACAGTTACATACCTCACACATATATTTTATTTAACTCTCATAGAAGCTATATATAAAATACTCAGCCCAGTTCAAATGGTTCTTAAAATGCATTTTTTCTTGTTTACTCCCATGATTTTAAAATCCAAGTTCCTGTCTGGGATTACAAAGTAGTAAATGAAGCTATGAGAAAGAGCCTTTAGGCCTTAGATCTAAAACAGTGGAGAAAAATCAAACATCTTTTTATCAAAAAAAAAACTAGCTAAGGTACTTGAACTCTAGTCTAGACACTTGGTATCCATTACTATTGGAATGTTTTGTTACCAAAGTTCCAACTTGGGTCCATAGAACAAGAATAAGAGAAGAGGAAACACAAGAATAAAGGGTATAATGAAGTTATAAATATCTATAGTAGTATTTTTTTTTTTGGCATTTCATATGCATCTCTAGGAACTAATCCAATATGTCCTGCCATCTACTTGGATCAAGCATGCCTTTTCATTCTTCTCAGAAAATAAAAGACAGTGATGAATTACATGAGAGATAATTTGAAAGTCTTCTTTATGTTGCAGGTTAGTTGTGAAAGATTAATGATATACTTTGTTAAAATAATTATTGTCTCTTTCTTATGTTAAAAATGGATGACTTTGATTTAATATATACTCCAAGTGTAGAGAATATGAAAGAATGAATGATTTTCAAGTCAGCATGGTTAAACAAACTCCATCAATAACAACCGTACTGTTAATTTTTCTATCCTTCAGGAAGAATGAAAAGGAAGAAGAATTAAAAAGACTACAGAGAACAATAATAGTAAATGATTCAATATTAATAAACCACACTAATCACATGATAGTGAAACAGTAACATTTACTGTCTGAGAGCCCTTTGAGTGTTTTAATTAACCTTTGTTCTTAAGTGGCCATGTCTTAGTTACATTTTTGAACCGGTGTGAAGAGACACTACAACCAAAGCAACTTATAGAAGAAAGCGTTTAATTGGGGCTTGCTGTCAGTTTCAGAGAGTGAGTCCATGCTATGATAACAACCATGAGGCAGAGAGAGGGGTAGAACTGACCAAAAGCTGAAAGTCTGAAAGTCTGTCTCATTCACCAACCACGCTTCGCAGAGGACAGCCATGCTAAGCTCCTGTCTATAAACACAGACTTGAGGCCCCAGGGAGGAGGGAGGCCTTGTGGTGGGATAGCATCCTCTGGGAGACAGGGGCGAGAAGGAATGGGATGAGGAACTGTGGGGAGGGGGACAGGGAGGGGGGGACAATGGCTGAATTGTAAATAAATAAAATAATAATTAAAAAATGTATCCCACATAATACCTAACAATCAATCAATCAATCAATCAAACAAACCCTTGAAAGTCTGCTGCTCCCCCGTGACACACCTTCTTCAGCAAGGTTACATCTCCTAATTCTTCCCAAACAGTCCACTAAACTGGGAACCAAGCATTCAAATACTAGAGCTATGGGGGCCATTTCTTTCAAACCACCAAAGAACAGTAGGGGCTGGAGGGAGGAAAGGGAAAGAGGGACGCTATATAATTATACTTTAATTTAAAATGCATGTTTAAAATGACCATATAAAGGAGATGCCTCATAAGGAAAGAGAGTTTTCCAATAATTTTGGAAATATGATCATGGCATATTTTGACAATTAATTGAACATAAAAAAGATAGAAAACTAAAAACATAGTTTCCTAGCAAAATTTGTCTGAGTAATAGAGGAGAATTAAAAATCCACTTGTCAAAGAGCTTATGCACTAATAAAATCATGTCTCATTTGTGATATTTTTGAAGATATTGACTATTGACTTTATTATAGAGCATATCAGTTTGAATCTCACAACCACAGATTCAGGTGGGAAAAATATGACTTCATTTTATAATTTGATTTTTTCTTTATTTACATTTCAAATTTTTTCCCCTTTCCAGGTCTCCCCTTTGGAAACCCCCTATCCCACTCCACACCCAGCCCCCGCTCCCTATCTCTATGAGGGTGCTCCCCAAACTACCCACCCACCCACTCCCATCTTCCTGCTATGGCATCCCCTTACACTGGGGTTTCGAACACCCTTAGGCCCAAGGGCCTCTCCTCCCACTGATGTTCAAAAAGGCTGTCCTTTGCCACATATCTGGCCGGAGCCATGGGTCCCTCCATGTGCACTCTTTGGTTAGTGGTCCAGTCCCCACGAGCTCTGGGGAGGTCTGGCTAGTTGACACTGTTGTTTCCCCCCTGGGGCTGCATACCCCCTCAGCTCTTTCAGTCCTTTCTCCAAATCCTCCATCAGGGACCCCATGCTTAGTCCAATGCTTGGCTTCAAGCATCTGCCTATGTATTTGTCAGGCTCTGGCAGAGACTCTCAGGAGACAGCCATATCAGACTCCAGTTAGCAAGCACTTCCTGACATCCATAATAGCGACCAGGTTTGGTTACTGTATATAGGATGGATCCTGTGATGGTTTGTATATTCTGGGACCAGGGAGTGGCACCATTTGGAGGTGTAGCCTTGTTGGAATAGGTGTGTCACTGTGGGTGTGGGCTTAAGATCCTCACCCTAGTTGCCTGGAAATCAGTCTTCCACTAACAGCCTTTTGATGAACATGTAGAACTCTCAGCTCTGCCTGTGCTATGCCTGCTTGGATATTGCCATACTCCTACTTTGATGATAATGGACTGAACATCTGAACCTGTAAGCCAGCCCCAATTAAATGTTTTTTATAAGATTTACCTTGATCATAGTGTCTGTTCGCAGCTGTAAAACCCTAAGACAGAAGTTGGTACCAGGAGTGGGATATTGCTGTAATAGGTCTCACCATGCTTTTATTTGAAAGAATGTGGGTTTTGAGACTTTGGATTTGGAATACAGTGGAATGCTTTAAATGGAAGACTTTGTTCCTGGGAGTAATTTGAACTGTGTTGACCTGGCCCAAGAGATTTCAAAGGAGAAGAATTTCAGAATGTGGCATAAAGACTTTTTTTTTTTTTTTGTGGTATTTTGGTGAAGAATGTGGGTACTTTTTGCCCTTGTCTGAAAAGTCTGCCTGAGGCTAAGGTGAAGAGATTCAGATTAATCACATTGACAAAGGAAGTTTCAAAAAAGCCCATCAAAGACTTTGTTCTCTGGCTAATTCTTATGAAGAGAAGTTTGAATAAGCATAGCAAGCTTAGAAAGGAAAAATATAAAATATATGGTTTGAGTATTAAAGAGGTACCAGGATGTGAAATGGAGCAAAATCCTGTGTTCTAGGAGATAACAGATTAAGGGAGTGGAACTTTGGGGCAAGATCCTACCCAGCTAAATTTAGATCCAGGTGTCGCTGCTATCTCTGACCAGCAGAAAAGAAGTGACAAAACCAATATCCTTCTCAAGGCAGTTTATTCAGGAACTTAACAATGTGCAGGAAAAAGAATGCCCTGCCCTCTCTCAGCCATCCCTTTTTATACCCTCTAGTCCACTCCCTATCACCCCATTCCATGTAGGCCCAGTTCATTGGCTCAGGACTACATTCGTCACATCATCTGATCTTATGTCGTGGTGCATCTGCACAATGCAGCTCAACGTATGTGGCTATCTTGAGGGATATGAGGAAGTCAGGTGTCAGTTGTAAGACTTGGCAGCAGTCCTGGGCACCATCTTGGGGCCACAGCCACACCACTCCTCACATCTCCCCCTTATTCTTTAAATTGGCAGAGAGAATGCCTGTCTTAGGTTGCCCCCTGAAACAATGCTCCTTACCTGTCATCGGGAGATAGATAGCAGTGGTCTGACCCCTGTCTTAGGTTGGTAACATGCCCAGGGAGTCTTACCTGTCACTGACTACTTCTCTAGCATGCCAAGCCATACTTGAGGAGATTGTCCCATCTCCACAGCTGCAAAGGCTTGTATCAACAGAGCTTAAGCCTTTCGATGGCGATGTTGCATGCAGCAGATGCACCAAAGGCCAGGACACTGATGAGCATGCAGCACAGTGCCAATCCACCAATACCGGTCCATTCATTTAGGTATGACATAGTGGTGGTAATCCAATTTGCAAGTCCTTCAGCCATGGATACATCTACCCGAGTGGAATTGACCTTTTGGGTCTAAACAAGGTCATAACCGAAAGGGCCTGCACGGGCCATGGTACAAATCTAGGCATTCTGGTCACAATAGCTAAAGAAAACATAGAAGCATTACTATAAAAACAACTATCCTCTTTACATTCTACAACATCATCAAAATAACTACCATTATAAACTAAAAATACAAAAGGAGCCCAAACACATACAGGCGTGGCTTTAAAGGATACATTCTTCCCACAAGCAAATTGAATAACAGAAAGCTCAAATAATAATAAAAAAATTCCAATAAAAGCTAGCATTTCCCCATGCCCCACTCATCGACATATTCAAAGGAGAAAGATCTGTACAACTCCCATTTATACATTTGCACACAAGCACTATCATGAGAAATATTATGTATTACTTGAAAACACAATAATCCTCTCAGGCCTAACTTTAAAGGTTCCTTAACCCC
>NC_034604.1:46647891-46661167 GCF_900095145.1 Mus pahari | reverse complement strand
GCCACGGGAAAGGCAGGGCACAAGGGAATGGAAATCTACCCAGCACATGCGCAGCTGCCTTGTTTGTTTGTTAGAGCACAGGACATCAGCGCTATCTTGTAATGGCGAATGTGAGGGCGGCTCCCCACAAGCATCATCACCCCCAGGAGCAGCTTCATCAGGGCACCTTTGTCCATCTTGAACTACCCTCGTCAATTGCTCCGGTACCTGCAGGGGCTGGCGATGATCCTGTGGAAACACACAAACAGACACTCTTGCCCAGATCAACACAGGATCGGGCTCATGCCATCGTCCACTCAGAACATCCTTCCACATGACTGTGCCTTTGTAGGATGCCTCAAGATTGGTAAACCCTTCTGCAGAAGTCAAATCATTTTTACCTTTATTCAAAAAATTCAAGGTAAAGAGAGTAATGGCTAATCTCTCCCTAGGAGCAGCGCCAGAGGCTGTTCCCCCTCTCTGTTTTATTAGACACTCTTTCAGAGTGTGATGGGCTCTTTCAATGATGCCCTGGCCCTGAGGATTGTAGGGTATACCGTGCACCAAGTGGATACCCATCATTTTACAAAAGGAAACAAAAGAAGCTGAAGTATAAGCAGGTCCATTATCAGTCTTAAGATCTCTGGGCTGACCCCATGCACCCGATGCCTCAAAGCAATGGGCAATGACATGGCGTACCTTTTCACCTATATACAGGGAGGCAAACAACACCCCAGAGGCTGTATCTACAGAAACATGAATAAATTGCAGTTTACCAAATTCTGAAAAATGAATCACATCCATTTGCCAAATGTGGAGGAGAAGCAGGCCACGAGGGTTTACTCCCACACTCACCTGAGGCAATAGGGGGGCACAGGCTTTGCAAGCCATAACAATATCCCTTGCCTCTGTTCTAGTAATATGAAATCGAGAAGAAAGTGTTTTGGAATTCACATGAAACTCTGAATGAAATTCACGAGATGGCTGCACTTTTACTTTCACTTTTTCTAAACTGTCCACTATGCTTTCCAAGTCATCTTCGGACATGTCCCCTTCGCTAGAACTGCTTTTGGCATCGGACTTCTGTGATCTCTCCTCTCTTACTTGGTTCAAAGCCTCATTCCCCTTCTGCAGCTCAGCTCCACATCTTTCCTTGTCCTCTATCCAGTTGCAAATTAACTTCCATACCAGTAGAACCCTTTTGCAAGGATTCCCTGTTCCTCTGCAAACTTCAAATCTTTTCCTAACTTCTTCCAGCTCTGTCTAGTAAGGTGACTGGGAACCATGGGGCCACCTGATCTACTGCTTTCAGAAAATTTTCTAGGGTTTCCTTTTTCAGCGCAATTCCTTTCACTTTTAGGAGGTCTTTCAAGGCCTGATGAACAGAATATCCTGATGTTGTGTTTCCCATAGTGCTTGGTGTAACTTTAATTGTCTCACTCCGAGAACCTCAATAGTCCCTAATTCAAGAACTTAATAGTCACTAACCGAGAACTTAACAGTCTCTAACAGAGAACTTGAATCGTCCCACTTACCTGGGAGCTTACCAGCTGGCTACCCTGACTGCTGAGTGTTCTGGACTCATCACTTCCCTGTAAGGGCCACCACTTGTCGCTACCGTCTCTGACCAGCAGAAAAGAAGCGACGAAACTGATGTCCTTCTCAAGGCAGTTTATTCAGGAACTTAACAATGTGCAGGAAAAAAAAATGCCCCAACCTCTCTCGGCCATCCCCTTTTATACCCTCTAGTCCACTCCCCATCACCCCAGTCCATGTAGGTCCAGTTCATTGGCTCAGGACTACATTNGTNACATCATCTGATCTTATGTCGTGGTGCATCTGCGCAATGCAGCTCAACGTATGTGGCTATCTTGAGGGATATGAGGAAGTCAGGTGTCAGTTGTAAGACTTGGCGGCAGTCCTGGGTGCCATTTTGGGGCTGCGGCCACACCCGCTCCTCACATCCAGGCATGGTGGTACACACCTTTAATCCCAGGAGAAAGGCATGCTGATCTCTTGAGTTCAAGGTTCAAGATCCAGGACAGCCAAGCTTAGGCAGTGAAGGAGTTGGAAAACATAAAGCCAGTGACAATGTAATAGTACAAGGGGGTCATTTTCTAGTTTCTGAAAGCAGCAAAACTCAGCACCTCAGCCATGTGGCTCTGGCTCTAGAATTAAGAATGGAAGGAACTACTGGGAAAATTGATGCTGGTTAGCTGGAGCTAAGAAATTAGCAATGATTTCTCAATGATTTTTCAAAACATAAAGATAAAAATTGAAGGAGCTTGTCTAAGCTCTCAAAGATAGACATAGTTGAGTTGCATTTGATTTTCCTAACTATTTTTATAGAGTCACTGCACTGTCCACGTAAAAAGTAGGTAATGTAAATAATTTACAATATAGAGAAAAAGAACCCTGAAATTCTATGACATTTATCACTATTTATAGTTCTGTATAATACCTTTAGAACTTATTTCTATGAGCATGTATATTCATGTATGTAAATATGTGTGGCCTTGTCTGACCTGAACTATTTTTTTACACACAGTATTTGAACATACACCATTTAGATCCACAAGGCATTGCAGCTCGCACTCCTCTCACAGAGGAGTCAGGTGAGTGATCGGGGTGCCTTAATCCCACGATCCATCTGCAATACAACTTCTAACCCTCTCCATGTCTTTCTCTGGGAGAATGGGAGGAAGATTGTAAGAGCCAGAGGCCCAAGATGTTTGTACTGTCATTTAAAAAACTTATTAATAACCCACTCAATTACTGCTTCCCATATACCTATGAGCATGTGGTCATGAGCAACCTACTCATAGCCACATTCCCAAAGGAAAGTGACTTTTTCCTCGGCATTTATCAA
Source organism: Mus pahari (assembly GCF_900095145.1). Taxonomy (NCBI): domain Eukaryota; kingdom Metazoa; phylum Chordata; class Mammalia; order Rodentia; family Muridae; genus Mus; species Mus pahari. Next base: position 46,658,319 of record NC_034604.1, on the reverse strand, counting down.
CTGCGATATCTCCTCAATAATGCTGGGACATGTTATCAGGCATGGCACCCTGAACTTGCCTGATCTCAGCTACCATAATCATTAAGAAGATAATACCTAAATATTTTTGTTCATGTTTACTAAGGATTAGTATCTAGAGTGTAGATGGAACTACTTTGTCAATGAAAATGCTCAGGAAGCTTAATGTTAAAACGGGCAAGGGATAGAAGCAATGCTCTTGAGTGAAGGGAAAATGAAAGGACCAGAGAGCTCCTCACTATTCAGAATCAGAAGTGAAAATTGGTCAAACAAAATCAAAGACTGTAGAGGGCACGAGGTTCTCAATCTCACAGACAAGTACTAGGACTCCAGAATGTTAAACACAAAAGCTGGGCCCCAGTGGGGAGATGTATACCTGTTTTGCACACCACAGACACCAGGGCATGTATGCAGTTTAGAATCTGGTGATCTTTCTTTGCTGTCTGCAGGGCCAGGATTCATATAGATCTCCAAGACTATGATTTTTGTTTCTACCAGACTCTTCTCTAGAAGAGTCTAGAAGACTCCTCTTTAGCACTTATTCTCAAGCAATAGAACCTGTCCTTATGAGAGATGTCACATGTACTTTACAACAGCCTGGGTAACTTCTATGTTATCTTAGGGCCAGGCCATCCCTAACTCCCAAAGGCTATTATGTTTACGGCAGTCATTCTCCCTAGATGCTTATCTTGAACATTATTGTTTAGTCAACAGAACTCATCTTTATGGAAGAGGCCATTTTCACTTTGTAAGGAATTTTCCCGTAAAGCTGTCTTAAGCTTCGAGTTAATTATTGTCAGGGAAAATTTTTCCTCAAAACTGTGCCATGTTTAAATATGGCTAAAGCAAACTGCCCAGTGTCACATTTCAGAAGTTTGAATCAATGCTATTGAATCACACTGAACTAGATTTTCTTCCTGCTTCATGAAGATCAGCACTCTGCCAGCCCTGGTGTTTGCAGAGACCCTCACAAAAGACTATTAGAGTGTGGTAAAATGGAGTCCTCTTGTAGTTAGGGTTACTATTACTGTGATGAAATACTACTACCAAAAGAAAGTTGGGGAGGAATGGACTTACTGTAGTCTTAAATTTTTGAGAGCCTACTTTAAGGTTTCTTAAATGCTTCAACTTTCCTTCTAGCTCACCATCCAGAGGTAGGGGAGAAAGGTGGTCAGTAGGACAAGGAATTGTGGGCCTTTTTAGAAGTGGCTCTTTATGGAGATTCCAATCTTTCATGTCAAGATATCAGAAGCCCAAATACAATCAATAGCAGCAACTCAACCAGAAAGGCTCAGCCAAGTCAGCGTGAGCCAGCGGAAGTGGCAAGAATCAGGCAGAATACCACAAGAAGGTCTTTGGCAAGTTTGTTTCTGTGAAGTCAAGACAAGCGGAGATCAGTGAAGACCGGTGAAGTGTTGCAAGGTGGTGTAGCAATACAAGAGCATCTGCTCACTGTGGGGTTCCATTTGTACTCTTTTCAAACATCACGCGCCACCCTCTCAAGCATCTTCTCCAGCAAATGTGATAACATGTCTGTTTCAGCCAGACAACCCATGTTCTCTCACAAGACACTTCCATAAAAAAGAAAAAAAAAATCATGTGACACACCCGTGTCTCCAAAGGAAACAGAAATTTCCACTTCAGCTTACACTTCCACATACTAGTCCATCATGGAAGGACACCAGGGCAGGATATCAAGCAGGGCAGGAACCTAGAGGCAGCAGTTGATGGATAGGCCATGGCTATATCTGCTCACCGACTTGTTTCTCATGCCTTGTTTAGCCTGCTTTGTTATGGAACCCAGGAACTCTAGTCCACTGAGGGCAGAACCGACAATGGGCTGGGACTTCCTCAATCAACCACTAAGGAAAAGGCCCTATATTCAGATCTAATGGAGGGGCTTCCTCAACTAACATTCTCTCCTTTCAGTTGACTGTATCTTGTTGTCAAGTGGGCATTAAAAACTATCCAGCACACCTCTTTTAAATAGTGGGGGCACTTAAATCTGTGCAGTCACCTGTTAAGGTGACATAGCATCAAGCAGAGAGAATTGTCATGCCTGTGGTAGAGCACTGCTACATCTCTGTTGGATAAAAGTCCCTGAGGTATATTTTTACCAGCATGTGACAAAGCTGATATGAAGATATGCGTTGCTGTTAGAGACAGATAAGAAACATACCATTGACTTACTGTGCTAGTTTGGTTTCTGTTGCTGTGACAAACACCATGACCTAAAGCAACTTGGGAGAAAGAGGGTTTGGTTTGATGCAGCTTACAGGAGATGGAAAGAGAAACAGAAGCAGAGACCCTGGAGAATTTCTGCTTCCTGGCTTCCTCTTAGGCTTACAATAGGTTACATTTCTTGTACAGCCTAGGAACAGCTGCCCAGGGATGTTGCTGCTTTCAGTGGGCTGACCCTCCGGCATCAATCAGCAATCAAGACATGTTCCTTTTTGATATAGTTTTATTATTTAATACATTTGTTTATGCTAATTTATCTCTCATCATTTAAAAATCATTTTCTACTTCTTTAGCACATTAACATTCACGGTTTAGTAATTAGAGTACATGATCAAATTTGCAGAATAAACAAGAACTAAAAATATGCACACACAGAAAGTTTATTGTGGTTTACTTGAAGTGTTCGTTGACAAGTTCTCACCTTGTTTTTTTTTTTTTTTTTTTTAAAGGGTTAGTCTGAAATGTTTGTACTGTCAGTTCGGCTTCCCCGCTGCACAGCTGTTTCAACATGATTGTTTTCCTTTATAATCTTGTTTTATTCCGTGCGTTTAAAATATATATTCTGTGGAAAGGGCCCAAGGAGCTGAAGGAAGAACAACAATATGAACTAACCAGTACCCCCAGAGCTCCCTGAGACTAAACCACCAACCAAAGAAAACACATGGAGGGACTCATGGCTCCAGCTGCATATGTAGCAGATGGCCTAGTCGGTCATCAATGGGAGGAGAGGCCCTTGGTCCTGTGAAGGTTCTATGCCTCAGTATAGGGGAATGCCAGGGCCAGGAAGTGGGAGTGGGTGGGTTGGTGAGGGGATAGGGGGAAGGGGTTTTTGGAGGGGAAATCAGGAAAGGGGATAACATTTGAAATGTAAATAAAGAAAATATCCCCCCCAAAAGAAAATAAAAATAAAATCATGACATGTAAGTGGCAAAAAACAAAACAAAAAACAAACAAACAAAAAACCGCAACCCAACCCAACCCAAACCCAACCGAGCCAAAATAAAAATATATTCTGTGAAGTAAGGGAAAAAAAAAGAAAAGAAAAATAAAATGCTCCGCAGACATGCCCAGTCTGATGGAGGCCAATGCTCAAGTGAGGTTCCCACCTCCTAGCTGTGTGAAAGTGACAACCAGGCTCTGTTGTCAGACTCACTGTGGGGTACTGCATAGAGAATGGAAGAGCAGACTCAGATTATTAGAATGGGAAAAAAGAAAGAAAGAAAGAAAGAAAAAAAGAAAGAAAGAAAGAAAGAAAGAAAGAAAGAAAGAAAGAAAGAAAGAAAGGAAGGAAGGAAGAAACAGGAGCTTTATCAAGCTCCCAAATTATGACACACATGACTATTGTGTTTCAAAGGTAATTCTGTATGTCTACAAACATGACAGTTGGCTGACAAGAATAAGTCAAAGAAGCTACAAAAGCTCACTGAAGACCTAAACAAGAAATATAATACCAGAGCTTGGGAGGAGAGAGCTGACTTTCATGATAGTCCTGCAAAAAGGCCATCTGAATCTTCTCAGAAACAAGAAAAACAGAGGAAAAGGCAGTTAGAGAGAACAATGTGAGGTAGAATCTTTAAGATGGTAAGAGAGGCAATTTTAAATTCAAATTCCATAAGGCTACCAAGCCTTTATACCCAGTCCTTCTCTTTCCGTCCTCTAGGTGGCAGTGGAGAGAAACTCAACGGCAGTTTTCACTGCTATGTGTGCGGTCTGTGTGCGGTCTGCATCTTTAACGACGACTGTTTTCTGTATTGAAACCTAACGCGATTTTAGTTTCTCTGGATCCAGGTTGATTTCTCATCAGACAGCTGGAAGGCGTATGGCTCAGTTCTTTAATTTGCCCGCTAGCTATGATGTGTCACACTTGTTATGACAAAGCTTTCTAAAGTATAATTTTGTATCTTTAGATTTCTTCCATGTAGTAACTTAAAAAATTAGGTTAAACATTATAACATTAATCACGACTGAAAGGAAAAAAGTATTCAGAATAATTTTGAGTGACACATATCTGCATCCACAATGATTGACTGAGAATCTTGGTAAATACATACTGAAGCTTGAGATAACAGCACGGACAGTACATTTTTACAGATTCCATTTTTCAGTTTCAGCTTATCAAGTGCCCGGTTTCACTATGGAACTTCCGTAAGTGTTTATCAAACGTTGCTGCTGTTCAGCCTTCCACTGTCTATCTGGTCCCTGTCTCCGCATCTTGCTTGCCCTGTGGCCCCTAGGAATTTCCCTTCTGCTTTCCTTGTGTGCTTTCCATTACCTCTCTCATCTGCTCCCTACTTTCTGTCTCACAGTCCTGTTTTGTGGGAGGTTAAATGTGCAATGGATCCCACAGGTCCATTTGCTGAATACTTGGTTCCTTGCTGGTGGAACTATGGGGAGGTGACTGAAACTTTCCGAAGTGTGGACTTGCCACCACAGGTATTAAGACTCCGGAAGCAGACCCTGAGCTTCCTAAACTAGCCTGCTTCCTAGTCTATCATCTTTTCCTAGTCTGCTGAGATTCGAGAAGTTTCTGCCTGCACACTCCAGACACCAAGACTTCTGGAGGTGTTTCCTTGGCATAACGATATGTTTTTCTGTAAATCTTCAGGGGGTTTATTTACTACTAGCAAAGATACAGAGACACTTAAGGAGAAGTGATGGGAAAATATACAACACATGAACAGAACTCAAAAGTAAGCTGGGACAACAGCATTGATCTGAAACAGTGCTTAAGTTAGAAAGGGCAATATGAAACCAACAAGGTCTATTTAATAACAAGTTGATAAAATAAATATTCAATATAGATAAATGTATAAAGTAAGTATACACATCTTACTGGAACACTCAATTACGTTATATCAAATATTTCTATATTCAAGATAAGGCGTAGATTCTAATGTATTAGTCAGGAAATTAATATTCTGTCTTTATCAATGGACAGTCCACACAGAAAAATCAACAAAGAACTTGGAATTATGTCACAAAACTAGCAAATGCTTGCAGAATAGATCTGACGGTTAGAGAATACAGTGTCTTCACCTGGACAGTCAAAGCTACACAGAGAAGCCCTGTCTCAAACAACCAAAATAACACAACATAATAATAATTAAATAATCAAAGTCTTACTTAATTTTTGAGATGCCCCTTTGAAATGGACTGCTTTGATAAAGAAGATTATGTGTATTCAATTTTCCAGCTTTTTCTTTTCCTGCTATTTAAAAACCACTGCCAAAACCCGAATCCTGTATTTTTGGCTCTTATTTTCAGCTACACGTGTTTGTTGTGAGACTGGAGCCTGTGCACTTCACGCTTATATCAGGAAACGTTGCCTACCACTTACAAAATCAAATCCAGGCATATCCGGGATAAACACCAGCGTGGATGGTGTTCCTATGGTTATGCTGTGTGTTCTGTGCTTGCACAGCACAGCCAAGACTTAAGACATTCCTGCTAGGCTGTTTTCTTCTAAGTTTAGTTTTGTTTGTTTTTAATATTTCGTACATGTACTGTGAGCGTATTTCTTCCTCATACCCTTCTACTGTCTTTTTTCTCTCACTCTTTCTTCTTCCCAGAATCCTCTGTTTCCCCCCCCCCCCCAGACAGTTTTCATCCTACAATCCCTGTAAAATCTAGGAATGACAGATGAGACAAAACATATGGTATTTTTTTTTTCTGATACTGGCTTAATTCATTTAATATGATTATCCCCAATTGTATGCATTTTTTTCTGCAAACAACATAAGTTCATTTTTTATGCATGATAAGCATACTGTGCCTATACCACACTTTCCACAGTCATTTTTCTATCCTTGGACACCTGAGTAGGTTATGTAACTGGTTGTCATGGAAAGTGAGGCAAAACACATGGAGGTGCACATATTTCTATGTTGTGTTGAATTAGTGTCTTTTGGGTAAACATCCAGGAGTGGTACAGATAGGTCATATGGTTGATGTAATTCTAGTATTTCCAGAAACTTCCATAGTGACCTAATTAGTTTATATTCTAGCTAATAGTGTGTAAGTTTCCCTTCTCTTCACAGCTCCACAGCATTTATCATCATCCTTTTTCTTAATTACTTTCATGCTATTTGAGGGTTGAGGAAATCTCAATTTAATTTTGCTTTGGATTTCTATGTTGGCTACTGAAATTAAACTTATTTTCTTTGTGTTTATTGGCAATTTGTTTTACATTATTTTAGAGATATCTGTTCATTTCATGAGCCTATTTATTAGATGTATTGTTTGATTTCTCTCTCTCTCTCTCTCTCTCTCTCTCTCTCTCTCTCTCTCTCTCTCTCTCTCATGTGGTTTATGTATTCCTGTGTGTACAGGTGTATGTGTCCCTTCATGTGTGCAAATGCTAGAGGACATTGGATGTCCTGATCTATCACTGACTGCCTGATTCCCTTGATACGACGTCTTTCACTGAATCTGGGAGCCAGCAAACCGCAGTGATACTGACTCCAGTCTCATCAAGTTTTGCCACGGGCAAGGACTGGGGGTAGAGGTGCACACGGCTCCATTTTATATTATTGACATTTTTGTGTTATTGCTGTGATTTGAATTCAGACCCTCATGCTTGCAAAGCAAACCTCTCATCTTCTGTTTAATTACCTATTGTTTCGTTTCCTATATCCTAGACATTAATCTTCTGTCAAATATAGCTAGCAAAGACTTTCTTCCATTCTGTCAGCCGACTCCTCACTTGATTGACTCCTTTGCAGGGCAGAAGCTTAATTTCATGAGGTCCCATTTGTCAAATGTTAGCCTTATTTTCTGAACATCTGGAAATCTTTAAAATGCTTTATTTTCAATTTTAAAATCACGTGTGTGTGTGTGTGTGTGTGTGTGTGTGTGTGTGCTCGCGCGCGCATGTGCGCGTGTGCCTATGTGTGCGTTTGTGTGGGGAATTGAACACATTAATGCAGTGTCTATGGAATTCAGAAGAGGTTATTGGATCCTCTGTAACTAGAAGGTGCAAGCAGTTGTGAGTCTTAGTGTTGAGAAATGAGCTGGAGTTCTCTTAAAGAGCAATGCCTACTTTCAATTAGCTGAACCATTTCTCTCCCTAACTGGAGTCTTACTGATAAAGGATTTTCTTGATTTTAGTGAAACGTAGTCCAAAATAGTGAATGTTGGCAATAACGTTTTATTAAAATACGTTTTTGTATGTGAGTATGTGTGTGTGTGTGTGTGTGTGTGTATGTGCATTTATAGGTTTGTACATAAGTGTCCTAATGTGTTGTATAGCAAAATCCCTCCATTTTAAATTGGAATTAAGACCTCCCCCAAATTAAGAAATCATAAATATCAGGAATCCCCTAAAACTAACAAGATTCATAAGACGTCTACATTTCTAAGGTTTTATAAGCAGTAAGGAGACTCTATAGTATGTGAACCGGACTGCAGGCCGGGCACGCAGCTTTTTTGTGAATCATCACCCATGTTGTGGTTAGTTCTCAGTGATGCATCTGCTCCTGCTTCTGTAAGTAACCCCCAACCCGTACTCATGTTAGCCCCGCCCCAGTACAGTCACTGTTCCACCATGTTGGACGTTGGTAGAACCCTTTCATTATTTTGTCATTGTTGCCCAATGTGGAATGATACATATTTGTTCATGTTTCCTTAAGAAGAGTGACAACCAGCAACCATATAGAGGGCAGGTGTCAACCTCAAGTGCGTTTCTGAGCTGTTCATCTTGATGTTTGAGATGGGCTCCATCACCGACTGGTCTGGGGGTTAGAGATGCTGGGCTGCCTGGGTTCCATCTGGTCCCATGCCTCACTGGGCTCCTTCTGCCTCCACTTCCTCAGGACTGGGATTACAGACCTGTATTTTTGCCTGGGTTTTGGGATTAAACTCACATCCTTCTGCTTATATGGGACCAGACAAGGTATCTCTCCAACACCCCAGTTAAAATATGTTCTAAACCTTAAGTGACATTGCTAGTACTGAAAAAAAATTCTATTAAGTCATATTTGGCATCATATTTATTCACAGCTTGACATTAATATTTAATCTTAAAATAATGAAAATTTATATGTCTCAAGAGAAATAAAATGTCTAGTAGAACACCCTTAAAGTTTACTCATAAATATCATCTATTATTCAAATAATTGCTGTGATTATAATGATGTTCCTCCTTTCCTTCAATTTCTGCAGTTATTAAAAGAGAACATCAATAATGAATCAGATACAAATAACACAGCCATGCTTACAAAAAATACCTGAATTATAATTAAACTGATCCAAGTACCACAGTAGCAAGAGTTGGGATAAGAAGCACTACTTTCTTTGGAGATACTCAGTTACATCCTCCCTTTTGTTTTACCTTTCTATTGTATGTGAGAGGGCACACTGTACGCATACGTGTGCTTGCTATCCACACGTGGAGAGCAGAGGTTGACCTGAGATGTTCTTCTCAATTACTTTTCCCCTTATTGTTTTGAGACAGAGTCTCTTGCCGAAAGCAGAGCTCATCGTTGGTCCACCTCCCAGCACTGGAGTTTCCAGTACACACTGTGCTGACATTTTGCACAGGAGATAGTTATTTGAGCACAGGTCCTTGTGCTTGTACAGAAAGAACATTAACCATTGAGCAATTTGGATTTTTTTTTTTTTTTTTTTTTTTTTTTTTTTTTTTTTTTTTTTTGGTGATTTTGGGTACTTTTTTGGGGGACAGTGCGTTAGGGATTCTTGGTGGTAATCAACAGAAACTGAATTTGATTAACTCAAGTGGGAATATAAAAGTATAATAATACTCAAAATATAAGATGACACACTGCACAAGGATTCAAGAACGAGTAGAAACTCACCGCTGTTTCAGGAACCTGGTGGTGAGAACTTAAGAGTCATTTCTTGGATCATACCTTGGTTCTGTTTTCCTCTACAGTTTGTTCTCTCCACTCAATGCTCAGTTTTCTGGAAGGGTCTGACTGCTTTGATCAGGGTCACAGGGCTCAACTTTGGATAAGCAAGCAGCAATAGCCCGACATATAGTTTCTCTTGGACCAGATAGAATGCAGGAGTGATTTTCCAAGGGAAGAGGGAGATGCTATAAGCAAAATAAAGGGAGAAATATCATGCAAATAAGCACAATATTCAGCCATGTGCCTAACCTAAACAAAAATCACACTTCTCTTCAGTTCATACTATGAGGTGGTTAAACATTTTGTGCTTGTTCATAAACTACCCATTTTATAAAGTTGTTGAATGTGGAAGAGTTATCGAAAATGATTCCTTTCTGTTTCTTGGTTTGAAGCAACAGCACACACAACAGAATAATATTATTGCCTTCCTATCTAATGGTAGCTGAAGATTGGGTGCAGTTTTCTCTAATTTGCACCATCTCTATGAGCTCTGAAATCATCTTGCGAATAAAAAGAAACCCAAGATAAACAGAATACGAAGCTTTATTTAAAAATTGCTTTATTGTGACAGATGATGTTTGCTGAAACTGAATCATTGCTCAAAATGCAGAGATGAATCCAACTGTCACAAGGCAGGCTCTTAGAAGTTTGGTAAGCCTGCTGCGCCATATGCTCAAGAATGGTGTGCACTGCCCTCCACGTTCTTCGCGGAATCAGCATTGTAACCAATGCTCTGCGAGTTCTCAGAGACTCTTGTCTAACCTTCATTTGCCTCGAAACATTATTTGTGCAATTAAGCCCACATCTGTGCTTTTGTCATTGGCCTCAACAATTAATGCGAACTGTTCAGTCTCAGTGCGATAGAAAAGACAAATGAACCAGATGCCAGTGAGCAGTACTCGAGCATGAGGCAGATACACAGAATCTGCTCATGTGTAAAATTCTAGACACAACAAACTTTAAAATAGCTTGATTAGAGATCACATATCCTACTCTGAAAATACTGATGTGGGTGATCTGATGGCAAAGAGGGATGAAGGACGAACGCGCAGAACGACAGTCTCTATAAGAAGTTATCGGCCTTAGCTCTGCTCAGCTTCTGTCCTCTAACCTACAGGCATTTGTTTTAGTACCGACTCCCCAGTGCAAACAAAATTGACCACGTTTCCTTTACTTCTTCCACAGACTTTTCTTGGATGAACAGGACTGAGAAAATCCCACACTTGTAAGATGGTTTGCTTCTTGTGTTGTGTTGATTTAGATCGGGAGAGCATGGCTTTTCCACAGCAGCTGTTGGAATTTT
>NC_034604.1:46629188-46647880 GCF_900095145.1 Mus pahari | reverse complement strand
CTTCCGGTTGAGACCTGGGAGACCGCTTCTGGGTAGACCCCAAGCCTTAGTACTGCTCTCGGGCGCACTCCCCTCCTCGGGTGAGGAAAGGCGCTGGATCTGTTTTGTTTTCTATATGAAGTTAGTGATGAACATTTACCTGCTGCTGTTTTCACGCCACACAGTTGGATAACGTTCAAACAAGTGTTCTTACTGAAACCATCTTGAGTTTGAAATTTTTATAAATTGGTTAGTTGACTCCAGGTAACAAGAAACCCAGTTACCTTACTAACAAATATGCCACCCTCTCCATAAGGTTGTTGACTGAAGAATTAAAAAATATGTGGCTGCTTTCATTTTGCTTCCTGAAGAAAAGGACAGCTAACATGTGGTGCTGTAATCATACTGGCCATTCCAGACCTGGCCAGCAGTACTATTAGCGGAATCAAGAGTGTGTTCCCTCCCCATAATTTCACTCACCCTCTGGCCAGGTCACTTTATATGAACACAAAGGTTAAGTAAAAATAGTTCATTTGTTTTGAAGTTGCAGGGAAATCTTTGAATTACATCCAAGCACACTGCTGTATATTCATGTAGAAGTTCTGAAATAGCCGTGGAAATTCAGAAGCAGCTGGCACCTTGTCAGTCCTCAGGAAAAGCTGGTTGGGTAAATTTGACATAGGAGGAGACCCACAACATAGCAAATATTTCTTGTTGCCAAAAACTAACTTTTTTCTGTACTGGAACATTTTTATTTGAGGTAATGTAACTCATGCGCATAAAAATAACTTAATAGATGTAGAGATCAATTTGAGTCACGAAATGAGAAATAAACTATCATATAAATTTGGTAAACAAAATGACCTTATATAGAATCAATAGAAAAGTTCAATATTTGAGACCACTCCAATGAAAAGGTAGAGAGCATAATTTGTTACTCCTCTTAGCTAGGAATTTATTCAGCATATCTGAAGTCAGGGGAAATGTCCACTATATACCAAAAACCAGGTTTTAGATGTCAGTTTTCACCATTACATAAAGCACTCACCTATTTTTTTTCAATCCAATTAGACCGGACAAATACCAAACATTCCCTGTACGTATTTTTGAAAGTTGGTATCAAGAAGAAAATGTCTAAAGGCTACAGAAAAGATAGCTGCACATACCTGTGACACATTACAGCCACGCACATTCTATGTGAGTATTCATCCAGTGTGGGTCAAAAAAAATTATAGAGGAGGCAACTTTCTAACATTTCCGAGTGCTAGAAATATGGAGAAAGCAAGCAAATGACAAGAGCTACAAAATCCCAGCTTTTGTCCTCACGATGCTTTCTTCCTTGTGACAGAAGCAGAATGAGACAAGCAATGATGTGACTTAGAATTAGCCACCAAGGCTGTGAACTGTCCAGGAGAAACACGGGTTGAAGAAGAATATTAAACTCAGTATTCTGAACTTCTGACAAAAACATTCCCAGGGAGATGGAATCTGAGCAGAGAAAGAGGAAAGGCAGACTTAGTAAGTAATTATTTGCTCCATAGTAAAGACGCTCTCTTCAAAGATGCACACTGAGGCATGGATACAGCAAGGAAGGGAAGGGTGGGCTTGCAGGATTGTCCAAGGGAGCAATCTAGGCTTGCTTTTCTTTTTTCTTTCTTTGGAGTATGAGATCTGAGTAGAAATGTCGATAAAGAGCAAGGGATAAGCTGATGTCAGGACAGAGTGTAGATATGAATGTCTTCTTTGAACACCATTCAAAGCCCTTAGACTGCACCTTCTGGGTTTGTGAATCAACGCAAGTGCTTGAATAGAAGATACAACCAGAATCAGGGCAAGTGCAGATGACTCTATAAAGGATGTGTGTGTGTGTGTGACATGCTTGTACAGGACAGAACTGGAACCAGAGACGTCTCAGCAGAGGGTGCTACTGGGTCTTACAGGGCCTTCTCTGAAGGCGCTCTCTGAAGGTACTACTCTGTGGTAATGTGGGGAAGCTTAGGCTTAGAGGTAAGGGAGAGGGAAGAGAATTTGAACATAATTTGTCTATAGTCAATCCCAGCTAGTAAATGCTTACTTTTAAAGGAAACCATACAATTAATAGGTGATTATAATAAACAAAATTTCACGAGAAGTTTTATTTATTAGAAATGCAGGTAAAATACAGTTTCTATTAGTAAGTATGGTTATTAAAATAGACTGTTAGCTGTGTCTAGAAATCACATTAAAATAATCTTCCCTTTTTATTTACTTTTCATTTCTCAGTATTGCTGACCTTCTAGGGTTATTAGAGAAATTCACAGAAAGAGAAACCTGCAAATGTTGTAATTCTTGCTACCTGGTCAACAGTTTGATGGCTCCTTTTACGAAAGAGTCTCTGGAGCCGCCTCTACCTTTGGTGACAGAGATGAGGTTGGAGCAGGATAACTTAACAACTCCTTTAGCAAGGCATACTTACCCACCTTTATAGCTATTTGTTTCCTCTGTGTCCAAAGCTTAATTTGTAATCCTAACTAGTTTTCTAAATATTTATCTAGTTTACTTAAAAAGTGCCAATACTGCATAGACAGGCCAGGTGGTTGGACCAACTCCAGGTCATTTAGGAACTGTGTGGTCTAACTCATGAAGAATTCTCTGACAAATGCTCCAATAAAATGTGTTTTTATTGTTTGTTCTTGCGAGTCTTATTCTATTTAATCATAGATGTAACCAGCCATTCCACTCCATCACCATCCACGTTATATCTCTAATTGTAGAAGTTTCTCCAAAAATAGATTCTCAGTTATAAGATGGGAACAGTGCTGGGACAGGATTCTAGATGAATCCCAAAATAGCCTAGAAAATACGTTTGATTTTGACCTTTCACTGTTGAGAAGAGTAAGTAGTTTGAAATGGAAGAGAAGTTGTAGGTTCTCATTTCAGGGATATTTTCTGTGTGCTCTACAAGGATAAAATTACTCTGGACTTCACCTGAACAGCTTTTAGAACCTCATTTGGGCAGGCTATGTCTGAGGGTCAATCTACCAGAGCTGCTCTGTCGGGCTCTTAGAGTGCATCTTCTGAAGTGTACACAAAAGACAATGTAACCACCACAATTAACTGAGGTTTAGAGGTCAGCTTTATATTTGGAATAAACCAGCTTTACAGAAAAGAGTTTTGCGATCACAGGGTAGTGGCAGTCAAAAAGACTTGTCCACCTAAACACGGCCTCTGTTCCGTCTTTGTTACTTTTCATTTTGAAGGTGATGCAGACGAATCGTGTATAACTTGAGAACAGAATATGTTGCTATGCATGAACTTATTCCCGAGTCTTCCTTCTCCCCTGTAGGCACTCATTTACCTTCCATGTGAGTGTAATGACCATGCTTCACCAGGCTGAGAACATTACTTTATAAAAATTTACTTTACAGCAAACATTTGGCAGACATAACATTTCATTTCCATAAAAATGCCTCAAACCCTTATGATAATACATTTGAAAGTGGAGAAACTCAAACTTTGAACTCCCTAGATTGGAAACTTGAAAATGTTCATCTGGTAAAAGATGTTTAGTGTTAAGACATAGGCAAAGGCTGAGTTCACAGGGACTTGGACTAAAATAAAACCATATATTTTCTGGATTAGAGACAAAATTAATATAGGAACAGACTATGTATCTGTAAGCAGTGGGTTTTATTTTATTTTCCTGTCTTTATTGAGGTGTGGAAAAAATTTTATTTTAATATTGAAAATTCCACAAGAAAATATGCTCTTCTAAAAACATAGGCAATTCTTGAAAGAAATATGTACCCTGTTTGGTTTATTGTACCAATGCAAACCTTGACAGTAAGGCCAAGATCAGTTTCTTGTCTTAGTGTAGTAATATAATTCCTGATGACCTGTAATTCTTAATTAACCTAAAATACATTAACGCATGACAAAAAAGTGAAAATACTGGCTAGGTTTTAACTGTAGTAGTCTAACTACATTATCAGTAGTCTGGGATAAACCACATTGAGAGATATGTTTCTATCGTGTATATGCTAATGGTCTGTGCTGTATGCTTCTCTCATGGCATAGCATAAGCATGTCCTTGTATAAATATCAAGATGAAAGTAAAAATACCTGAAACTAGTTGTACAATTCAAAATCTTCCTTTTAAAGCAGCACACTGTTGTTTACGATAACTCAAACACAAAGGTAAATAAATGAAATAGAAATGGTCTTACTGTTATATATTTCATTCCCTTCACTGGTCCATCTCAGTCTTTGGACAATTTTCCTACTTTGTAATTCAGAAGGTAGCATGCTGAGGGCTCTCCATGAAGACAGATTACTTCTAAATCTTGTCAGGCCATACACACACACAAAAATGAGTGGTTTCATTTTCCCCAAAGTTCAAATAGGGTGTGCGGATATCAGTGAGTCAGAACTAAAGTTTGAAAAGTAAAATATCTGCGGGTGTATAATCGCTACCAAGTGTAAGGCACTGTTTGCTGCTTTGACAGCCTATGAGCTTCCTACCCTGTCTCTCACAGCCACGCCTTACTCTGAAGAGCTGCGATCTTCCCGCTGGGTGTGTGTAATTAGCAGTAATGGGAATTAGATGAGCGAGCAGGGCGCAGGCTCTCATTCCTGGTTTAAGTTGCGCTTGTCAAGTGGAGACATAAAACGAGATGTGCCGTAAAGGCTGAGTGCATCATGGACATATGGCAGAGGCTTAGCCAAGTGGCACCCTAGGAAGTTATTTGCTCATTCTTTACACACAGCAGTGGGACTCACAGCTCCCCAACCCTCACGATGTCTAATAGAGGGTACTGTGAAAAACAGGGTGATTTACGACCTAACAATTTCCTCATTTGCCATCAATCAATTCTAATGTGGACATTTTTTAGCTGAAAGTTACTTAATGCACTATCAGTCTGCAATATTTTCTATGTTGTGCTAACATTTTCTATATAGAACTGTCAACTCCAGAACAGACAACCCTGCTACAGAATGAGGAGTAAAGGATGAAGAAAAGATGTGGTTATTATTTTTTTTTTGAGAGTCTGCTATGAGTTTAACAACATTTAATGTTATTTTGTTTGATATTTGCTGGCTGTTTTTAGAAATAGAAATATTCCCAGTTATTAAGTGAAGATATAATATGGCTGCATAGCTCACCCGTAACCACAAACTAGCAAATGACAGAGTTATCATTGAATTCCAAATCTGTGAGAACATACTTTGTACTGCCAACATTACTGAGAATTGCTTATGCACTCTTACCATATATGTCTTCTAATGTGAAGGGACAAGGTCAGAGGTATATTAACTCTCTTTGTTCTCTGTCTCTCTGTCTCTGTCTCTGTCTCTCTCTGTGTGTGTAGGTCAGAACACAACCTTGTGTTGCTCCTTAAAAATCCATCCACTTTGTTTTTGGGATAGTCTTTTTATTTGTCTGGTGCTCACACTGGCTGACTAGTAATCTAAGGGGTCCAACTGTCTCTGGATCCCAATGCTGGATTTGTGTTTCTCAATGATGAGTTGGTGGCATGATGTCCAGACTTTGCCTGGGGATTAAATATTAAACTCAGGTTCTCAAGCTTGTATGGCAAGGACTTCACTAACTCAGCTCTCTCCATCGTGCCAAGGTCTATTAACACTATACCATGGTTCTCCTGTCCTATTTTAAAGTTATCTAGCCAGACCTGGTAGCTCACGTGTGTGACCGCAGCATTCAAGAGGCTGAGACAGGAGATTGTTGCAAGTTCAAGGTCAACCTATAGCATGCTGAGTTTCAGGGTTACATAGTGAGACACTGTCACTATCAAAATTAAAATGTCAAAAATCAAAATTAAAGTGAGAACAGAACTAAACAAAACGTAACTAGAAAAGACCATACTCTTTTGTTATATAGTTAGTATTTGGCTTCTAGTTTGTATCCCAAACTTGACTCTGTCTTTGACACTGGGTCAGTCCTTTTTATTCTGATTGATTTCAGTGCCCATGTACCCAGTCCACTTAATAACCTCAATTATTTTCTTTACACTCTTCAATACTGTACCCTTTATGTTCTTACATGTTAATAAGCTGATACTCCTGGAAATTATCTAGTACTGATTCACCTCTGGATAGTACGTGCTGTACAGGACAAAGGTTAAGAGTTCCTACCCTGTAGGTGGAACAACAATATGAACTAACCAGTACCCCCTGAGTTTGTGTCTCTAGCTGCATATGTAGCAGAAGATGGCCTAATCTGTCATCACTGGGAATAGAGGCCCCTTGGTCTTGAAAACTTTATATGACCCAGCACAAGGCAAGGCCTGGGCCAAGTAGTGGGTGTGGGTGGGTAGGGGAGGGGTATAGGAAACTTTCGGGATAGCATTTGAAATGTAAATAAAGAAAATAATAATTAAAAAAAAAGAGTTCCTACATTCCTTCTTCCTTCACCTCAAGGGTAGAGTTCATGATTCATAATGATTGTGACCACTGAAGGTGAAGGCCATTACCTACCATAACTAAGTTCTGGACAGTCTTCTTATAGGCCTATGGGAAGTTGTCTTGATTAGGTTAACTGAGATGACACATGCTAAAATTGGTGGTGCTGTTCTTGGATCTTGAACTGCATTAAAAGGAGACACTCTGAGAGGCTCTATCCAACAGTTGGCTGAAACAGACAGTTACCCACAGCCGAACATTGGATGGATCTTAGGGAAGAGTTGGGGGAAGGATTGAAGGCCCTGAGGGGGATGGGAATCCCACAGGAGGACCAACAGAGTCAACTAACCTGGTTATCTGGGAGCTCTCAGAGGCGGAACCACCAACCAAAGAACGTACCCAGAGGAGAATGAGCCCCCACCGCTGCATATATATAGCAAACTTGCAACCCAGTCTCCATGTGGGTCCCCCAACAACTGGAGTGGAGGCTATCCCTAAAGCTGTAGCCTGACTGTGGTATATAGTATGTATATGTATGTTTCCTAGCAGGGTTGCCTGGTCTGGCCTCCATGGGAGAGGATGTGCCTAATGTGGCAGAGACTTGATGTGCTGGGGGTGGGGGGATATATACAAGGGTGGGGGTGGGGAGGAGAAACCTCTCAGAAGGGAAGGGAACTCTGTGAGGGGGGGACCTGATGGGAGGTAGCATTTGGGATGTAAATAAATAAATAGCAGTTTAAGAAAAAAGAAGAAATTTGAGTACATACATTCACTGCCCTCTGTTTCTTGAGTGCAACTAGAGTGTGGCCAGCCCCTTCTCCAGATCCTGCCACTGAATTTCCCACCCTAATAAACAACGGCCTTGAACTGGGAGCCAAGGCAAACCCTCCAGCCCTTAAAGTACTTTTGTCAGGGTATCTTATCACAGAAATAGAAAAGGAAACTAAGATATTATGTTTTATTTCTTCTAAAATGTTTTGTCAACATCTATTAGTAATTCCATTTGTCTTTGAATTTTCTTTGTGGAGGAATATTTAAAAGAATATTAATTTATTCTATAGAGATAGAATAGCAATTATTTTACAGATATAGAAGTATTTAGAGACTCTACTTTTACTATAGATTGATGTAAAATTTGTTTGTGAAGACAATTGACAATTTACTTTGTTAGCCAAAAACTCTGATAGGCTTCCATTTTCCCAATATTCAATAACGACATTCCAAAGATCTTAAAACTTCTTGAATACTTGCCATATTTTCCAATTTTAAATTCTCTGGGTCATGTTGTGTGTCTTAATAGAAAAAGAGGCAGCTGCTCTTGCCTGCACAGAATCACAACAAGAATAGTGCCAGTGATGTTAGTGACTTACTTTAATGTTAAAGCAATGTTAACTTAATTGTCTGTGTGTGCTGGTAAACATGAGAGACTAAAAGGCAAGTGTACAGAAACTTTAATCCAGTAACATGGATGCTTTGGCAAGGGATCCTATCAAAAGACTTGCTAGGTCTGTATGATCTGACTGGAATGCCATACCTGAAATCCTTAGTACACACCTTTAAGGTAAAGTTGGTTTATAGAAAGAAGCCACATATGTATCAGAAGATGGTCTATTTGGCCATCACTGGGAAGAGAGGCCCCTTGGTCTTGCAAACTTTATATGTCCCAGTACAGAGGAATGCCAGGGCAAAGAAGTGGGAGTGGGTGGGTAGGGGAACAGGGCGGGGGGAGGGTATAGGGAACTTTCGGGATAGCATTTGAAATGTAAATAAAGAAAATATCTAATAAAAAATGAAAAAAAAGAAATAAAGAATTTGAAGGATTAAAAAAAAAAAGAAAGAAGCAGCTATGCTTGTTAAGTGATGACGAATTGAGGGGCAAAGTGATGAATCAGACAAAGATTTGAAGAATGAGTCAGAGATAGGATACATACAACTATCAGGAAAACAGCAGGGAAAGAGAGGTGGCTGAGAAATGGAGGGAGGGAAGGGGAGAGAGAGAGAGAGAGAGAGAGAGAGAGAGAGAGAGAGAGAGAACAACTTTACCAGGACAGTTTTTCAGAGACAGGTTGCAGGTAAATACAGAATGAGCAAGACAATGAGATTAGAACAGATGTCTATAGTTAGTTTGAGACCAAGCAGAGCAATTCAGTTAGAAGCTGAAAGAAACTGGTTTGAGCCTGTCAGCTTGGAGAAGAGATTTGAGCCAGAACAGCTGAGTTGAACCAGCCAGTCAGAGTCCAGACAGAGCTAGAAAGTGTGAGTTTGTTCAGCAGTAAACCTCCAAGATGACCATTACTTCTAGTGAATATGAGTTACTTTTACAGGAGAGGAATATGAGTTACTTTTATAGGACATGGATTCCTGTCTCAGTGCAGGAAAGCACTGAGACAGGAATCCATGAGACTCGACCCTGGCTCAGTTATCCTGCTTTCCACACGTGTTCCTCTTTAGTTCACCAGGCAACTTTCAATTTAAACTACTATGCTGCCAATAGAAATAGATTGGCTTTGAAGAAATCACTGAGGTTTGAAATTCTACCTTTACATAGCTACTTCCCAGGCACCAGCAACAATCAGGGGAGAACGTTCAGTATTTCTCTTTCCTTAGAGTTGTCGCCCATGAAGCTTGAGAAGCACTTCTTCCATTTAATTCCTTTCTTGATACTTGAGAAAACTGGATTTACCTGACATCAGGGCTGCATTAACAATAATCACACACACACAGACACACACATATACACACACATGCCCACACACACACACACACACACACACACACACACACATTCCTACACATACCCTGTTTGGTCCATACAATGTTATTTGTATGTAGGTTTTCGGAGCTGACCATTGGGCTTTAGATAACCACTTGGTGTGTTTCTCTCTTGGGGAGACTATTTCTCCAGCTCCCAGCCTTCCTGTGTTTGTTGTGTAGGGTTGAGGCTTCATGGGCTTTTCTCCATCCATTTTTGTCACGTTTGTATTTGTTGTCCTGGTTTGGCTCATGTTAGGGCAGTCATGCAAAAATAATCAATGTAATAAGAGGCCATAAATTTGAAAGAGAACAAGGAGGGTATATGGGAGAGTTTGAAAGAAGGAAAGGGAAGGGAGATATGTTATTATTATCTGAAAAAAAGGTAAAAACAAGAAAACAAATCTCATACCATCTAAATCTCATACCATCTAAAACTAAAGATGAGCCTGTTATGTGAAGTACTGCCATCTGTAGAGAGAGGCAAATATTTCAGTACTGGTACAGCTAGCTATATAACCTCGTTTCTACAGATTAGACTATTCAGGCATTTTACTGCTGAAGTTTAATACTGAAATTGGAGACAAGCTGGGGAGATGGATCAGTAGGCAAAGGTACTTGACATCAAACCTGAGGTCAGTCCCTGGAATCTAAACGGTGAAAAAGAGCCTGATTCCCACAAGTTGTCCTCTGACTTCTACATATGTGTTATAGTATCTGTGTACCCATACATCATATACATACAACACACACACACACACACACACACACATACACACACACACACACACACACACACACACACATCATATACATATATTCATTCGTCTATCCTGAAAAATACATGTGAGAAAACCCCTAGAGTTGTTTAGCTCCGAAGTGTTGCTTAGCTTCAAAAAAGTCGGTTTTGTATTTCTTTTAGATATAGAATAAAGTAAACAAACTAGCTGTACCATGATTAGCAATAATAAGTCAGAGATGAATGGCCAGATGTCTGACCATTAGCATTTTTAGTGCCTCTACTAAAACAGCATGAGATTGAAGTAGAGAACCATGCTTACATATACACATCGGACTCATCTCAGGTTCACTCTAAGAGGTTGGTATTTGAGTTATCTACAACTGTTGTAATATTTCACACTTAAATAGTAAAAAGCATGGTACTATGAAATTACAACCATTGTTTTCTATTTTGACTTTTAGTCTGGATGACAATTAATCTGAGTACACATTAGAATTACTTTCTCATGCTAAGGAATCAATAACTATGATTGAGGGTTCTGTTCTATGCGAAGAAGGTACTCTTTGTGCATGAGTGTTTCTGTTTCCCTCTCTTTCTTCTCATGTCCCATGTACTTAATTTTCCAGATTGTGAAAATGCAATGTGTTCATTCCATCTGCATTTACCGTTAATCCCTGTAGTTTCAGAGAGCCAGGTGGTTGTGAAGTGGACAGTGAGAATCATTTCTCCAGGTCCTCAGTCTTAGTATTTTATTTGCATGTATATTTGTTTTTTGTTCAATTATTTGAAGCCCTAAGTGTCATTAGTACATACAACGGAATATAAAGGTATGACAAATTGTAATTTTCAGTATGAGAACTGTTTTACATACTGAATAACCATTCAAATACCAATGATAAATGGTTATGCTGTCAGCTGCTTAGTTATACTAAAACACCTAAGTGGATGCTGTAGAATTCTCATTATAGAAGCCTTAGAAATTGTCTAAATATACTTAAAATTCCCAAAATACTGCTTAAAGGAAACAATCCAATAGCTTTCTCAGTGATAGGAAGGACTACTTATTGATTTTGGCCTTGAAAATAATTGCTTGTACGTGAACATATTCAACATGTAGTGATGAACTGAACATGATGTTATACTTAATAATTCAGTGAAATCAAGCTAGAAAAAAACTTGTCTGTCTTTCTTTGACTTCTCTTAAATTTGTTATGAACTTAATGTCTTTTTAAAGAGTATGAAATAAAAGAATACTTCTGCAATTTCATTAGACTCCTTGCAGAAACATTTGGTGACAATTGCTTTATGTTGTAGTCACCTCCTTTATTCCTGCTTCTTGGTGTGTGTGTGTTAAGATTATTAATGTTCTTCGTCTTTTGGCGGGGACATGCCTTCTGTGCCTCATAGGTCTATGACATTTTGCTCAACACTTTAATGAGACTTGTCCTTGCCTTGTCTATGCAAGGCACTAAAACAGTCAGATTCCCATTCTGAAATTCAGGGATTCATTCTTTGCCATGTATTATTCATTTTAAGTAAGTTAATGTCACTGCGAGACAGAGGTTCTGGTTTGTATGATAAAGATTTTAAGTAAAGCACTGTTAATTACCTATTGCCCATGCTGTGGCGTGCTTTTCCATATGGCTCCCTTTTGGCATGTGAGTGACAAGAATTCATCAGGGCAAAGTCGTAAGCAGAACTTTTAATATTGAAACTTTAATGTCTCCGTGCCCGGGGCACCAGCTAATTCAAGTTCTTTAGTACTTCTTGACGTGTGTATTTTAGTTCAACTTCTGTCTCTTAAATCAAATACAGAGTTATCTCCTCAGGGTTTCAATTGCCCGTGCCAATGACCTTGAAAAGACAGCCTGATGAACAGAACTATGTTCTCATGGGAAACATAGTGAGACTTTGAACTGAAACAGTGCGGTTTCTCTTGAAATGATAAGAATCAAAAATGTGCACAATAGAAAGAACATCATAACATTTCCCCAGTTGTCTTAGACTCCAGAAAAAAAAATGACTCTGTACTTTTCTAGTGAGGAAGCTGTGCTTTAAAATGATCCTGGACTTATAAATACTTATTTTGGTACAAGCTTTATCGTTGGACTAAAGACAAAAGAAAGATGTCCATATTAGAGGAGTATGAGGGTGACCAACTTGCTCAGTGAGCCAAGAAGTTGAATCCAGCTGAGTGCTGGTAGCCTACTAATGTTACTTTACCAGTTTGGTGGTTTGGTTGTGGTCCTGAGTGGATCCTGAAAATCTGGTCCAATCTTTTCTCATACCATATCTTTATACTCCTGTTAGACCCAAGACCATCCAGATATCATTTTACAATAATTAGATACTCTGGCTTTGTAGACGTCAAGCCATGCCCTACCTTCAGTGAGCTTGCTCTAGAGCAGTGGTTCTCAATCTGTGGGTCATGACCCCTTGTGTGGTAGAGTGCTCCTTTCACAGGGATTGCCTAAGACTATCACAGATCACAGATATTTACATTTTGATTCATAACAGTAGCAAAATTACATTTATGAAGAAGCAAGGAAAATAATGTTTGGGGAACTGTATTATATATCGCAGCATTAGGAGGGTGGAGAGCTGTGATGTGCTAGGGCCTTGGAGCTCCTGTTTCTCTTTAGCAGCTGCAGCCAGTTCTCTGATGCTCAGCCTCAAGACAACTGTTATCTAGTGCTTTCCTGTCCTTGTGCCTCCTGGTACCCAAGCTGGGTCATTTGTCTTGGACAGACCCCATCAATCTTTATTCAGACATGAAAACTCTCAGATGTTAGGGCCCCATTAGGACTATTGGTGGATAATAACTCTTTCTTTTTAAAAATTATTTATTGTTTTATTTATTTACATTCTGAATGTTTTGGATCCTTCCCGATCGACTCTCTGAGAGTTCTTCACACCAACCACCATCCTCTTTTCTTCGGAGAGGGTGCTCCCTTTACCCACCAACCCACTCTCCTCACCCCTTTCCCACATCCCTCTTCCCGGGGATACCAAGTCTCTACAAGAGTAGATATATACTCTCCCACTAAGTCCAGACAAGGCAGTCATCTGCTACATATGTGCCAGGGACCACAGACCAGCCCACGTGGTCTTTGATTGGTGCATTAGTGGGTATTAGCCAAAATGTACAGAATACCCATGATAAAACCCAAGAAGTTTAACAAGGAAGGCATAATTAAAGATGCTTAGAAGGGGGAACAAAATGATCATGGGAGGCAGAGGAAGTGGAGAACAGGGTGGGAGAATGGAGGGGAAGGGAAAAGTGGGGCAGGATCAGGTATGGGGGGAGACAGGAGAGAAGTCCAGAGGGGAGGGGTCTGGAGAATAAATGGAAATTTGCAGGTGCCAGGAGTGGAAGATACCTCTATAAAGTCCCAGAGATCTGGAATGTGAGGCTCCCAGGACTCAATGGGGATGTCTTTAGCCAAAATGCCCAGCAGTGGGGAGGTGGAACCTGAAGAGACCACCTCCAGTAGGTAAACAGGGCTCCCAGTAGAGGGATGGGGTCACTGACCTACCTTCAAAATTTTGACCCAGAATTGTTCCTGACTAATAACTTTTTCAAGTAAAACTCTTTTAAGGCATAATTCTTGGCTCACTTTTCACTGAACCTAAAACATACTTTTAATATTTATATAACAACTCCCACTTCATATTAAAAATGTTTGAAATTGAAAAGACTTTTAAGTAATTTTGAGAAATTTTTCTTTTTATACTTGATAAAACTGAAAGTTAAGAGTTAGAATGATTTAGTTGGTGTCACAGTCAAGCTCTTATGCATTAAACTGTTCTTAATTTTCAAATAAACTATTTGTTTATATTCATGTGTCATTCATTCTTTATTTTTGAAGAGATATTAACAGGCACCGGCAAATCACATCTTCCATTGTTCTTTATTAGATCTTTTTCTAAACAGGATGTGAGCATATGATTGCCAAGGAAGCAATAATAACATAATTCCTAGTTTATGAAGTTAAAATTTGATGCAATTTAAACACAAGTGTGAGATGTATTCATTTCATAATTTTCAGATTATGTATTAGTGAAGTTGATTTTCTATTCAAACAGAATTTGTGTTTAGAAAACAAGATTTCTACAAAGATAATCAGATGCTTTATGATAGCATTATTTCCCTTAAATGGAAAGATGACCAATTATACTTTAATTTGCTTTACACAGTGGCCATGATTATGTAAAATGGTATTTTGAATATTGTCATTATAGAATGACATGTTAGAATGAAGATGGAGGAAAAGGGGGGAATTTCAATACATTATTAATGAAATAAAAAACTTGCCAAGAAACCAAGGCCAACTCTAATTTAGTAGTGATTAAATAGTAATTATAATTTTTGCGCCATTAAGACAACAGTATAAACATCTTGGCTGCATTTTAGTCCCAAGGAGGGACAGATGTTGATCATGTCAACAGATATAGTTACTCTCCTGAATAGAGTTCTAGAGTGTGACCCACAAGAGCTGAGTCGTCTCCTGCTTTATCAGTAACTCTCAGAGATTTAATTTGTCTCAAGAATTACTCATGAGACTATTGCTTACCCCCTTTCCTTATATAGAGAAAATGACTTGATATATTTGGAAGATAATGGTGTACATGCTTTAAGTGAAGTTGCATGCTCAAAATAGAATCAAGGAAATGGTAGTTTTTGGACATCACAGGGCAGTTGTGCTTCTGAAGTGACAGATTGTGACAGCAGGCATGAGACTTGCAAAAGCTTGAGCCCAATAGAATCCCAGAATGGGGTAGGAGTGAGTCCAAAATCCCATTACTAGCTGTGGAACTACTGGAATTTGAAAGTGTTGGGATAGGGTGAGTTTGCTTTCTTTGATAACATGTCCCCTGCTGGGTTGACCACACTCCAGGGCAGGCCCCTCTACCAAGAGTAGTTGGGCAATACAAACCAGACTCAATGGTGGGGGTAAAAAAGAAAACTCAAAATTTGGTGGGCAAAGAGATGAAGATAGAGAGGGTTGAGTTAGGGGTAGAAAAGTGAATATAATGAAAATACCTTATTAAATAAAATATTTAAGAAAGAACTGAAAGATGTCAGTTCAGTAGTTTGTCCCTTTGGAGCAACTATTAAAACAATCAAGTGGTATTATTTGCAGATTGAAATATATTCTATTATTTTTCAGCCACAATTTCTTCTTTCTCTTTTTCCTACTTAAAATAATGAACCTATTTTTTCCTGTGCAAATTTCTCTTTTTGTATTCTCTGCTAACATCTAATGTCTGGCATTAACATAAATTGTGTTGCAAGTCAATGCCTCCACTAAACTCCACATCTACCTGATAACTGGGTTTTCCCCAACAAATGTCCCAAGTGCTTGACAGGCATAATCTTTAAGCCAGCTCCATTATCTTTCTCATCAAATACCTTTCTTTTCTCTGAAGCTCATTAGTTGTTCTAGGAGAATCAGAATTGATTTTCCCAGCTTCCCTGTCACATAGCACATCAGCAATAATACTCTAAGTCCCCAAATTTAAATATACATTGGAAGAAATAATCCTCGTAACCTATACTACTGGTACCCTTTTGAAGCCCCAATTGTTCATTGACTGTCATAGATTAATGTCACAGACAAACTGAGGAGAAAAGTAGGTGACAGTGTAAAGAAAGAAGTCATTTGTATCCAAGGACACAGATGTTGAAATACTCACGTCTTCTACCTCTTCCTGGATGTACTTGGGTCGATATTCCCTCTAGACTTGTTGATTTGTAGTTTGTTCAATGTGTAATGTAAATAGTTTTACTAGAGTGTCTTAAACTTTAAATGGTGTATAGAAAGTTTCTAGTGTAGTGTCCAGTACATCTTAGGTTTTCAATTAACTAGTAGTGGTAGCTGGATTGTATACTCAAAGTCATTTCAATGAGTTTGATTGCTATAACTATATTACCCATAACTACAATGGTTTGAAAGTGCAGGAACAATTATTTCTAAATCTGAGGCAGGTCTAATGGAGCCTATTTCAAATTTCAGGACCTTCAAAACTCTAATTGCCTGAAATTTAATAGATTTTGAACTTTGAGCCACAGCTTTCATGGCTCCAGATTTGCTTCTTCACATTGACAGAAGACCGAGCTGTTCCTCTTCATTTGTCTTGCGTGTTCGTTTTTGCTTGTTGAGTAGTTTTTCAAGCCTAGCAGTTTGATCTGGTCAAAGCCTTCTGCTACTTCCAATCCTGATCATATATGGATTCTATGGCTTCCTGCTTAGGCAGTCCCTTATTTGTGTGGGGTTTATGTACACTCCGTAGAAAGATACTCTTCTCCAGCCTTACAGATGAGAAATTCTGGCACCTAGAGGTAAAGGGACCCTGAGGTCATGGAGACAGACCTTCGGCCAGCCATTCTGCCTTCTGTGCCCACACAATCAATTACTTTGTTTCTGTTATCTCTAAGTAGCATTTAATGCTAGAGGGAATCACACTTCATTTTGGACATTAGGGGGAGTAACAGCATCATGTTGTACCTGCAAAAGCCTGGGCAGTAACCAGTTCAGTTGGGATGTTAGTCCTTTAGGTTATGTGAGCAATAGTTGTTTGCAGGTGATTTTCATTGTTAAAATGCTCATAAAAGAATAATTATCCACAACATAACACAGTCAGCTTATATTTACTAGAGGGTATTTGTTAATTTTTGTGACTTCTTTCACTTCTTGGCATTTCCTTCATTCCCACTTTTTACTATTCCTCTGCTCTTACCATGACTAAAGAAGAAAATGATGATGAATATAAGTTTTAAGTTTTCCTCATTATTGACTACTAGTGTAGAGAAATGTGAAATTAATGGGTAATAATATTGGGATTTTACATTGAGCATTTATACACAAATCCTTATTTCACAGCATCAGTAACAAAAATGTAAAAGCAATATATTGAATACTTATATGATATGCCCTATGATCTGAGTTAAATGCCATTTTAAGAGATAAGAAAGGAAGGCCTTATTTGTTTTTTGAACTTTTATGACTGATTCCACTTGAGAAATCCCCTGAAGTTAAATTTGATAGCATATAGTAATTATTTTAGTAATATACCCATGATAAGTTATTTCTTCATTGGTGAAATGAACCAATTCAAGCCATGTTAGATTATATATATTCAGGCAGGATTATCGGGAAATCACTCTTGGGTGGGTGAGTTCACTGGCTCCAAGGAACAAGGTCAGGGAAGTCACCATGGGAAGGGAAACGGAGAAGAAGGGGAAGAGAAAGAGAGAAAGAACATGTACCAAAGCAGGGGAGAGAGATAGAGATGGAGAGACTGAGAGACTGAGATTAGGGGGAGAGGGAGGGGAGAGAGGGAGCAAAATGTCTGGATTATATAGCAAAGAGCCTCTGGGGAAGGTCAGCCCAGTTCCCTGGCTGGAAAGGTCAGGGTTGAGGGTGGGAGGGTGGGGTACGTCAGGTTGGGACTGAGGGATGCTGGGAGAACTTGGAGAACAGGTCTGCTTTTGTATGTAAAGTATGCACCTCAGCCCATGTCTAGAGTTCGAAACACATGCATGCATGCACAAATGAAGTTTCATAAAAAGTTCGACTACTTCAGTTCTCATTGCAAATTATATTTCAAGTGCTTGTTTTGGCTATAGACAACCTTCCTCTGTTTAATTTCTTCCTTCTGTATAAGTTTAAAGTGCCAAGACCCTTTTCTTAACATGCCGAAGTGCCTACCAAGCAGATCGTATACACGTGTGCTAGGACCATAGCCTCCTCCTTACCTAGCCCTGCCCCTGCATCCCTCGCCGTCTCAGCCTCAGTTTTCTTCTGCCCTTGAGTCCAGACTAAGCCACAGCCTTTCACGAAAACCAATTCTCGCTATTTCTACTGGTGCTTATTTGGACCATTTCTCCTCTTTTGCCTGTCATGTCACATTTACGGTTTCCTAAAATAGTGGCAATTCGAACTGCTGTTTATTGGGAGTATTTTCTACGTCAGACGCTGTGGTAAGGCTTTATTTCATTGGCTGTTTACAGCAAGCTCACAAAGTAGGTATTGCTAAGTAAGAGTCAGGGAAATTAAGACACTACCTGTAAATGTCACACTCAGTGGTTGTTAGAACCACTCACTACTTCTCCTCACAGTGCTCTAGACACCAGAAACCCAAACTCATGCTTCCTGTCTATCCGAGGCTCTAACGAAGTGCCAATGCGATCAAACTGAATCGCATCTGAATGCACAGGGAGAACTTGTTCATCACTGACACTCAGAACTTTTCTTTTCTTCTTTCTTTTTTGTTTGTTTTGTTTTCTTTTGTCATCCTATTTTTTATTGGATATTTTTATTTTTTACATTTCAAATGTTATCCCTTTTCCAGGTTTTTCCACCTACCAGAGACCCCCTTATCCTATTCCTCTCCCTGCTGCTTCCCCACCTACCCACCCACTCCTGCTTCTCCACCCTCCATTCCCCTACACTAGGACATCTATGGAGTCTTTATAGGAAGGACCAAGGACCTCTCCTCTTCTTGATGCCTAACAAGGCCATCCTCTACTACATATGCAGCTGGAGCCATGTGTATGCTTTGGTTGGTGACTTAGTCCCTGGAAGCTATTGGGGGGGGGGAGTCTGGTTGGTTGATATTGTTGTTCTTCCTATGGGGCTGCAAAACCCTTCAGCTCCTTCAGTCCTTTCTTTAACTCCTCCACTGGGGATCCCATTCTCAGTCCAGTGGTTAGAGTCACAACTTCTCTTCTCTTCTCTTCTCTTCTCTTCTCTTCTCTTCTCTTCTCTTCTCTTCTCTTCTCTTCTCTTCTCTTCTCTTCTCTTCTCTTCTCTTCTCT
>NC_034604.1:46590328-46628708 GCF_900095145.1 Mus pahari | reverse complement strand
TCAGAAATCTGCCTGCCTCTGCTTCCCAAGTGCTGGGTTTAAAGGTGTGCACCATCACTGCCAGGCCACAACTTTTCTTAATGCACACATAAAACGTGCATAAGTAAAAGGTGAAAGATTTGTACGATCTGAAGAGGGTTGCCTTATCTGGTATCACTGGGAGGGAGTTCCTTGGTCCTGTGGAGACTTGATTACTCTGTGTAGGGGAATGCTAGTGCACAGAGGCAGGAGTGGGTGGGAGGGTGGGGGAGCAGCCTCATAGAGGCAGGGGCAGGGGGAGGGGATAGGGGGTTTGTAGAGGGGAAACTGGGAAGGGCGATAACATTTGAAATGTAAATTTTAAAATAACCAATAAAGAAATAAAATGTGCATAAGTAAAGAGAAATCACAAGTACAAGTCAAGGCAGCTGTTGCATGATACAGCTTGCATAATTTAAAGTATTCCAGTGTCATAACAACTGAAGTAGCCATTTTTTGATGGATAAATAACACAATCAGTACAATTCCATGATTTTGTGAATTAAATTGTATACCAGTAAGCAGGAACAGGGTACTTTATCACAACAGCCAATCAACTGAATTGTCATTGATATTTCAAAATAATCATTTTTATTAATTCTTAATTTTACTTGACATAATAATTATATAGACATCATCTTGATTTAATGCATGTACACAGTTTTCAGTGATTAAGTCTGAGTATTAGCATATCCAACCCTTTAAACGTTTATTATTTCTTCATGAAGAGAACAATTAAAAGCCTATTTCCTGTTTTCATATGTATATTATTGGTAAGTGTCTTCACTCTGGCACTCAATAGAACACCAGAACTTATTCATCAGTCCTGTTCAAACCCTGGCAAATCTATTTATTGTCCAACACCTCTCCATTTCTGAGTCATGAACCTCATTTGATTTTTTTACTCCATTTTTTTTTACATTGTTTATCAGCTACTTTGTAAAGAAAAATTTCTTTCATCTGTTTATAATCTTCACCTTGAGGTGGATGGTATTGGTGATCATTTCACAGGGTTCATTAACATCTTCAACAAAGTACCATGTCTCAGCTGATGAAGACTAACCTTCAAAACATCCTATCCTTAAATACTATTTTTGAACCTCAGCTCACACAGCCATAACTGGTCCCCTTTTATCTAGCTATTACTACTGCCGATTGTTTAGCCATTATTATTTAGTTTTTAAAATGTACTATCACTATACATGTGTGTTTCCATGATGTGTGCTGGTGTGTGTGTATGTGCAGCATACAAGTACAGGTGGAAGCCACAGGTCTACTTTGTAGAATTGGTTCTCTCCTACCTTTACATGAGTTCCAGAGATTGAATTCCCGATTTCCAGGCTTGTGCTGTGAGCACCCTTACCTGATGAGCTATTCTGACTACCCGATACACTCAGTTTTAAAGGCACAGATCAGCAATTGCAGGAAAGAAATGATCTAACGGTGATATGTAGGTTTAATGCTGGCTTGAAAGTCAGTTTTAAGAAGTCTACTGAAATTGCATTTTTCTTTCTGGTAATGTAATGGTTTGTGACAGGTTGCTTTCCTCTGACATACATCTGCTTTCCTTTGACAACTAGACTGTTTTCAGTTTATCTAATTCACCGCTTACAAGAGTCCACTTATGTCTCCATGGGTGGTACAGTCACAGCAGGAAGTGGTGCTGAGTGACCACAGTGTACCCTCTCAGAGACTTCGGAGGAAACTTGCTTCAGGAAACAGGGCTGGGTTCTTCTTGCTGCTTCTTTTCAAATATACTAAACCATTTATTGACTGACTCCCAGTTCAAACATAAGGTATAAGTGGTCTTTTTCATTTGAGGGCAGTTTATATAATTAGTAAATTTAAACTCTCTGGATCTGTGTACTCCAGATTTTTTTCTTTGCAATTTTTCTGTGCTTAAAATATATCTTTGATCTTTTAGTCAATTGTAAAAATAAAGACTGAGTACATAGATATTCCTTAAGCTACATTCCATTTGAAGGATTTAAATTAAATGTACTTCAATTTTGTTTCAAGTTGTTCAGGGAGCTAAAGTATGGAGTCTGTTATCATCAAAATGGTGAGCATTTTCACCTTTAGGAGGCTTCTCCACTTACTAGAATGACAGCTGCTAAGACAAGCTCTTTTCCTTTTCCCTGGCTGCATAAGTGAACTGATCTTTTGGACCTTCTCAAATACCTTGATTCTGGGCTGCAGGGCTTTCTCCTGATGAAAACTATTAGAAAGGCATTCACTTAACACTGGGAACTTGTCAGCTGGGTCTGCTTAACTTTAAAAGGTTTTTTTGGTGCTTCTGATTCCAAACTTTTAAAATGCAGTATCTGCTATAGAACCCATTCTTCTCTTTCCCTGAAAAACCGTCAGCTTCTTCCCTTGTTTGTCAACATGCGACATCATCCCAACCAGCACAGGATTTTATCTGCCTCTCCACTCTCCCTAAGCTCTGCAAATCCCCAAAAGATGCTCACCCACACTAGGTGACTTTTGGTAGGTGAGCTCAGTCACTCCCTAAGTCTGGAGACATCTGTCTGGCTTGTTCTTGCCTTCTAGTATTGTTTTATAGCGCGAAGTCAAATTACTGGATAAATCATCTTTACTACCGCTCTCTTAATTTCCCAGTGGAAGAAAGAGTATTGGAGAAAGAATTGTGACTTGAAAATATATGATTATTTTTAGGGATAGATATAGGGGTTCAGCCATGTGGGAAATGAATAAAAATGTAGCTAGAAAAGCTAGTTAGTTCTAGATCATACACTTGTCTGAAGTCCCTTGCTAAGGAGTACAAAAAAAAAATCACATGAGTGATGAGAATCTGGGAGAGAATCTAAGCAGAGAGATGGGTGATATTTTTAGAGTTGCATTAAAAAATTAAATAGTAAGTATTGGGTGGAAGATAGCTTTCCTTCTCTTTTTTAATTAATCATTTTATTCATTTACATTTCAAATGATATTCTCCTTTCCAGATACCTCTCCACAAACCTCCCATCCCATCCCCCCTCTCCCCGTTCCCCTTTGCCTCTATGAGGGTGCTCCCCTGTCCAGTCAACTCCTGTCTCACCACTCTAGTATCCCCCTATGCTAGGGCATCAAGCCTCCACAGGACCAAGAGCCTCCCCTCCCACTGATGTCAGATAAGGCCATCCTCTGCTACATATGCAACTGGAGCCATGGGTCCCTCCATGTATACTGTTTGGTTGGTAGTTAAGTCTCTGGGAGCTCTGGGTGTTCTGGTTAGTTGATATTGTTCTTCCAATGGGGTTGCAATCCCTTCAGCCCTTCCCCTAGCTCTTCCATTGGGGTCTCCAGGTTCAGTCCAATGACTGGCTGTATCTGCATCTGTATTAGTCAGGTGCTGTCAAAGCCTCTCAGGGAACAGCCATTCCAGGCTCCTCTCAGCACTTCTTGGCATCAGCAATAGTGTGGGCGTTTGGTGTCTGCAGATGGGATGGATCCCCAGGTGGGACAGTCTCTGGATGGCCTTTCCTTCAATCTCTGTTCCATTTTTTTGTCCCCGTCTTTTCTTTGGACAGAAGTATTTCTGGGTTAAAAATTTTGAGATGGGTGGGTGACCCCATCCCTCAACTGGGGGCCGTGCCTATCTACTGAAGGTGGTCTCTACAGGTTCTATTTCCCCTTTGTTGGGTATTTTGCCTAAAGTCATCCCCATTGGGTCCTAGGAGCCCCTTGCTTCCCTGGTGTCTGGGATTTTCTAGTGGCTACCCCCAGGTTGCCACCCCCCACTGCCTCATATTTCTATTCAAATTCCTGACCCTTTGGATTTTTCTTCTGTCCTTTCTGATTCCTGATCCTGCCCACCTTGTTTCTTCCCCTCCTCTCTCCCTCTCAGGTCCCCCCTTCCTCTACCTCCTTTCATTATTTTGTTCCCCCTTCTATGTAGGATTGAAGCATCCTCACTTTGCTCTTCCTTCTTCTTAAGCTCTATTTGGTTTGTGGGTTGTATGGTGGGTATTCTGAGCTTTTGGGCTACTATCCTCTTATCAGTGAGTATATACCAAATGTGTTCTTTTGTGTCTAGGTTACCTCACTCAGGATGTTATCTTCTAGTTCCATCCATTTGTCTGCGAATTTCATGAATTCATTGTTTTTAATAGTTGAGTAGTACTCCATTGTGTAAAAGTACCACATTTTCTGTATTCATTCCTCTGTTGAGGGACATCTCGGTTCTTTCCAGTTCTGGCTGTTATAAATAAGGCTGCTATAAACATAGTGGAGCATGTGTCCTTGTTATATGTTGGAGCAGGACGATAACTTTCATATATAGGAAAATTGAAAGTCATCAGACAGGTGTGAGGATGGTTGAGATTGTGTGGTTAGACTGTGGTCTAATGAGCAACTGAAATAATGCCTGCTTTATGATGCTCTTATATGACTACTGTCTTGAAGGTGTTTATAATGACCTATTTTATTATAGGACACTTGCCAGAAAATCATGGTTTCTTTAACACGTTAGATTATCAATTATTCTTTCTTGCAGAAAGCAAACAGATTCTCCAAACTATTTTTTCAAAGTAAACATTGGAATGTATCTGTTCTGTTGTTAATAACTGGATACATTGATTTGGATAACTGAAAAAGAAAAGCAGTTTATTTGGGTTTGTGGTTTTGTCGAGCTCAAAGTAGGACAACAGTGTGTCCTTGGCTTCTGGTGTGAGGGGCTCACAGCAAAGCACAGCAGGTACATACAGAACAGAAAGAACTACAATTCGAGACACTTTATAACAAGCTGTTGTCAGGATACCCACCCACTGTCATGACCTCTATATTAATCTCTTCATAAGGACCTACCTCCCATAATGCAATACCTCCTCAGGAGTCACTGGTTAGAAATAACATATTGGCAATTAATTTTCACTATGGATATTGACAGGGGCAAACTATACCCCAAACATTGCAACATCTTTTCACAGATAGAATTAGTCTCCATTCATCACAATAGAAGTTGTGACCTGAGATGCTTACAACATTTCCTTGCAATTTTTCTTTAAAAATTTGTAGAAATTGTTCCTACTTGTTGTTCACTCTGCATCCCAGAATTATGATGGTCTCACTCTCTCACCTTTATGAATGCTGTAAAGCCTTTGAAACTTGCCTAAAATGAAACTTAGAGGTAGTAATTGAGTTGTAATCAAGACCTGAATCTTTGCCAAGAGGTAAATGAGGTGGCAATGAATGTAAACACCTCTGTAAAGTAACCACTAAGTTTAACCACCTTTGAACTCAAAATCGTCTAACAATCTCTTCTGCACCATCCTTTATGGTCTTGGGTACCTCATGCATGAGGCTCCTCGATGCCTTATGTATGGTTGCTGCATGGCATTGTACTAGGAAACAAACTTATAGCAGGGATTCTTTGGATTTTCTCCTTTCTTTTGGTCATTGGAGATTTATATTTTGGTTTTATTTTGATATTTGCCTTTAGATTTTATTCTGCTTAAGGATTTAGGTTTTTATTAATCTACTTTGTTCTTTGACAATCTCATACATCCATATAAAGTATTCTTCTTGCACCCATCCCTGTCCTCTCTTACCTCATTCTCATTTCTGCCAAACCTTCTTCTCCATTCAAGCCTGTTTTCCACTTCCTTCATTCTTAAGTTTTTTGTGACCTTTTTATTTTAACGTGGGTCATCTGTGTGATTCTGGGTTTGGATCACCACCTGTTGCGACCTGCGATGGTCATCAGTGGGTTCAATACTGAAGAAAATGAATGCTTCTATCTCAGAATCCATCAGTAGCCAATGGTTCACAAGGGAAGAAAAAGGTCCCATGAGCCTTTCCTTAATACCTGATTGACTGCCAACAGGTTTAGTTTATTGCAGGCACAGTGTGGACAACTGCAGCCATTGTGGAGTCTTGGTCACAAAGTCTGTGTTACATTGTGAAGATAGCATTTCATATCCCTTCCATCTCTATTCCAGCCTTTTTATTCTCTTGGCCCCTTTTCTGTGATGTTCTCTGAGCCTTATTTAAAGCTAGTCATTTTGCCACTTATTCTCAGCCACTTATTCTCAGCACCTTGATCAGTCAGGCATCTCAATAGTCACAGCGCTTCATTTTCAAAGAGAATGCTCTTTGATTAAGGCTCAGAGTAATGTGTGTATGAATAACCATAAATACCAATGATATGCATTTAAAACATAGTTTGTCCCCAGGGAAATTTAATGAAAAAGTAATAGATTCACCTCTGGGGTATGATCTTTCCAGGCATGGGTTTTTGACTACATATCTGGAAAAAAACAAAATAAACAAACACCCATAGGTCTAGGTTAAAAAGAAGGAAAACAAAAGTTTGCAATCATCAGATGCTACACCTAGTGAAATAGGAATAGTTAAAAATTTCCAACCCTCTCTCAAAAACAACAACTTATCAAAATTATATTGACTATTTGGATCAACAAATTCCTTGTCTTGTCATGAGCTTTTTATTATTTCAGTGAGATATAAGGAAGATATTCAAATACACTTTTTATTAAGCCAGTTATTATGGAACAAAAATTCAATGAATGATTTTAACAGTCTATAGATTATGTATTATCTAATCTAGTGTGTTCTAAATTGAATTCGATTGGTGTCTTGTGTAAATATCTATTTCTTCATGAAATTAAAATTTCATCCTTTATTAAGTTTTGTTAATATTTGTTAAATTCTCTGCCTCTAATATAATACCAGTTCTTGAAGGGCAGGGTTGAATTTTTAAACTTCATTTAGTGATGTCTCTGTGAAGAATGTTTATTGCATTTAATGGATTAGTGTGAAATCTACTTCAATACTGCCTTTGTTATCTCAAGGCAAAGAATGTTCATTAATATGTTAAATCATGTGAAATTATAACATGATGTCACACAAATATTGACAGGAAAAATTTAAATTTTTTATTAAAAGCACTGCAAATACTTAACATTACAGTGCTTATGTTAGGGACATAAAGCACAAGGAAAGATACAATGCCATTCTTATCCTGTAGTAGGAAGAATAGTTACTGGAAAATTGTTCAGGTTTTCTGAAAAGAGAACCTTTATATTGAGCTCCTTAATGTGTGACATTAGACTCTTCCTCTGAAATGGGCCTCAGCATGACAGAAAAACATTGCCTTGTTACAGTGTGATGTATGTAAAATAAGATTGCTTATTAATTGAGCATAGAGGAGGAATGTGTTCTCACATTTTTCAGTATTCCAAGGCTTTCATTACACACACACACACACACACACACACACACACACACACACACACACTATTAGCTAAAGTCATTTCTGTTACCATTGAGGTGAGAAGGAACATCAGATAATTTTACTATTTACTCTGAGCCACAGATTCATCCATGGAATATATGAAATCTCTGATAACTAAGTCAAAATAACACTGGAGAGCACAAGGAAATGGTCAATGAATCTCTTCTGGATTTTAATTAATGATAGACGAGAAGCATATGGGTCAGTGAGTGATGCACTGCCAAAGAGTTCAGACTGTAATCATAGCTTAGCTCACTTATAACCCCTGTATTTAATTATATACACATATAATACTGTGCAATATATTATTAATTATTAATAACCATTTGTATGGTCATTAAATATTAAACAATTATTAAATACAATTGCTGTAGTTTCAATCATATACACATATTTGTTGCATCCATGGTAAACAGTTTTGAAAGACATGGGCATTGTCTCCCCTCAGACAATGGAAGACATACTAATAGATTGGATTTCTAAGTGGCCAGTTTTTCTTTTGCAATGTGCTCCACACGTGCAACGCACTCTCACCTGACTGGCAGCCATGACTCTGAGGAATCAGGGCTCAGAGAACTGATGCAGAAATGATCATATTCTGGGTCAGCTATTGCATGTGTCTTTGAAACTCCTTTTTTTCTCTGTTCTTGTTCTTTTTGCTCCTCCTCTTCTTCTCCATTTCCTTCTTCTGATATAAGCTGTTATAACAAGGGTGTGGTCATATGTATATTTTGAATTGAATCCTCTTCATAATAATTGATAAAAATAATTTTATAAATTTGTTTGCAAACTTTTATGTCTTTTATTATTTTTGGAGAATGTCTATTGAAGTTCTGTGGCCATTTAAAAAGATTGGGCTATTTAGTGTTTTATTGTTGAGTGTCAAGAGTTCCTTATGAGGATGGGTTTTTGAGAGCAATTTCATGCCCTGGTTGTGCGTGATCTAAATTCTAACGATGCTGGACATCATGACCATCAGTACTCTGTCTGGGATAGAGTCTTTGTGTTATTTGCCTCATGCCAATGAGTATTAAAGACTAGCATCCCTGTGAGGGTATATAATGTGGAAGCAAGATATTAAGAACTTTACATATAAGTGAAAACTTGAGAGAAGTAGGAAGTTAAGAAAATTAAGCAATTTGGTGAGAGTTGGACAAAGAGGACAAAGCAACCAAACTTTCTTCTCTAGAGGAGTTTGTAAGGCATGGCAGAAACTGAATACAGACGGAGGTTGTCTCCATTGAAGTTGGTTAACTCTCTGGGCTGCCATGGGCTGAGCTAGGGAAGGGCACACATGCTCAATGCGTGCTTCCCCACCTAGTGATTTTTACACTGTTGGTACACTGCCTAGCCAGTCTAAGTCCCCCTCTATCTTCTCCAGCTCTAGTTCTGTTAACGATTGACCTTGGCTACCTGCTGCAAATCACTTGGTCAGAGTTATAATCTTTCAACTTTGTAGGGGTGTTATTACTGTTGATTATATCGAACTGTGATTATTCTCAGATTTACATGGCAAGCTTAAAGCTTTAAGCCACAGACGATTAACACAGGCACCAAGATGTAGCTGCGACCTTTAATGGTTACCTTGTATTTATCTCCTTGTGGGATTGTCTGTGGTGGATTCATAGGCAGAGTTTTTTGTTAGAAGTCATCTTTACTTACAAGTTGGTTAAAATTGGTTATATCAAAACTGATAAAGAAAACAGGGAAACAGTATGTTTAACAATAACCTCAAAAATATATCTTTGAGTAATTCTAAGCAAGTGAAAGATTTGTATAATTCAATTCTTTGGAGCTTTGAATTTATATGAAGAAAGAAATTGAAGAAGATTGCAAAAAAAATGGAAAGACCTCCCATGCTTATGGATAGGAAGCATTAACATACTGAAAATGGCCCCACTAAAAGCAATCTATAGATTCAGTGCAGTTCCTATCAGGAGTCCCACACAGTTCTTCACATTTCTTGAAAAGGCAATGTTCATCTTCTGTGGAAACACAGAAAAACTTCAGATAGCTAAAGCAATCTTGAAAAATAAAATAACTGCTAGACATGTTACCAATCCAAATCCCCAGTAATACTACAGAGCTATAGTAATAAAAACAGCATGGTATTGACATAAAAAAACAGAGATACACTGATCAATGGAGTCAAACCAAAGATTCATAAATAAGATCACATGCCTATGGATACCTGATTTAAGACAAAGAGGTGAGAAATGCACACTGAAAAAAAAAAAGACAGCACAATAAACAGATGGTGCTCATCAAACTGATGGGTGCATGTAGACAGCTAGAAAATAGAGACATACACCTGCACAAAACTTAACTCCAAGTGGATCAAGGACTTCAACATTATGTCAGATACCCTGCATATGATAGAAGAAAGTGGAGAATAGTCTTGAACTCCTTGGTCCAGGAATTTTAATCCTTAAATCCTCCTTTTGAACACTGTCTCTCTTCTCACTGCTTCCTAGGTGAGTAACTTAAGTTTTTATTATGGGTCTTTTACCATGACTGACTATAGAAAGGCAGCCCCTGCATCACTTTTAGATATTTGCCTCTTATTATATATCACTTGCAAACACTTTATCCCACTTCATAAACTTTTTTTTTTTTTTCACTCAGCTAATACTTTGTCTCACTATGAAGAATTTTTTCAGTCTGGTCTGTGCTTTTGTGGCCTATGATTTTGTCATATCTGAGAAACCATTGCCAAAGCCAATACCAAGAAGATTGTTCCCCATGTCCTCTTTGTAGTTTTATAAGTTTCAAGTCTTAAGTAGATGTCTTCTTTAGTTAATTTTTTAACAACTGCCCAGTATCATTCACCTGGATGTGGATATGCAGGTTTCACAGCACTGTTTATGAAAGAGACTACATTCTTGACATTTTTGCCTAAAATGAGTTGGCTGTACACATGTATATTTATTTCAGAGCCCTCTATTTTATCTCATTATTTTATGCATCTGTTTGGTTGAGTTTTGTTTTTTCCTAGAACCAAAGCCTTTTGATGGCTTTATAATATAATTTGAAAACAGGAAATAGAGTGTAACATTGTTTTTCTAGTCCCGTTAGTTTTAGAAGGCTAGTTTGTGCATTTGTTAGTAGTTACACATAAACATTATCAGATGTCAAGTTTAAACCAGGTCTCTTACAGAAACAGGTGAAACCTAAACATAGACCTTGGGGCTGGATAGAGGGCTAAGAGGTTAAATACACCTTCTGCTCTTGTAGAGGATCCAGGGTTGGTTCCCACCACCTCCATGACAACTCACAACCACAGTAACTGCAGTAAACTGGGACATTGTGTCCTCTTCAGGCCACCACAGGCACCTGTCAGACAAGTAGTGTGCATACCTATATGTAACACATTCATATACAAAATAAAATGAATGTCTGAAAATATAAAGCAAGGCCTTTGATGAAGCATGCATCAGTGACATGTTGGCACATCATTTACAATCTCCTCCTGAAAATTGCATGACTGTATGATCATCACCTTTATGACTATTACAAATATGACACACTGGCAACAGCTTCCCTAGTGTGGCCAGAAATATTCCCAGGGGAGAGGAAAATACTGTAATATGGAAATCTCATGTTAGTTGTTCTGTTTCTTTTCCTGAATTCTTTGAGTGTTTTGAGTTTGAAACTGCATGCTTTGATCATATTTATTTTTTACCCACCAACATATCCTTTCCTATCTCCCCAACTTAGCATTGAATAACATCTTATTAATATTTTAAGAACTTTGTACAATATGTTTTGATCATTTTCAACCACCCCCAATTGCTCTTAGATCCACCCTGTTTTGTAGCCTCTCAAATTTGTGACCTTTAAAAAAAATCATCAAATGCGATTGGTGTTGCCCACTTATTATTGGGTGTGTGCCCTTCTACAAGAGTGTGATCCACTTCCCAGAGGCTACATTCTTATAGAAAACTGAATCCTCCAGCTTTCATTACTTTCTAGTAGTTCCTCTGCTTGAATTGGAACTTCCTTACCAAACCCCCTATTCATGATGGAATATGTTCTGGCTTGAGTTTCCACTCCCCCGTTTTCTTTCTCCCCCCTCTCACTCTGTGTATTTGTGTGTGTGTAAGCATGAACATGAGTATGTACAGGTCTATATTTCAAGTACTTTGTCAGTAGTGAGTTTTGGAAATACCTTTATTTATATTTATTCTTTCCCTCTTTATCCTGCCTTTAGCCCTGTTTAACTCTTCTTGTTCAATTTAGTCAACTATTGAAGGTCACTTGCTTCTAACACCAAGCTTCCAATCCTAGCACTACTTAATCACCTTAATCTCATCCAATGTTATTTCCTTTAAGTCCTTAGCAGACAAAGCCCAGGCAGGACTCTGAATATTCTTAGAATATGCCTCATGGCTGTTCTGTCTTCTTTGTCCTGTAGTTTACACTGTCAACTCTACTGGAGGCCATCTTAGAGTAAAATTTATTAAGCGTTATATGGACTACTGTGTGAGGGCTAAAGAAAAACACACTTTGATATATATATATATATATATATATATATATATATATATATATATATATATNTGTGTGTGTGTGTGTGTGTGTGTGTGTGTGTGTATGCGCGCGCGCGTGTCTTCTGTAAACCTACACAAGAGATGCTTGGATTCAGCATCTCAATTCTGTAGTTTACATCTCACGTCAAATGGAGACTTCTTTACAAATATACAGGGACCACGTCCTCTTTCTCTCTACTGTTATTGGCTAGGGACTGCTTATTCACACACCTTTTAAAGAAGCCTGTGATTCAGCAGAAGGGCTAATGGAATTTTTGTACCATTTTCTTCCTTACTTTCTTATAGTGTCAGCTTCCTGAGGATACAGATCCTCTAGAGTCAACTTTGAATCCCCATGGACAGCTACATCTTCCTGGAACATAACAGAGGCGCTATAAACACAAATTTGTCCTAATTAATTAAAAAAAAAAACAGTTTAATTACAACTACACTGTTTTGGGAACTGATGTACATAGAGATACTGAGAAAATGGCTTACTCTAGGCAATAATTCTGCATATTTCAAATATCCATCTGTATCTTGAAATAGATTTTGATAATCATTTGTGCTTTCTGTAATCTTTTAATTATTTCTCACACCAGAGCTCAAGTAAAGAAATAATGATAGCAAGCCCTGAGAGCTTAGGAAATGACAAATGTGTGCTCCTTGTGTGGCTTCATTTGGTCATCACAGTGCTAATGGACCTATTGCTATATGCCTTTCAAATGAGCACAAGAGGATGGTAGGATAGAAACTTCCTTAAGGTCATACAATGAGTTATCAAGGTAATCAAGAGTCAAATGAAGACTTCTTGATTCTGGGCCAGCCTCTTGTACAAGGGCAGAGATGAAAAATGATACATCGTTTGCAGCAGCTGGCCAGACAATCTTGAAAATAAATTAAAGTGATAATTATTTTGACACTTGAATTTTTACTGTAGCAGAAAAGTTTTAGCTCTAAAAAGTATTTTTGCTGGCTTATTATCGGTATATGTTTCCTTCTCAAGTTCAGACTGGAATGCATTAAGCAAGTTTACTTCCAGGAAGGGAAATAATACTATATTTGACCAGAGACTAAACTTTATAAAGATTATACCAATTAACATGTGTTTGTGACCCTTTTTCATTTTAAAATGTTTAATAGTTACATAATTATACCTTTATATGAGTCCGTGTGCCACTTCAATATATACTTCATGTAATGATTAGTACATAGTAACTGGCATATTCATCATCTTAAATTGCTATCATTTATTTTCATTGACATTTTCCTAAATCCTCTCTTCCATCTATATTAAAATATGCAATTAACTATCAACTACATTTGCCCTACTGTGCTGTAGAACATTAGCTTTGTGGTAAATATTTAATCTCAATTGATCATTTTTATCCTGCCTTTGATCATCCAGTTCCCAGAGCCTGACAAATACAGAGGTGGATGCTGGCAGCCGACCATTGGACCGAGTGTAGGGCCCTCAATGGAGGAGTTGGAGAAGGGACTGAAGGAGCTGAGGGGCTTTGTAACCCCATGGGGAGAGTGACAGTATCAACCTGCCAGTACCCCCCCTACGATCTCCTGAGGACTGGTCCACCAACTAAAGAATACACATGGAGGAACCCATGGCTCTGGCCACATGTGGTAGAGGATGACCTTGTTGGACATCAGTGGGAGGAGCAGCCCTCGGACCTGAGGGTATTTGATGCCTCAGTTTAGGGCAATACCAGGGCAGAAAGACTGGAGTGTATGGTTGGGTGGGTGGTGGAGAGGCAGAGGGAGGAGGTATAGGATAGGGGGCTCCAGAGGGGAAATCTGGCAAGAGGATAATATTTAAAATGAAAATAAGAAAAATATCCAATGAAAGGAAAAAAAAAGACACAAATACTTTATGTTTATAATAGACCTTAATCAGCACTAGAGTTGGGAAGGAAGTTATCAGCCATCTATATTATTTTGTCTAGTTCCTCATTAATAACCCCAAGATATGGCGTGTCATGTTCTGCCTGGGCTGCTCTTACTCCAATTGGCTAGCCCTCATGGTCAGTTCTCCTGATCCCTTACCCCATGGCATCTTCTTCTTTCTTCACCTTCTTTCTCTCCTCCCTTGTTATCCTACCTCTGCCTCCAAACCTGGGAACCTAAACTCCACCTATCTCTCTTCTGTCCAGCTATAGGCTGTAGACATCTTTCTGGGCTCTAGGCATCTTTATTCAACCAAAAAGTTTTAAATTAAGGAGCAAGGTTAAATAAGATCATTGATGTACATAAGAATTTCCTCATCCCTAGGGGCAACTAGATCTTGGAGACCGATATATTACAATATAGAGCAATATATCGAACCACAACACACTAGCTGTTATTTCTTCTCTCCATCCATACCCCCAGTGTCTGTAAACATCTTCTATCTATCTCTGCCCAAACCATTCATGGCCTCTGCTAAGCACTAATGAATGCTGCTTTTGGATGGATTGAAGATAGTAATAGGATTCTTAATTATTCTATCGTTTTAGAGTAATCTATAATTACAGGTTACAAACTTTCTCATGATATCATTTCTTTGTGGGAATGTATACCTTGAGCTTAAGTGAAACGCAAGTGTAGATTCTGTAGTGTATTTCGTTTCCTATTCAATCAGATGATAAGCAAAGACTTTTCTAACATGGATTCAATGTCAATTACAAGTGTATACATGCTATAAAAAAGAAAATGTCAGGGGAGGGTATAGGGGACAC
Source organism: Mus pahari (assembly GCF_900095145.1). Lineage (NCBI taxonomy): Eukaryota > Metazoa > Chordata > Mammalia > Rodentia > Muridae > Mus > Mus pahari. The sequence goes on along the minus strand of NC_034604.1, from coordinate 46,614,177 downwards.
TCGGGATAGCATTTGAAATGTAAATGAAGAAAATATCTAATAAAATAATTTTAAAAAGTAAATGTCAAAAACCATCACTCTGATGAACTGAGAAGGTTTAAGAATAATGTCATATAAGGAAATGAATACCTCCCAAATGTTAGCTCTTACCAGAACCTAAAATTTTATGTTGTATGAAATTCACATTATTTTCTTAAAAGGCATGTTCTTAAAGTTGTGTTTTTAAATGTTCAGCTAAAATACTTTAGAAAAAGAAACATAACCACACTTCGAGTCACATTTATAACCCAGTAATAGATGATATGTGACAGCAGTTGGTATTTCTCTTATCTCAATTTCCTAATTAACTCACTATCAATACTTTGGTCCAGGTGGTTCTTTGTGACAGAGATTTGTCCTTTGCATTTCAGGTTATAGTTGCCTTGCTTTTTCCACAGCGACGTGGTAGATATCTATGTATTGCAGATAGGGCACTGAGAATGTAGCAAAATGCCACCCAAGCCTGGCTTCATAAAACAGTGAGTCAACCGAGGATCAGGGGCTGGAGTTTTTTATAGTACCATGGATGGCTCCGAGATACCTATATCTCTGAAAGCAGAACCCAGCATGACTGACAGCTCCTGAAAGATACAACTCTCTCTGTACTTAGCTCCAGTGAAGAACTCCCTCCTCCCTAGCATTTGTTTCCTGCATATCTAACTTAGATGAGGCTTCTCATGAGCCTTGTAATTTTCTGAGTCATTTTATTAGCCTCCATCTTTCCTCTAGGAAAGATGATTGCATTCTGGAGGAAATTGCTATGTAAGAGATGTCTGTTGTTTCTACCTACTAGCTGTTAATTCCTCATCTTCCTAGATCAAACAATCAAAAATATCTCCTAGAGTTGCCATGGATCTTATGGAGAGCAAAATTGCCCTTGTGAAAAATAGCTGTGTTTGGTGTCCAGTAAAGTTTTGACACTAAATAACATTTTTCAACATGGAACATAAAAGTAACATAGGAAGGACTTAATAAATGACACATTTTATATCAAGTAAATGCCAAATAACATTAAAGATTGGTGAAAATTGAAGAGGTTCTAATAGTTTTAATACAGAAAGCTCTAGAAAAATTTTACCTATTAGTGCTCATAGACGAGTATAAGCATCAAGAATGTACCAGACAAACCTATGCTGAAGCAATTAATTAGCTCCAGTGAAAATGTAAATGTAACATCATCTTTCACCCTATGTTAATGTGCCAATTTGAATTCTGTTGCAGTTATAATTTTGTTTGTACATATTGTTAAACTTGTTCATTTAGAATGCAAGCTCTAAGCTTAAACTCTAAGCATAAGGAGTTTATACTTAGTTTTATATTTATACATTTTAAACAAACATAATAATAAAAATGATTTGTCAATACTGGAAATATTCAACGATCACTTCCTCTACTGAAAGAATCATTATTTTTCTAAGAAACATGGGATTTAAAATATCCTGATATGGGCAGAGCAAATTTCAAAGGTCAATGGGAAATTGACATACCAAAGAAATTTGGACAAATCTCTAAACTTGGGGATTATATTTCTGCAGCATTTTAATTTTAGCTAGCCATATAAAGAATAATGCGAGTTTTTATTTGTTTAGTTAGCTTACAAAATGACACTGCAACTTGCATTGTTCTGTTATAATATAATTATTATATAGTTTTCCTTTGACAAAAATATCTTATAAATATTTTTGTCATGAATAAACCATGATAAGGAAAGTTTAATTATCTAAAGTAAAATGCTTTGATAGTTTTGATTTTGATATCATCTGAAAAGATGAGAATCAGTGATTTAAGTTTATAGAAGATTTTGGCAGTTGACCAGTTCACATTCAAACAGTAGTAGGTGGTCCCCAGTAGGATGCAGGCCAGATCCCATCCCATAGAGTTTTGAGACCTACTCTCCTCTCTTCTGGTGTCCCGTGAAGCCTGACACATATTCATTATTGGATCCTTGAGACAATTTCCCTGTTTACCAAAGATTTGGGAGATCTTCCTCTTCTGTTCATGACCATCCCTTTCACTTTCTTCTCTTTGCACTAGTAGTTGTGTTATAGCAATAGGGAGAGTGCAGTCAGCTGTGTATGATTACGTATTCAGTGGTTCAAGGAAATGAGCTGGAAATGTCCTGCTCATTCCACTTCTTTCTTTCCCCAATCTTGAGAAGAGCCTAGATGCTAGACTGAAAAGAATTCTTTAGCTCTGAGAGATATGAGACTGTGCTGTCTCCAGGCCTGCAGAGCAAGCAGAGGTCAGAAAGAACTGGGTAGGAATTTGGGGGAGTTTCTAAGCGTTTGAGAGAAAGGAACACTTCAACCCGACTATCATAGGAATGACTGGTTTCTCTCCACCTAACCCTTGACCTGTTAGTGGGCTGGAAACATTCATTGTCATATAGATAGGCAGACCAGGATCTTGATTTTTATTTAAGTACCAGTGAAGCAACACTGGCTTTGGAGACATAAAAGAAATGATTCTGGAAGAGAACCATTATGCTTCACTATAAGTTAATCGTACCAAGTAGGGAGCTTCATTATAGCATTTCCATGCATACATTTGGAAGATACTAGTGCAAATTCTGAGAGAGAGAAAAAGGGATTCCTGAAGTGAAAAGTTTATTTTAGCATATATTAATTATACAGAATAGAAGGTTTCATTATATTTTCATAGATGTATAAAATAGATTGGATCCCATTCTCCACCCATTATACTTTTCTTATCTATCTTGCGTTCCCTTTCTCATTAATATCCCTGGGAGGCCCCAACATGTATTTCAAGTGTGAATTGACTAAGTTAGCTTATATTAAATGTAAAACACAACACGCTCATTACATTTTCATACACACACATGCAGTTTCACTCTTCTGGGCCCTATTACCCCCTTCATTCTCTCTTGTCCTCTCTGCTACACATTGGTCCCTTCCCCTTGTCATAGTTCCCGCTCTACTTTCATGTTTTATCTATTTTTGAAACCTAGCGTCTGAGGAGAGAGTTTTATAAAACATTTTTAGGTAATTGTGAACCTTGTTTTCTCTCCCTCAGGTAAAAGTGACACTTCAGTGCTTTCCTGTGTCTCCATGGAGTTTTAGGTTGTCTAAAATTTTAAGGTCATTTTGCATTTCTGAGAAGACACAGTAAGAAGTCAGGCGATGTGTTAGGCCAAAATGTCACTGCGTCATTAGGATGACCCTCTGCTAATTAGGAACTTTTCTTCCAGAAAGTTAGGTGATTCAGGTTGTATTTTAGATATAATCTTTGAGGAAAAAAAATTCCCTGGCACTTCGTGACGTATAATTAATGCAAACTGTTGGCAAAGACAGTTCATGCAGGAAACCTCCCCTGTCACTAAACAGGTTGCAAGGCACAGTTTATGCTTTGTGGACATGTTATGTGAAGATCTTTTTTCAAATTGTCATGACTCTGAATCTTTCCCCTCATCCTTATAAATGCACCAGCTCCATTATCTGATGGAAACCAGAGGTTACATTTATAATGTCGTACGCAAGAAGACAAGTATTAGCATACTCCTAGCTTCTGACTTGCATAGTGTCTTATAAGCTGTCAACATATCTGGTGGGTGCAACTTGGTAATGAGCTTGTTAAAGTTATACAAGGGTCCCAGGAGAAACAGAATTAGAGTCCTTAAGCAAAAGTTCACCACCCATTGAGAATGATGCTTGAACATCTTCCTGATAATCACTGTACAGGTCCCCCCCCCCCCCGCCCCTGTAGCGGCTGTTGATCTGGGAGATGCAGTTTCCTTCCATGTAGATCTTTCAGGTTGCAGATCATGGAAGCAAAAATCATCTGCGATGTGATAAAGAATATTCCTTTCTGGGTATTTTTCTTCTTTTCTTTTTTTTTTTTCTGGAACTTGATACAGAATGAGGAAATAGCTTATCATACTCGACATTATAGAGTAGGACTGTTTACAGACATTGTGACCAAATCTTGTTTTATACTGATAAAAAAGTAAAATTTAAATAATGAGGTCGCTACTTTTAAAAGTACTTCATATGTTGAACAAAGGTAGTTGCTAAGCAGAATAGTTTGAATATAACCACCTACCTGTTAGTTTTTATCATTGAAAAGAATACTTTCCTAGAAAGACAACCACATAATTCATAATTTAAATCTGGAATTTTAGGTATCTTGGCAGCAAAAGACGTTTTGATCAGGCATTGATTTTTTTTAAATATCTTATTCTTTCCGTATATTTATATTTGTTCCATGTATTTACATTATATATTGATTATATCTATCCATTACTACTTCCCACAAACTCCCCTTGTGCTTTCTATTCCATTACTTCCCCAGATTCATGTCCTATTTTATATTTAATTTTTGTTTTATATAGCCCTCTGAGTCCAATTAGTTAGGTGATACCCACCTGAACATGGATGTGTGTAGCCATCCAGTGGAGCATGAGCAACCCACAAGTAGCCACATCCCTAGAAAAGAGTGACTCCCCCTCCTTCAACTGCCATTAAGTGTTAATGTCTCCTTTAATAGGAATGGGGTCTGTAGGGAGCCATTCTTATCCGTGCTGGAATTGTGACTGCCTTAACCTTGTGCATAATCTTGCACAGTAACTATAGCAGCTGTGAATTAATGCACACAATAGCCATGTCATGTGTAGAAGTCAGAATTTCACAGCTCTCTTTCTCATAATTGGGCTCTTAGATTATTCCCATGCCTTCTTTCACAAAGTTCTTTGAGCCCTGCATTACCGGTAAGACGTTGACATTGAAAACCCACCCAAATCACTCACAGTTAAGCATTAAGATATTCACTTTGACTCGTTAGGACTCTTTGCTCTAGCCACTACTTACTGAAAAAATAAGCTTTTCTAATCAAAGTTGAGATCAGAACAAATAGCCATTTAGAAGGCACTTTGGCAAGACAGCCATTTAACAAAACAACATCAGTAGGTGTAACCACCCACCCCTCCCTTCAGGCCTATGACCTCTTATCCTGAGCTTTTAAGTGACTTTATGGTACTAAGGAAAATCCCTATTACAGGGTGGACTTCACAGCCAATCAGGAAGCAGTTGGTTAGCCCCATACCCTCCATGTCACTGTTGTACTAGTGGGCATATACAGCCAGAAGGTCAGTGCTGTAGTATGCCTGGTCCAGGGCTAGATTTAATCACTTATTATTCTTCCATGAGACTACATAGGGCCTTCTAGTATATTACATAATCTTGCCACCAGGGAGAGAATTTCCTATTCTGTTGAAGGTTGATTTTTCTGCCCTGAATGCAAAGTGCGTGATCTCTTTAGCAACAGGTTCTTAGCGTGTAAGTGTAGCCATATCGTGTACTATAAAGTAGCCAATTAAGGTCAAGAGAAATAGCCTGTGCAATTTTGGGTGCCTCTGAGAGCTTCCTGAGCAGTCACTCATAGGGAGGTAACCCGTGCTTGCACTGAGATTTTTATTTTATAACCAATCTCTTCCTGGAGTAGCAATGTCCACCTACGTAGTACACATCAGTTAAAAAAACCTAGGCTCTAATGCAGTAATTGGTTTTAGGGTGTTTAGGAACTTTCCTTTCTTCATTGCTACTAATGTTCTTATTATGCGTGTTTTCCAATTACAAACCAAGGTGCCTGTGTGCTCTATTTACACGACAGAGAGGAGCACACAAGGAGTCCAAAACACATTCCCAGAGTTGAAACCGAGACATACCTTCATTTCTTCCTCACTCCTCTGTTTTTTGTTGACCTTCTTTTCATTTGGACAAGTTTTTTTTCTCCATTATTAAAAAATAAGTTGATTTTGTGAATGAAGACACATAGATTCTCAAGTGATAACCAATTTCAATTTGTTGTCAAAACAGTTTCCACTATGCTTAAAAGAGTAAAGATGCCATATGTCAGCTAGAGACGGTGATTCATCTGACATGACCTTAGTATATATTCACTGCATAACTATTTTATGCACTACTTAAGATGTCTAGGGTACAACTATATATTTTCTTTAAAAAATGACCCATTTTTCTAAAGAAAGAAATTGTTTGTTAAGTTAAAATATGTAGAAATATCATCAGAATTGTTTTTTTTTCCATTTGAAGGAGTAAAAAAGAATTATCTCTATGAGATAGAGGGCATTTATCTCTTTCAGATATGAAATCACAATCCTGCCACCAAAAAATGAAAGAAAGCACATCCAAAGGAAGGAGATGGCTGTGTTCAAACGCAGAGAGACAGAATCCTCAGAAATACCATGAAATGTGCTTGATTGGATTGTTGGATTTTTAATCCCTCAGTTTCAGATCCAATATACCACTGAGTACTATAACTGTAACAGAATTTATTACCCCAGAGTGTCTCCTTTCCAACATTTTCTCACCACCACTAGTTGGAAGACCATCTGGCAGCTTTGCTCAACCTCTGGGCCATTTCTAACCAGACAATGACTTTGTGAATGACTTAAGCATCAGGTCCAGTGAGTACTCAAATCTTTTTACCTTGTATCTAGGGTGAGTCCCAACACTGAATTTCATAGCCCATAGGCTGTCTAATATTCTTCAGTTTCTTTTCTTCCTTTGGTAGGGAGAATGTTTCTGGCATCCTTAGATAATCTGTTGCTCTGAAGGAATTCATAGATATGACTCATATAGAAGGAAGTTCTCTTCTATTTGCTCCCCACCCCTGTGTATTTCCCCTGGCGTGAACCTTCCTGGAAAATAATGCAGCACACAACCGCAGCTGACAAACAATAGGTCCTCACAGTATTTGGTGCCCTGTTCAAAGAAAGAAACAGATTGATTATAGGCAAGAAAGACTGATGCTTGCTGATCATAACCACACTCTCCTCTTGGTGTATGACATAAGTTATCATATATTCCTACTTGACTGATTTGTTTGGATCTAGTATATTTTGTTGCTATCTGCATGCAAGTTATGAACCTACTAGCATCACTATTTTGTTATGCCTTATGTAGACTCTTCTTGGAGTCTCGGTTTGTGTTTGGTCTGATGGGCTGTTTGCCTAATATAATTAAAATCCAAAGCCTTTTACAAGTTACTTTTACTTTATTTCTGTTAGATATGAAAGGAGGAACAGAAATAAACACCACAATGTCTTTTCTATCTTACTTTCAACCTTTTCAGCCCTGAGCTTATCCATTACTGGTTTTCACTTGAGCAAAGCACAAGTTGAAAATATAATGTTTAAAGACCCCTTTTAATCAAAGTAGCCAATGTTACCACGAAGATATGACTTTTCAGTTATTTCTAACCAACCAGTTATTAGTAATTATTATTATTGGAGGTGAATCTACAACTACTAATTTAGAAAGTGATTTTTAACATTGTGTAAAGCACACATTTCTGTGTTTTCTCCTTTTATTATTCTGAAAAAAATACATGTAACTTTTATACCCTTTTATAGACTCTGTGCCATGTGCCTCGTGATAAGGGAAGAAAGGCAGGTAGGGTGAAAAATTCAGCATCATCTATGGTCAGAACTACAAGAAGAGCAGCTAGCATCGGCTTTTCTCTCCATTGATAGGCCTATAATATTGTTTTAACTGGTGGACCATTATGCCAAATGATATGAATTGTCAAGTTGTAAGACTTTAGATTTTTGAAAAGGGACACTCCCTCAAGACAACCCCTCCAAACTAAACAAACAAACAAACAAACAAACCCACTATCACTACAAAACAACAAAAAACAAAACAAAGAACCAAAACTAAAGCCATTTTAAAGTTAATTCTTCTATTTTTTCAACTAACATTAACTACTCTTATTTATTTATTTATTTATTTATTTATTTATTTATTTATTTAATGTATGTGAGTACACTGTGGCTGTCTTCAGACACACCAGAAGAGGGCATCAGATCCCACTACAGATGGTTTTGAGTCACCATGTGAATGTTAACTACTCTTGTCCAAGGCCCACCTTCCTCTGAAATCCAATTCAGAAATGACCCATGAGAAAAGTAACAATAGTAATAATAATAATAATAATAATAATAATAATAATAATAATAATAATGTCTTGGGTTAAAAGTCATTGCAAATAGTATTATAGGTTGGTAGGAGGTGAGAAAATACACTGACATCAATTATAGCAAACTTTATAACCAGACTTCCTCAAAAGCAATGGAGCATTTTTAAGTGAAGCTCATCTCCAGTGCTCCCAATGAAGCATACTTTAGTATAAATGCAGTGGATCAGTCTGTATCCTACTGGAAAACTGTAATGTATAGAATGACTCTCTTAAAATCTCTGCCCTCAATGACATAATTTTAACCGAATGCACTGTAGATTTCAAAAAAAAAAAGTTTTTTTTTGTTTATAAAAATACAGCAACTGAATATATAAAATTAAATCTTTGAAAATATCACTGTAACAAGGTAATAAAGATAATATTTATAATGGGAGCTATTCAGGATGGCTTACTGAATCGCATCACTGTTTTTAAACTTTTTCCTTTTGTTGAAATAGGTTTTTTCTCATATAATATATTCTAATAATGATTTTCTCTTCCTCTACATTTCTCAACCCCTCTTCAACTTGCCCCCTCCCCCAATGTGGATCTTCCTCCTTTCTGTCTCCATTAGAGAGCAAACAGGCTTTTAACCCATGACTCCTTTTGTAGAATTATCTCTGAAAGAAGGAAACGCAGGGTTCATATCAAAGCAAGAAATTAATGGAGCATCCTTGTGAACTAGAAATGACCCACTTTAGATCTCCAGTACAGCTCAGCATTTTGCTGAAACATTATTGGTAGAAACTTTTAAAAATAATTATTCTTTTTTATTAGATATTTTCTTTATTTACATTTCAAATGTTATCCTCTTTCCAGGTTTCTCCTCCAAAACCACTCTATCCCATCCCCTCTCTCCCTGCTCACTAACCCACCCACTCCCACTTCCTGGCTCTGGCATTCCTTTATACTGGGGCATAGAACCTTCACAGGACTAAGGGCCTCTCCTCCCACTGATGACCAACTAGGCCATCCTCTGCTACATATGCAGCTAGAGCCATGTGTCCCACCATGTGTTTTCTTTGGTTAATGGTTTAGTCCCAGGTTGTGCTGGGCTTACTGGTTACTTCATATTGTTGTTCTACCTATGGGGCTGCAAACCCCTTCAGCTCCTTGGGTACTTTCTCTAGCTCCTTCATTGGGGACCCTGTGTTCCATTCAATAGATGGCTGTGAGCATCCACTTCTGTATTTGTCAGGCACTGGCAGAACCTCTCAGGAACCAGCTATATCAGGCTCCTGTCAGCAAGCTCTTGTTGGCNTTCACAATAGTGTCTGGGTTTGGTGGTTGTATATGGGATGGATCCTTAGGTGGGGCAGTCTCTGGATGGTCATAAAACATTATTCTTTTCCATTAATTTTCCTTCAAAACTTTTCATGTTCTCATTCTTAATAGCTGAATAGTAGTCCAATGTGTAAATGAACCACATTTTCTGTATCCATTCTTCTGTTGTTGGTCATCTGGGTTGTTTCTAGCATCTGCCTTATCACAGATAAGACCATTATGAATATAGAGGAGTATGTGGCCCTGTGGCATGGTGAGGCATCTTTTGGCTCTATGCCCAAGAGTGGTATAGCTGGATCTATTTCCAGTTTTCTGAGGAACCTCCAGATTGATTTCCAGAATGGTCGTGGTAGTTTGCAATCCCACAAGCAATGGAGGAATGTTCCTTTCTCCACATCCTTGTCAACATGTGCTGTCACCTGAATTTTTGATCATAGCCATTTTGATTGGTATATGGTAGAATCTCAGGGTCGTTTTGATTCGCACTTCCCTGATCACTAAGGGCTTTGAACATTTCTTTAAGTGCTTCTCAGCCACTCAAGACTGCTCTGTTGTGAATTCTGTTAATCCCTATACTTTTTTTTTTTTTTTTTTTTTTTTTTTTTTTTTTGTCACATAGGCAGCAGAAGACTGCCTGGTCTGGGCTTAGTGGGAAAAGAATCGTTTAACCCTTAAGAGAATTAAGGTCCCAGGGAGTGTGGAGGCCTGGTGGGGGTGGGGTGGGGACATTCTATTGAAGACAGGGGGAGGAGGAATAGGATGCAGAACTGTAGGTGGGCAGACTAGGAGGAGGGCAAAGACTGGACTATAAAAAAATTAAAAGCAATAAAGGATAAAGAAAAAAATTCTTCTCTCACACTTTTAAAAAATTGTGTTAAGGGAAAAGTAGAAAATATGGCTTCTTCAATCCCTTGCTCTGCCTACTTGTTTTTTATTCATTTGGTTTTGTTTGTTTGTTTTGAAAATGTTTAGTGACTAGATAGCCATAATCCACAGCATAGGTAAAACGTATTTTTCATACTCTCCTCTTAATGCATAGTCAGTCTGTAAAAGTATAACACTAAAACCTAAATGGCAGCCTCCACCTCTACCCTCTGAAGAAGTGATATACAGAGAGGAATCACCAGTTCAGATCATTCCACTGACCCATACTAGTGAGCTAGTTGGATTATCCCAAATATGAATGACTGGTAGCTAAATTTGACAAACCAGAGAGCAGAGGAGTTTGTGTTGCTGGAATAGTAAATATTTTTCCTTTCATACCTTCCAACAAATTGTTTATTTAAGTCATATTGCATTAAAAGAACTTTAGCAAGAATAAAAATGGAGCTGCCTTGTTAACATAAATTAGAAAGACAGCCCTATACCTATTCTGAATGGAAATTTAGAAACACATCCTTGTTTATTATATTTGATATCTTCATTTATTAAAACTAAGCTTTTAAGTGAGTGTCCTATGTTTTCTAAGCATGGGGAATAGTCTACCATTTGTTTATATCCCTAGCCCACTCTTTTTAGATGAATAGTCAGAATGTCTTATGACTGACAATAACATGTGTAATGAAAGCAATCCAAATGCATTCACATATTGTGCTTGCAAAAATATCAATCAGTTTGAGTAGAATAAAAGAAATTTATATTTTTTGGGATGGAAAAAATGTTAAACTTCTTCTAAGATAAATGGTAATTCATATCTAAAAGCTAGAGACTTGAAGAAATGCTAGACGTTGCCCTGCTTTAGGTGTCTTACCTTTCTTTCCCTGATTTATAGATTTTAGATTATAATCAAGTACAAGGTGACCAGGTGCTTTAGTGAGTAGCCGTCATGGATAACGAGGGAGAGGGCTGTGTTGGGATTCAGATGACCCTTAAACTAGCATAGGAACTGGTCAAGGAAAACATGAACATGATGAAGAGAATATTGATTGTCACTTTTTGAGAGTTTGTGTGTTTGGGAAATGCTTTTGCTTTAATTCACTGGATTTTAAGTGCTGTAAATCATAACAAGGCTCATATGGGTAGCTGAGGGCAGTAGCTCGCACAGTTCCCAAGTAACCAGTTGCTGTTCATACCTTTCAGAGCATTACGCAGTAAGGAGAGACTGGCAGACAACTGTTCATTTTTCTAGGTCCTTCACTGGGGACATCTGGCCACTGGTGTGTTAGCTGAGCAGTGTGCTCACCCCTGACTAACAGCATTAGCCGAAGGAGTCCCAGATCCACACAAGGAAAACAAGTCACCTTTTCAAGTCAAAGATGCACCTGCTATTTTTCTTATGTCTAATGATCTGTGAAGATTCCAGTGGTTTGAAGAATTGAACATTTTGCTCTCTGCACGCTATGGAATGGCTGGGAAACTGAAAGTTGTTTTAAAGCCTGGGTCACTTAGAGGAAATCATTGCACTTATTTTTTTTCCTGCCCCGATATTTTATGGATATCAAAGCAGAAGAGGATTGTTTCTTTTGCAAATATTAAATGGAAGCTATTTCATGATCTGATTTATTATGAGGTTTGGGAAGAGGTTGAATTAAATAATATCTGCTATAATAACTATAATAATCTCAGGTTCCTTTCTGTCACCACCCCCCTTTGGTCACTAGTAGACTACTATGGTGCATTCCTTACACACTTTAATTTAATTACTATGTAGAATACCACATAAAATAAAGAGAACAAAGACAAAGAAAACTCAGTGAGTTAACCCAAAGTAATGTGGCTAGTAAATAAGAAAACTCAAGTGCAAAGTTAGAATGCTTTCATGAAAACAAAATCATTTAAACTCGTTTACAGCAATTGCATTTAATTATCCTCCCCAGTCACATGACTGACACATTTGCCATGATGGGTTATTCCAAGTGACAACTGGTAAAAGAATATGGGTCAGAAGAATAGAGGAGGCTCAGAGAAGGAGTGAACTAGAAACAGGACTGTGCTTAGAGAATAGGGCTCAGAACAAGGACCAGGCATGAGGTAAGACCTAGCTCTCATTGATTATAGCAGGCCCCACAGTTTAAAACACGGTTTAAAAAACATTGTATATATGCCACCAACATTTTTATGTTTGCTGTTGTTTCTCCTGTCAGCTGTGGTAACTAAGACCCAACATGTATATTTATTTGTCCAAGATGAATGCATACCATGCTTTGCTAAATCTGGTTGTGTTTTAGGAAAGTAAATGCTTAAGAATTGTTGTAAATTACAGAACTTCATATTTGAATAAATATATGTTAATGGGGAACACAACACATTAAAAATCAACTTAGTACTTGAGAATTTTCACATCTTAAATTTTCTATTGAATCCCAGCAACAACACATTGGGCAACTTACATCTTGCTTACGGTATTGAATATCATGCTATAGGCTTACAGTATTGAATATCATGCTATAGAAGTAAATGGAATCCACCTGTTACCTTTACTAACAGAGATTTCATTACTTCTTTGAAAGCAAATATTTAGTTGAAGCTTTCTCTAGCAGATGGATACTTTGGATATTGAATTTATCCTGCAGCAAACACACAGGAAGAAGCAGCATCTTTAATGAAATTTATTAATGATAACTTTGTGTGTAAATGCTAAGAAAATAGATGTGTCTTTATTGATTAATTTCTGCCCTACGGAGAAGTTTTACTTGAAAACCTTTTACTATATAAAGAAATCAGATCGAGATTTCCAAATAAGGAGCATTGTCCACAAGGTGGCGTCCTGACATTAACAACCAGGAGTTTGCACTCATATATGGGATCTCGGTGGGGGCAATATGTTTTCCTGGTGGAAAATGCCAAGTGACCATGCGTAAAAATAATTACTCTTCAACCCATGTTATTGTGCACAATGTTCTTGGGAAGATGTATCGTTCAACTCAATTTGATTCACTCTCTCTCCCTTCCAGCTCTGTACTTATTTACATTATTGCTGTGGTGGGATATTCAGTCCATTAACTTCTAATTTAGCTAAAACAAAGAGAAACTATTTTCTTTGCAAATTGTAACAAATTTTCAGATAGTGCAGTGGCTGACCTTTACATGGCATAAACTCTTTGACATCAGTAGAAACATACTGAAAAACATAACATTTTCATCTTGTGTAAAAACAATGTCTTCCTAATAGTCTCTGGTTGGGAACTTTAGGATGGTCATAAATCCAGTTAATCTTGAACCTGACTGCATTAAAAGCTGGGTCATGTTAAGCTAAATGTCATTTTCTGAATTGAACCTTGTAGTTTCTGATATGAAAACCCAGCATTTGATTCTAGAACCCTGAGGTATCTGTCTTTTAGTGTCTGCGGCTGATTTTTGAGCCATGTAAAGACTTCACACATGTCTAACTGTAGGGATAGGGGCTGGGTCTAAAACAGGGAATCATCTTAGGTTAGTTACGTGGAAGAGTTATAACCTTTGACTTTAACTTATATTTAACCTCACAATTGAGATTCAGGCTTTTGATTTTAAAGAGAAGTTTGTAGTTGTGGTGTTGTCTCAACTTCAGTTATACCATGATTTACTTAAAATGTGGATTTTTGGGCTTATAGAGATTGAAGAAGCCATCAAGATTTTTTTTAAAGAAAAGGTACTTCTATTTATTTTATCTAATAAATAAATACTGTATATGTTTGTGATATACAGCATGATAATTTGATATGTGTATATATTGTGGAATGACTAAAATCTACATGATTAACATATCCACTATTTCTAATAAGAATGGTTATGCATTGTGAATACTTAAAATCTCCTCTCATCCATAGTTAAGAAAACAGTAACATTGCAATTAATTGTGAACCCCATGCTGTAAGTAGATTCCTTGAACTGTTTCGCTTCTAACTGAAACTTGATCAGTATGATGTCAGTCACTCTCCATGCCATTCTGAGTTTGGTCTTTTTTACATTTCACAGGTGAGATCATGTAGTGGTCTTTCTATGTCTAATGTTTTTCACTTACGGTAAAATTCCCTAGCTACAGCCATGTTGTCACATCTATTGGAATTTCCTTTGTAAATGATGATGCAAGTCTGTTGGCTATAAGTGCATGCATGCATGTATGTGTGTTATATGTATATGTATACATGTATATAGATATTACATGTATATTCATATGTGTTTTTGAATCTCTTCATCTGTTGAAGCTTATAGACTCATTCTATATTGCAACTGCAATAATTATGACTCAGCAACTTTCTTTTCAAAACACTAGCATTGTATCCTAGAGCGTACCCACAAGAGGATTGCTGGAAGTTCTGCTTTGGGTATTGAGCAGCAGCCACACGGCATCAGGCTTTCTATTCCATTCCATATCCCCATGACAAGAGTTACCTTTCCTCCATATCTTTGTCACTACTTATCTTTGGTCTTTAAATATTTATTATTTTTACTTTATATGTATGTGCATATTGTCCATATGTGTATCTCTATACTGTGTGCAGGGAGTCCTCCTGGAGACTAGAGGGGAATGTTGGATCCTCTGGAACTATAGTTGCAGATGGTTGTTAGCTACCACAAAGATTCTGGGAACTGAACTCAGGTTTTCTAGAAGAACATGTGGTGCTCATAACTACTGAGCCATTTTGCTAGCCCCATCTATGTATATGTATATATATATATATATATATATATATATATATATATATATATATATAAAATAAATTCATTTGAAAATTTGAACAACAAATCTTAGATCTCAGATGTGGAATGTCTAGTTTACTCTAAGACAGAAAAACTGCTTGCAAGAATTTTATGGGGATTAATTTAGGATTGGGGTCCACCATTGAAGATTAATAAAGGAAAGTCAATTAAGCTTTGGGTGGGGTTTTAGGTCCCACAGGGCTTGCTGGAGGCAGGCTATCCCTGCACAGACATTCCAAGCTGGAGGAAAGGTGAATTTTTGCGACATGTTCTCTGTATGACCTCTCTCTCTAGGACTCCTCGAGTCTCTTAGGTGTGGACTGGCCCCAGAAAGGAGATGTGTTGTTGCTGCTGTGACTCCTATTCAGTGTCCTGTTAGTATTTCCAGAAGCAGAAAATCTAAGCTGTTTGGTGCCAATAGGATTTACTACCATTTGGTTAGGGGTGACAGACGCCTAACAGGTATCCTGGGTGCCCACTATGTCATCTGAAGACCCGAGCGAACAGTAACATGCTTGAAATGGGTAGGAGAGGGGAACAGGAAGTTATACAAGAAAATACAAATATGTCTACGGAAAACACCTAAATGCATAGCAAACATGCTTCAATTCAGCAAACTCAGGAGGTGTAGAGGTACAGGTCTCTGGTTCACGCTGGAGGTAAACGGACAGAATGGGAATTCCCAGTTTGAGGTTGGCCTGGCCACATGCTAAGACTCTGTCTCAGAAAACTAAAATGTTTCAAACACTTTGAGAGTAGAAATACTATGAAAAATTCATGGTTTCACCTGGAGAAACTGCCTTCTGAGACCTTCCGTGACCCACTTCTCTGGATTATCCTTACTTTTCAACGTAGAATATTTTCCTTGGTGGATACTGTAGAGATGAAATGCTCAGAAAAGAAGAGCTTATGGCCTCTAATTTTAAAGATTCCCCCAGAGTTAAAGATGTCAATTTTAAGAAGTATAAGCGGTTGACAGGGTCCGTTACATTATTCTGGATACCTAGTGCAGAATTCTGGATGTGGTTACTATAGCCACGCTAAGATGCTATATTGAAGATACACTGGTTTTCTGTATGTAGCTAATTATGTCTCCAATGTGTACGTCTGAATACATTGTGGAATGGTTCCAGACTGTTCCAGCTAGGTTTTAATATGGCTTGGTAGTTTGAATCACTGATTGAGCGGCTCTCGTATGGCAGTTTATTACCCCTTGGAGACTGGAAACTGAAGGGAGCCATGCAGAGTTGCGGAGGGTAGGTGGGCATGGGCCATGCAAGTGACACCAAAGGAAAGAGGGAAACTGGAAGAATAAATGCATAGCATCCACCAACATGGAGGCAGACGGGGAAGGGCAGAGAGAGTGGAGAGTGTGTCTGGGTAGCTGGCTGTAGCACAGAGGATGTGAGACTTTCACTAAGGATCATGGTGGTCATGCAAGGGAGTTAGTGCAGAAGATGTAAAGAGCAGGTACCATTTATGTTGTGGGAGGCAAGCAGGCCTTGGGGAGAGCAAGCTATATAAGATGTAGCAGAGGTAATTTGAAAGTGTGACTGTCATGTTTCTGGCTCGATTCGATGCTCTTTGAGAAATGTTTCCTCTCTTCTCATGTTAATGGTCACTTTTCTTGTGTTCGTAGTGACTCTTCCCTTGAGTCCGCACACACTAGAGAGAGAACTGAATCGACGCTTGGGCAACGTCTCTGTATTATACAATGAAATCCTCATGTGTTGTTACCTCGGAAGTCACTATGTTTTCCTAGATTCTGCATGTTCCCCATCACACAGCACCTTACATCTTCCTAACCCCCCTTTCCCTGGGTGCAGTCCAGTTTAATCCATGGGGCAAAGTAGTGTGTTACCAGTCCGGAATTTTGGTGACCTTCAAATTCTTTTGTGTTAGTGAAATTCCAGTCTCATGTTGGAGCTTTTACACTTTTATCTCTCTTACCTTTTGGTCCTGTTACTTCTTAGCTTTTATCTTGTGCGTATGGGTGTGTGTGTGTGTGTGTGTGTGTGTGTGTGTGTGTGTGTGGTGTGTGTGTGTTATGGTGTCTGCACATGAGTGTGAGGTTGATATGCCCGTGTACACATATGTGGAGGGCAGATGAAGATGAAGATGTTGGAAGGCTTCTCTAATTCTCCGCCTAATTGCCTTTTCTAATTGTCTGCAGGGTCTCTCACTGAACCAGAAGTTAACTGTTTTGTTTGGGCTGGCTGTCCAGCCAAATTCCAGGATCTCTTCCTAATGTGGGTGTAAAAAACACATGCAGCCTCCCTTGACTCATTGTATGAGTTTTGGGGATTGGAATTAAGTGCGTTTTGCTTGCACAGGAAGAAGTTTACCCATGGAACCATCGCCCCAGCCCCTCCATTTTCTTTTATTTTTATTATTTATTCACTTTACAATCTGATCACAGTTCCCCTACCACTCACCTCCCATCCTCCCCCCTTTCTTTTAAAGTCCAGCTCTTGGTATTTGTACTTCCTGTCCTTGCTATTTAGCCTAGGTTGCCCTCGAACTTGTAACCCTCTGTCTCTCCATCTACCAAATGCCAGTATTACAGAGTGTGCCGCTTACCTGGAAATTGTGTTACTTTCAGATATACCTCTTGGTGAGCAAAGACATTTATTTCCTGTGCCCTTTCAAGATCACACATGTGTTTTGTGTAAGTATTTTAAAATGCAGAGAATGAAATAAAAAGTTTATCTAAAACTGTTACTTCTCTGACACAGTATAATTTAAAGAAAAAATTAAAAGGATCTACTGTAGGCTTAGATTTTTTTTTCAAAGTCTATTTTATTTAGGATTCTTAAACCCTTCAACCTCCATTCTAGCCCACTGACCAAAGGGAGGGGAGAAAGATGGTTAATAGGACAAAGGGGCTGTAGTTCTTTTGGGTGATTCCAATCTTCGTTGTTAGGATATCAGCAGTCCTGTTCAATAGCAAACACCAAATGGGAATCAGTAGCAGCAGCTCCATCCTGCAGAAACTGCACACTCCTCAAGAGTCAGTGGAAGTGTCAAGAATTAGCCGGAATACCATGAGAAATTCTTCTGTGTGTTTCTTTCTACTAAGTGAAGAGCAGTGAAGACCAGCAAAGAGGTGGGGCCCACAAAGCATTGCAAGGCATAGCAACTCAAGAGCACCATCTGTCTCACTGTCTGCAGGGTTATATTTATATCCTAGAAAGAATATAACATCATGCACACGCTCAAGCATCCACTCCAGGAAAATGTCATATGTCCTCTCATGTGTCTGCTTCAGCCAAACATCTTCTCACAAGACAGCTTTCAGAAAAAAGTCACACGGCACAACTGAGTTTCCAAAGAAACCACAAATTTCCACTTTAATCTCCTAATTTTTACCTTCATTGATAGATATACTCTCAAAAATTCATGCTAATAGAAGACAAACTAAAAGCCTGTTCATTGCCTTATGTGAATACTGTTCAATAGGAGATAATTTTTAAATAATTCTTGATTGATTATTTGGGAATTTCACATCATGAATGAACCCTGAGCACTCTCACTTTCCAGTTCTTCCAAGTCTGCCCTACAACCACTGGAACCTATCCACCCCCCCCCCCAAAAAGAGAAAAAGGGACAAAATGACCAATTTGTGTTGCCCATATAGTCACTGTTTAAGATCAGCCTCTTAAAGAAGGCTTAGTCCTTCCCCATCCACATCCCTGGCAGGAGTCATCAATTGTTGATAGCTGCATTTCCACATCCTTTTCACAAGTTTTAAGCATTCTCTTCTATGGATTTCTTGTTGGGAACTAGAAAGGGGGCCCTGGGGAAGAGGGGGGAGGAAGACCCACACTCTGCCAGTGTTTTACCTATTCTCTGGTCTGTCAAGTATGGGAGAGCTGCCATACACTTTCCACTCATCCCTGGGTGGGCATTCCAGCCTCTGACCCACTCTTCAGGGGGTGACCAAGGGGCAGCCCTACCTGGGGACCCTGGAGCTACTTTGCTAAAACCACCAGGGTTATGGGAGAGAGGGATGAGGGAAGAGGTTCCCAACACTTGTAAGAATGAGTGCAGCAGATCTTGAGCAGAGACTGTCTATGGTTTTAGAGCTTTATTGTAGAAAGGAAGGGAGAAAGAGAGAAGGAGAGAGAGAGAGAGAGAGAGAGAGAGAGAGAGAGAGGAAAGGCTAGAGAGAAAGAGAGAGTAAGAAGAAGAGAGGAGAGAAGACAAAGAGAAAGGAAAGAGGAGAGAGGAGAGAAGACAGAGAGGAGAGAGGGGGTAAGAGAGAGAGGATAAGAGAGAGGGGTAGAAGGTAAGAGAGTGAGAAGAGAGACAAGTAAGAGGTAAGAGAACAAAGGAGTGAGAGGAAAAAGAGTGAGGTGGGGCTGAACAGCCCTTTTTATGGTCTTTACTGTTGCTAGGTAACTGGGGAGGAGTTTAGCCTGAAGGTCAGAAGCTTGGGCCATTGTCTATGTGACTACTGACCATGCTTCTCTTGTGGGGGCTGTGGTGGGTGGTAACTTAGGCAGGAGCCAGAGTTTCAGGAGCATGAGTGAATGCCTACCGTGTCACATAGGTGACTTATTACCACCGGAGTTCAGACCTCAGCTCGACTGGAGACCAGCCTGCAATTCCCCACACTCTCTGTCTAAGCTCTTACTGTTTGGGGGGTTGGGGTGGGTATGGTTTGTTACAGAAGTCTTCTAATGTTCTTCTTTCTCAGTTGTTAGCCTGTAGTCATTAATACCATGGCAGAAGTAGCTTCCTTGTCCTTTACAGTCAGCAAGAGCTAGGATCATGTTCTTACACATGGTTTCTGGAGACGGTAAGGACCATGAACATCCATATGGTTTCTGGTGTCAGCACATGTCATGGAACTTAGCATGGTCTCTGGTGGCATGGTAGATCACAGACATCAACAAGATATCTGCTGCTATACAGGCTTTGAACCCTATCACAGACCTTGGTGGCAATGAAGATCACCAAGGACATCAATATGGCCTCAGGTAGCAGCCCAGGGCACTCACATCAATTTGGCCTCCAGTGGCAGCACAGCCCATGATTATCAACATGGGTTCAGGGCTTTCCATAGATCATGGACATACATATGGTCTTCTGTGATAACATGGGTTATACACAGACCCCAGCTGCTGTGGGACCACAGAATCAGACATGGCCCTTGGTGTTACAACTCTTGGTGACATCAAGGACCAAGAACATTAAGATGGCCCCAGGCAGTGGCCAAGACCAAGGACATCTGTACAGCCTTTGATGGTAACTCAGGGCAGGGACATCAACATGGTTGCCAATTGCTGTAAAACCATGAATAATCATGCAAGCTTCTGGCTTCGACAGGGCCCTGGACAGCGGACCACGGTCAGATACCAAAGTGGTCTCCAGGATCCGCATGGACCACAGAAGTCTTTCAAGAAGGTCCAATCCAAAACCAAACCATTTTTTTCCTATCTTGGATACCCCCATGCCCAGAACCAGGGCGACTGTGTAGCCAGGCAGCATATACAGGGGCTGCGTGAGAGTGCAAGGTCCTGGCTGCTGTAAACCACCTTGCTGGTCCTACCTGGCGATGACATGTTCCCTGTCCACCATAGCCTGCCTCACACTCATCACTGCCATTGCCATCACGTCTATGCTTTTCTTTACTGCTCACTCACTGCTCAGTTCCTCTCTCATTACTCCTACTCCATCTCATATTCAGTCTTTATAGTGACACTGGAAACTGCAGGGTGCCACATGGTATACATACATATATGTGTGTCTATCTATCTATCTATCTATCTATCTATCTATCTATCTATCTATCTATCTATCTATCCATCCATCCACCCACCCACTGATCTATCTATCTATCTATCTATCTATCTATCTATCTATCTATCTATCTATCTATCTATCTATACCTTCCAATGAGTCCCTGGTCCAATTCAGGGGGTCTAGATTCTGCCACACCATGAATACTACACCATCACCCAGACTCCTCTCAGATATCCTGCTGCTGCCCAGAATCAGGTGAACTTGTAGACAGTATTCTGTTGACAGGTTCTGGTTGAGCTCCAGGCTGCTGTACACCTTGCTGCCCCTCCTTGTGCCTGTAGGCTGCAGGGGGCACCACTGCTTTTGCTCTTTGTCTCCTAGGGGATCAAGATGCTCAGGCTGCAGTCACAGTAGCTCCATGCTGGAAGCCCCATTCAGTAATGACATCTGGTTCTGTAGGCTTGGCTCCTCCATCAAGCCAGCAGCTCATAGATGGGGTAGATGCTGTGGTGGATTGACTCAAAGCCCTGGATCTGGGCTGGGATGGTAGCTGAGTAAGTTAGCATGCTTGAGGACCTGTCTTCTGGGTGCTGCAATGGAGACTCGAGGAAAATTATTTTTATTTACCAGCTTGAATCTATTATTGCACGTACTACACGTGTGACAGTAAAATGTTAGCCATGGAGACATTCAACTCAGATACTGCTGACATTTATAATATTTTCAGTGCCAATTAGTGTGATTGAAATCTAATAATTAAGACTTTGATATCATTATATTATACTAATGGGTATAATTAAGCTCATAAATCACGTTGTTGAGGATGGAGCATGTACTGAGAAATCTCTTGTGGAAAAGGATTTTATTTAGGACTTCAGATGAAGAACTTAACATGGGTTTAATCTCAAATCCTTCCCTAGAAAGCAGAGCTGCAGAGGAGAAATCCCAAGAACATGAAAGTGAAACCCCAGGGTATTAATTTGGCTTAGACACTTGCTAATAATATGAGTTCTAAGTCTAAGTTTATTAGAAAGATGAAATAACACCTAGATGGCAGAGTAGTGAGAAAAATGTTAACATGAATAAGGGAATTTCATAAATTTTCTAGTGCAAAGCTATCAAAGTATTACTACTGTTGCATTTTAAACANGAACATTGTCTCTAGTTCTAATTTTAATTCACAATGACTTATAATCTCTGTGACAGCCATGTTCACTTAAAGATTCCTACTTGAATTGAGAAAGGCTCAATAAAAGTCAGAAACCAATTTTTAGAGTGAGGTCAGGTTGTTTGAACTTTGGCCTTTGCTGGGCCATGCTGGATGGAGCTGTATGGCTATGCAGTACATATCAAATACACATCAACTACACAAACAGTTGTAAAATGTGATGGGCAGTCATTAGGCTGGCATAAAATTGTCCTGCCTACTGCCAAAAATCAACAAAGATTAAGAAAAAAAAATCCAGATTATGTGGTTCTCCATTCGGAGAATCTTTGAAATTGTTCAGCATTGCCCCATGTTTCAATCACTAATAAATAAAATGAGCATATTTAGCTAATACGACTTCATCGAATGATTTGGTTATTGTTTTTTATTACAAAAGAAAAGAAGACAAGTTCAAACTAGTTTAATAGCTGATGATGTATTTGAAGAACTAGTGGGATAATATCTGCTGTGATAGATGGAGATGAAGTTCTCAATGAGTTCTCAAGGGGCTCATGAGATATTTTGGTTCCGAGTTTATTTTCTGCCTGCTTCATTCCTGAAATGTAGGTGTATGTGGTGCCCAGAAGCAAGGCCATTAGTGAGGTTTGCTTATGAAGTGAGGGACAGTTGTCTTTGGAAAGACATGCCTGTAAAATGAAGTAAACACAATCAGTGCTTTCTTAAAATCAATGCCAGATTCAGAGCTATGCATTCTATCAGTCAACTGGGCAGTTAGGATACCAATGCCGACTGAGAGTGGAGTCATAGATACAGAAAAACGTGATTTTTCTAGACATCTTGAAACTGATTTTCACGTTACCTTACCAGCTCAAGAAGCAAAGATGTATGCTTTGTAGTGTTTAGAGGCCCGTGTTTATTCCATATGTTGAAATGCATAAAATTGTCTTGAGTTGATCACAATTTCATGTTAGTTTAAAACACTGTAATGGATTGAAATACTTTTTTGGTAACTTGCTCTTTATCTTAACGTTTGATATTTAGGTCATTTAAATGATCAGCTAAAATCACTAAACAATGCAATTTCTGTAAACCAATTTTTGTTGTCAAGTACTGGTACAAATACTGTTTTTGATGCCATAGAAGACTTTATATCACAAATCTGAAACTCTTTTTACCAGTTGGCCTCGAATCAAATATCCTACTTCCAATCGACAAATGATGTCATTGCCCAGCACCAGCACTTTCAAGACACCCTTGGAATTGGTGAAGATTCAGTATTCAGCCCAAATGAAATTCATAACCTGATGGCAATTTAAGTGACTCCATTCATTTTAATGTTTTTGTGCATACTTCATTAAATGAAATACTTTATTAAACAATAACCTGAGTTTTGGAAAATAATCCCATCATTTTCTATTTCTTCCAAGTCCCTCTTTTTAACTACCATCTCTGGGCGCCGTGAGTACTTACAGCAGATAATGAACAAAGGAACCCAATTTAAACTTTTTTTTTAATGCTTTGTACGAATCTCTTGATCTAGTTGTGCCTTGTAATGAATGGTACAAAAGAACCATTTTCTCAGTGACACCATATTTATCATAAACTAAGGAGAACTAGCAATGTTCCACCAGTGTTGTCTGTCACCCAATATCAAAGCATCAACATCAACAGTTCTATTCTCCAGATCTCTCTGCATGAACTTCCCAAGGTCTTCAGATTGCCTGGAACATTGTGTAGAGAGAAACTGTTTTAAAAATAACCCCTACCCTTATTAAGAGAAAATCATATCTGCCACAGTTTCCATACATTGCTTACTACATTCACCACTAATAAATGATTTGTTTTGCTATTAAAATATTTACCATATAGCTATCTCATACAGAGTTCATGTAAGTTGGAATTTTTTTTTTTTTTTTTTTTTTTTTTTTTTTCGAGACAGGGTTTCTCTACGGAGTTAGATCAAAGGCTAGGCAAGCGCTCTACCACACTGCTATAT
>NC_034604.1:46578319-46590226 GCF_900095145.1 Mus pahari | reverse complement strand
CCTGCCTCTGCCTCCCAAGTGCTGGGATTAAAGGTGTGTGCCACCACTGCCCAGCAAGTTGGAACTTTTTTGAAAAATATTTTGTTGTGAAATCTCTTGGGGTTTCTTTTGTATGAAATCTGCTCTTTGTTCCTTACAGCACACTCCTTGATACAACATAATCCTTGATATCCAATGAATTTAGCAGCATTATTTTTTGTATGCACATATACTGTTTGTTCAGTTTATATTTAGCAGCATTATTTTTTGTATGCACATATACTGTTTGTTCAGTTTATACTATTTCAAATCTTATACAAACTATAAATTAAACAGATTGGCTTGTGATTTGCCTTGAGAGGAATAAAAGGAGTCATTTGTCCACTTGAACAATTTCCCTTCATCTATAATTTTGGGGACCATATTGCCTTCTTTAGTGGGTTTCTTGTTCTATATTGTGATCAGTCTGTTCCAATCTCTCTCCACCACTCGTCTGAGATCTTAGCAAGAAGCTTACTTTTGAGGGCTCAATTTACAGTTCCACTTACAAGGAATAACAAAAAGTCACTACAATAGCAATAGCACCAAACTGAACAAAATATAGAAGTACACTTGAATTTCATTAAAGGCTACTAGTAGAGCACAGATGAACACAGAACAGAAAATGGCAAAAGTAGAGTGTGTTGTGAAGTTAAAAATTATGGAGGAGAAATATTAAATGAATGAAATAGAACGCAGGGAAATAATAAAAGGGGAAAGTAAAAAAAAAAAAAGCAAGTTGGTTAAACAAAAACAAGAATGAAGAGAAGACAGAGCAGGTGACAAAGAAGACTGGTAATTTAAACACAACCCTCTCCAAACAAAATAAATATAAGAAAGACATTTAAAAAAAAGTACAAAACCCCTTTTAAAAAGTCAAAATATCATAAGCCATAAAAGGGAAAAGGAGCATAAGGTACACACGGCACACAAAAGGGAAGAAGTGTTGTGTTAGCTTCTGTTCAGAGCCTTCAAAATTGGAGTCAACCAAGTGGACTAGGTGGGAAGGTTAAGGACTAGCGAAGACTTGACTTCTAGTGTGGTGGGTCTCAGGCTTCCATACATTTTCTCATATTGTGGTCACTCTCAGGCATAAAATTATATTGTTGCTACTTTGTAACGGTATTCTTGCTACTGTTAGGAATTGTAAATAATCTGATATGCAACCCCTGTGTGAGGCACACCCCACATGTTGAGAATCACTGCATCTAGTGGTTCACTTGCTGCTGAACCAGTCCTCCACTGTCAAAAGGCAGAGCTGTCTTTATTCTCTCCTTTTCACACCAGTGTCTCTGCGCTCTGAGCTGGGTAGATTTCTCTACCTTCAGGAGACTCCTTAGTTTATATAGCCTGGAGGCAGTTAGCTTGTAGTCTTCTGACGTCTCTCAAATACACTATGAGTGGGTAAAGCAAACATGGCCCTGACAACTGTACATGAGTCTAAGATCCATGTTTTCAAAATCTGCTAAGCATCAAACACCCCGCCAGAGGGACGAAACTGCAAATGTTCAGTAGCATAACAGGAATTCAGAGTTCTCAGTCTTTGTGGCGGTGCGTCTTTTGTGGCTTTGGAGTTTTATTTACTGCTAACCCAGGCTCCCAACTCTTGCTGTTCTCATCAATTATTGGGGTCCATCACTACCCACGGAAGGCAGAGGAGCTTCTGCGTGCTTGGCTCTTCACCGCTTGAGTCAAGCTTCTTGTTGCCAGAACACTTGACGCATCAGTGTCTGACCCTTTCTCTACCACCTACCACCTTTTGCCGCTGTGCTTGTGGCAGGGTGACTCCAGGACCTTCTCTGAGTTATGATTGTCTTTTGTTCTCAGGGCTGCCATGGAAACTGAGCCTTAAGTAATAAGCCCCTTGAAAAGCATTCATCAGAGTCACTGTTCTTTCACCCACAGAGTGAAAACGGAGCCCTTCTCTACCCATGATCCATAGCGCCAGAGGACCCAGTCTCTCACCAAAACCAGCGACGGAAGCCAGGGTTGTCAATGGCTGCAGACTTGTCCTCTGGGCTTGACCTATGTCCTTCCGGTCTCTTCTCCCTAACCTTGCCCTTTGTAAGGTTTGCACTTCTGCTTACTGTACCATCGGCCAGGCCACTGCAATCATGCGCTGCTTACTTCTGTGGCAGCCTTTCGGTTTGAACAAACTTTTCAGCAATCCTACCATTTTCTTTGAGTTCCTGATAGTCTCCCCATTTTCGCTCTGTGGAAAAGAATCTCTTGTTATCCCACATTTTCTCATTCACCACATCACATAGAGGCAGCTTCTAATCTACGATTTTATCTGAGTGCTGGGGCAGTATTTCACAGTAAGCCCCAGGCTTAGTTTTAAATATTAGGCATAGGATAAGACTTACTTCCCATTTATAAAATAATTTCTATTTGTAGCAGCTGCTCACAATTTGTATTATATCTATGAACACATTTAATTAAAACATTTGTACATATATAGGCATGCATCTGGAAATGATCTCATTTACTATTTTAGTTAGAAAACTGAGCTCTGCCAAGGTAAGGACCCTCCACTCAACTTCTTCTCATTTGAAACTCTGTGTCATTTCTTCTCTCTTCAGTGCGTTTGTGAGGACAGATCCTTCTGGGTTATGCCTGAGCTCTACTGATCTTGGATGCCACTGTCCCTGGAACCTGCACTGTTGCTTATTTCTCAAGCCCATCCTTTCTGTTGGCTTATTTTTTTTCCTAACAACATTTGCAGCCATCTTCCCTTTCTTGTGCTTTTGATTAAAAAGAAAGAAAAAAAAACCTTGAAAAGAGTTCTATATTTTCCACCTCATTTCCCTTAATCTGATTTGACATTCTGCCTCCACCACTCCTAAAGGCATTACTCTGAAATAACTATTGACTTTCCTATCACCAGCCCTGATGGCCTCTCAGTCTACAGGCATGGGTAACTACCACATCTGAAAAGACCTCATTTCGTGGCTCTAAGATCAGTGCTGCATTTTAAAATTATTGTTTATGTTGGTATTTTTTATCTTGTTTCTGAATCTTTTCAAAAATTTAAAAATCTAATCTGCCCTAAATCAAGTACCTATCCAGTTTGTAATTTTCTGTATTTGGGCCTGTCTTCTTCTTTCCTTTTTCTGCATCTCTGGTTTGGGTAATAATAATAATAATAATAATAATAATAATAATAATAATAATAATTTCTTCCTGAGAAGTTTCCAGATCCCCTTCTCCAATACTAACATTTTCTCCCGACTTTCATTTATTTTTTTAAAAAAGATTATGAGAATTTCATGATGAGTTCTTATGCCAAGGTTTCTTAAAAGTGCAGCTCAGCATTCCTAGCTATTTTCAGGATACTTGAATCATTAACACATTAGTTATCATTATAGACCTACTAGTCAGAGGGAGGACTCTAGAGGTATGATCATAGTTGTGAACAAAAAGAAGGATCTAGCCCATGGGCCTTGAGAGAAGAAATTCTAAGCAAACAAACAAAGTGTATCAAGTGCTGATAAATGCCACAGAGAAAAGCAAATCCAAACAGAGGACCTGACTACTGGAGATGAGAGTGACTAAATTAGAATGGATGACCCTGAAGTATTTGCACAATGGCAATCAGAGATGTGAAGGGAGAAAGAATGCAACATACATTTGCTCTTGGAAGGAAAGTGCTCATCCCAGAGGGAACAGATTTAAATTACAGGGCCAAGAAACTGGAAAGAACCCAGATTTCCCTCAATAGAGGAATGGATACAGAAAATGTGATACATTTACACAATGGAATACTACTCAGCTATTAAAAAGAATGAATTTATGAAATTCTTGGGCAAATGGATGTATCTGGAGGATATCATCCTTAGTGAGGTAACCCAATCATAAAAGAAGTCACTAGATATGCACTCACTGATAAGTGGATATTAGCCCAGAAACTTAGAATACCCAAGATACATTTTGCAAAACACAGGAAAACCAAGAAGGAAGACCATCGTGTGGATACTTCAATCCTCCTTAGAATAGGGAACAAAATACCCATGAAAGGATACAGATACAGAGATAAAATTTAGAGCTAAGATGAAAGGATGGACTATCCAGAGACTACCCCACCCAGGGATCCATCCCATCATCAGCCTCCAAACCCAGATACTATTGCACATGCCAGCAAGATTCTGCTGAAGGGACTCTGATATAGTGGCCTCTTGTGAGGCTATGCCAGTGCCTGGCAAACACAGAAGTGGATGCTCACAGTCAGCTATTGGATGGAACACAGGGCCCCCAGTGGAGGAGCTAGAGAAAGTACCTAAGGAGTTGAAGGGGGCTGCAACCCTATAGGTGGAACAACAATATGAACTAACCAGTACCCCCTGAGCTCGTGTCTCTAGCTGCATATATAGCAGAAGATGGCCTAATTGGCCATCATTGGGAAGAGAGACCCCTTGGTCTTGCAAACTTTATATGCCCCATACAGGGGAACGCCAAGGCCAAGAAGTGTGAGTGGGTGGGTAGGGGAGCAGGGGCGGGGGAGGGTATAGGGAACTTTCGGGATAGCATTTCAAATGTAAATAAGAAAATATCTAATAAAAAAAAGATACAGGGCCAATGGGTACAAATATCGCTGGCATACTGACCAAGAGGCATTCTCTTGCCCCCGATTCCCTCTCCTCCCTCCCTTCCCACCCTTTCCTCTTCTATTTTTCCTCATTTTTATTATAGAGAAATGACATTGATAATCTAAACATTCAGGGATAAATGATAACTCTTGAAAATTAACACACACACACACACACACACACACACGTCTTACCACTTGTTTCAAGTGTTCCTAAATGCACACAAAGTGCATCTGGTCCAAAAATTTTATGTACTCAAACCACACAGGACTATTCCAGACATGGTACGCATCATAACCTTGACCTTTTTGGGGGGCAGGGGGATTGTTAAAGAGTTTTGAGAAGTAAACTAAGGGTGGACCTAATCAAATCCAATCCATACTGGCTGCTGTTTGTTGAGAAACAAAGACTATATACAAATTCAGACATAGACTTGTTACGAGTATGATATAAAGTATCATGATTTTGGAATGATGAGAGCTTATTTGAAAATAAATGTTTAGGGAGTGACATTGAAAGAATTTGCTGAAGTTCTGGACTATAATATGTAAAGGAAAAGGTGAGCCATGTATGGGTAGATCATAGAAAGTACCAGAATGGAATTGTACATATAGAAAGAAAATATAGGAATATACAGACTTTGGAGGGCAAGTAAATCAAACATGTAGCTTTACACAGGACAAATTTGAGATGTCTGATATATAACTGGAGAAAATGTCAAGTATTTAGTACTCCATCCCAGAGTTCAAAGGGGAGAATTGTTACATTAGAAAAGTGGTTTACAATCAAATACAACTCACTGGGTCTGGTGAGATCTTTAGGAAATAAATGCAGATACATATGAGAAATTTAGATCCAAGGACAGTAGTCAAGCATGGTCCAAGGTTTAAAAGTGAGGAGGGTAAGAGGGGGTTAGAAGGGCAACTAAGGGGCTGGAGAGATAGCTCAGTGGTTAAGAGCACTGACTGCTCTTCTTAGAGGTCCTGAGTTCAATTCCCAGCAACCACATGGTGGCTCACAACCATCTGTAATGGGATTCGATGCCCTCTTCTGGTGTGTCTGAAGACAGCGACAGTGTACTCATATACATAAAATAAATATTTCTTTTTAAAAGGGCAACTGAGATATGCCATAGTGAGTGGTCTCAGGCACTGCCAGGGTCGAAGAGGAGGCTGGAAAGAAGAGGCTGAACTTAAGAATGATGACTGTGAGCAAAATAAAGACTGTAAGTAGAGAGCAGAATGTTTGTAAGAAATATAAAATGGTGGATCCAGGGTAGTAGCTTCATATTTCCTAGAAGCGTTGTGAGACTAAGTGTAGTGGTATTTGTTAATGATGAGAGGGAAAATACAGTTTACATTCTCATGGGACTCAACTAATGAAGATGGGCAACCTATGCAAGAGGGGTTACTGTAGGTATTGTATGCCCACAGCTTCTGTGAGAAGGCTGAGATTGCTTGCTTCAACCATCAGAACATACCCCAAAGCATAGCAAATGTATAGAGATGTAAGGGTGAGATTAATTCAGTGCAGAAACAGCGTGAACACTTCTTGTGATTACTTGTAATTTCCCAGTGAGCAGAAGGATTATCACTGACAGTTAGGGAAAAGAGATGGGCTATTTGAGGAGTTAGGAGACTGTAAAATAGATATCCGAAAGAATAACTATTAAATATTTGTGACAGCAACAGAATAAGAAGTGTCACCTTCTACGATGTGAATTCATGAGAATACACACGGACACACCTGAAGCAAATATCATCCGACAACATCATTACTTCACCGATGCTTACTTCGCCAACATTTACTTCAACTCTATTTTGTTCACAGAAAGTGGATAGTGACTCACTTGCCAATCTCGTGACACACAAATGGGTTACAATGTGCTGTTTGAAAAACACTCATCTAGAAAAACTGAAGAGGAAACAGTCTAAAGACATATAATAGGATTTCTGTGCAGCAAAACAGACTGCTTCAGAGTAAAATGGAAAATGAGACTAATCAACAGAAACAAGCTGGCCCTGTCACACTCCGCCCACTCTCTGCTGAGAGCCCTGTTTATTTTAAAGTCCCATATTTTCCAGCGACCGAACCGAGCCGCATCAGTTTTCTTTCCAAATCCTGTGTTTGTCATGCTTTTTGTTCAATTGATCATGATCTCAACATTTAAATGATGCCACTTTCTGAATTCTCCCTAGC
The DNA here is from genome assembly GCF_900095145.1 of Mus pahari. NCBI lineage: Eukaryota > Metazoa > Chordata > Mammalia > Rodentia > Muridae > Mus > Mus pahari. The sequence continues at coordinate 46,583,423 of NC_034604.1, read as the reverse complement.
ATCTAATTGTTTCCTATAATAGACTTTATGTAAACCTTTGTTACATTTCTCCACATCTCGTATTTTGTTTTATTTATGATAATATTGGATAACTATAAGTTGTCTTAAGAAACAGGTGTTTTATTTTTAATGTGAACTACAATGCCACTTCTAAAGAGATTCTAGCTAAACTTCTTGATGTATATATTTCCAGTCATTTTAATATCTGTTATTCAATATTTTCTGTAATTCTTCCTATATATTTACATTATTGTAATGTAACCCTATCATTGTAACATGAATTACTTTAAAAATAATACATTATGAATTTATGCCCACATCAGAATATGTTTAGCAAAATTGGATTTAATGGCAGCTCCTGTGGTATCCCATGTATGGTGTTTCCCTGGAAACAACTGAATTTATGTAATCACAGGCATAGACTCTTTTGATTACAGGTTACAGGGAGCCTAATTTCCCAAGGGCCCTAAGCTGCTATTATGAAAGTCAGCACTTCTTATGCATCAATCACTGAGTACATTTGAATAGGAACTCTGGTCAACATCTGCAATAGTTTCTTCTGATGACTTTGAATGAAGGTCTCTTGATAGCGCAGTACACCTGTCCATGGAACATTGAGTTTCCATAAAACAACTTACAATACTTTTCTTTTCCTCCCTAGGAGCCAAACTTTCAAAGAGACTAATGTAAGACTCTTAAATGTTTTAAGACCTTCCTATAAGAGTCAGTGCACGACTCTTTCCCCATTTTCTTTTAGAGGCATCCCAGATTTTCCTAGCTTCTTGAATACTGATGTCTTGTCATCTGTGTCCCAGAGGATTCGAATTAACCATAGATGTTCACATGCTTTTCAGGTTAAGCTGCAGATTGCTTCCTCTTTGGACCCAGGTAGGTATCTCCTTTTCCCATTCCTCTAGTAGCTTAAGTCATCCACCTTGTCCCTTGCACTTATACACCTTCCCCCAGACATCACATCATCGATTTTCATCTAGTTGTTTCTAATTCCCACTCACCTAACATCTCCCACTCAACTGGCCCTTTCCCTCCAAAATCCCTTTACCCACAAGGATGCTCCCTTCATTCTGGATTTTTTTTTTTTTTTGACTTTTTCTCCTCCACAATTCTTTTGTAGCTGACCCCTGTGGTTGAATTAGGGAAGGACTTAAAGAAGCTGAGGAGGAAGGTGACCAGCAGTCTCAATTAATCTGGACCCTCAACATCTCTCAAACACTGGACCACCAACCAGGCAACATACACCAGTTGATATGAGGTCCCACAACACACATACAGCAGAGGACTGCTGGGTCTGTGTTCATACAGAGATGATGCACCTAACCCTCAAAAGAGGGAAAAGAGACTGGAGGCTCCAGGGAATGTAGAGGTCAGGTGGTGAGGAGGGTGGCGACATCCATGTGGAGACAGGGGTTGGGGAGGAGGATGTGGAGCAGTAGGAGGGTAGATGGGGGGGATAAAATATGGAGTGTAAAAAAATTAATTAATTAATTAAAATGTATCTTATGAAATATTTTCTTTCTGGGTTATATTGAAAGAGAGGCTGTACAACCCGTGTTTAGAGATTGTGGTATAGAATCTGAAACAAAACCAATCTGTTTTGATACACTGTAGCTGATTATTTTTTAAGGCAAAAAGCATAACAAAACAAACCCATTTCTCCCTATCTTGAGATTGTATATACAGTATACCAGTAGGAAATACCAAAAGAGGAATAAGGCATTTCTGATTTTTTCCCTGTGGTTTTAATTAAAAGTCTTCTTTGAGCCCTTAAAATGCGAGCCCACTGAGCTGCTCAACACCACCACCGATGCCTGATGTGGCTAATACCAAGTTTGACATGAAACCTTTAAAAAAATACCTAGGTGGTCTCCATCCACTGCCATTTCTTGGAACACATTGGGAAAATAGAATAATTGTCAAAATTTTGCATGTGTGATTTTCGAAGTACTCTATCTTCTCTGTCTTATAGTTATTTATATATTATATATTTCTAAGATTTTTAAGACAGTACAAATTGTTGAATTGGAAATCATGGAATTTCAGTTTAGGTTTATGGTTAGGAAAAGCATTTGACAATAATATTCAAAGAACACGATCTTGTAGCTAATTTAAGTGTTTTGTCTCCCATCCCTGTCATACCATAGTATTCTGGGCTATCTTTCAGGCTGGGAAAATATTAGTATTTTGGTGTTGGTAGAAAGCCGTGGTGAGCACAGGGCTAAGCGTATTTTCTCTACAAAACACTAGCAGAGCAGTCCAAAGAAGGAGGAGAATGTAAAGACGCAGACAAGTTTTAAGGGCAAGAAACAGGAGATCGCTAACTCTATCCAGGGTTTGGGAGCCACTGGGGTACCAGATAGGCAGCCTCTTGTCTTAGGGCTTGCTCTCGCTTCCAAGCGTGTGCTTGTCGAAAAGGTACTCCGCTAAGCCAGCGGCTGGCGCCCCCATAGTGACTAAGTTGTGCACATGGTCGCCTAATTCTTTGATAGACTTCACTTGCTCATGCAGGTAGTGAGTTTCCAGAAAGTCACACAAATGAGGATCTCCTTTTTCTGAGGCCAGAGTATGCAAGTCCAGCAGCGACTGGTTTACACTCTTTTCCAGGAGCAGGGCACACTCCATGGCCCGCAGTCCGCATTCCCAGTCATCTTTGTCTGGCTTCTTGATGTCCTGGAGGCAGATCCGGCCTCCTCGCTGGTTCTGCAGTCTCATTAGCTTCTCTGCGTGTTCCCTCTCCTCCAGGGACTGGCGAAGGAAATACTTGGAGAAGTTGTATAAGGCCACATCATCCCTGGAGAAGTAGTAAGCCATGGAAAGGTACACGTAGGATGCGTAAAGCTCCAGGTTGATTTGGCGGTTGATAGCAGCCTCGGAGTCCGGGTGAAAGTTCTGGCGCACCCTGGAGGGCCTGGTGGAGTCCTGGGAGGAAGCCGCCGAGGCCAGGAGGCGTCGAGGGGAGGCCAGTAGGGGTCGAGGGGAGGCCAGTAGGGGACCTAAAGGATACCTGGAGGCCAAGCACTGTGGGGCAGTGAATCTGTGTAACACACGGGGCAGGGACATCAGTGCAGAGCCGATGTGCTTGGAGAAGAACCAAAAGCAGGACAGCATGACTCCTGTTTGAACGGAGGGGAAACTGAGGTCAGGCAAGCTCAGCACAAGGTCTGCTGCTGAGCGTCAGGTCTAAATGAGAAGTCAGCCTTAGTGATGACCTCTGCGTCACACGGCCCTTCTCTTCCACAATGCAGAATTCTAAGAGATCTTAGCCACTGACGTTATGTAACTGTCATTTGCCGCGGTAGGCACGGATGTGGCACTAGGCCCGCGGGAAAGGGAACACAGATGGATGCCATTCATCAAAATATGTGCTGAATTACTAACACAAGATTCTGTTCTAGATCGTGAATAGTTGATTAGTTTGCCTGAATTGCCTGAATTGGCTGTCTTAGGAGTAAGCTCACCTATTCGGAGAACTGCCCCTTGTCTCGCTTCATTAAATTTTTCTAAGAACCTAGGGACATTGAAAGGTAGGCACAATAAATAGTCCTATGGAAAGCCAGCGTTACAAGTGACTCCTGGTTATTTTAACAAACATTAAGTAGGAAAACAATAGCCAACACAGTGGGCAACTTCTTCACTTTAGTAGTCTGTTTTAAAGTCCTTCTGAATACAGAACTTACCTTCCTTGTTTAGAAGTCATATTTTAGAAAAGTAGAAAGAATATGCACACTGGCTGTATTTAATTTGCATACTGGCTGGTTTTACTTTCCTGTTTTTTTTTTTTTTTTTTTTTTTTTTTTTTTTGTTGTTGTTGTTGTAGCAATAGATGCATTTTTTTTTTTTTTTTTTTTTAAAGAACCTTACATTCTGAAGAAGATAGAACGGTGTGTCATTGTCTGTAGCCAAGGCTGGCCTTGAGTTCTGCACCCTTCTGCCTCCCATCTCTCTCCTGAGAGCTGAGATTACAGGCTTGTGTTAACACTCTCCTCAGTGAAGAACTGTTAATCTCAAGTCAATGTTTAAAATGGTTTTGGGCTGTTAAGAAAATGCATATGAACTCATAGAAACAAAAGCAAAGCAAGCCAAACCTCCAGTCCTTCCCTATCCAGAGATAACTGTTGCTAAACTGTGTGTGATCATTCTCACTAAGGTGAGAGCAAAAGATACTTCATAAAGGAAGACATAACTATTTTAACAGATTTATCTATGAATAATTGCTACATATAAAATTTCAGATATTTGCCACAGTGTCAGTTTGACATCTGTGGAGCACCAGCTAAGCCCAGATAATGACATTTGCCACCCACTTCTGTGTCCTTTTGCACTTCCTATTCTGACTTTTCTTGCCTGGTGGTATCCCTGATGCCCACGGATCGGATTTACCTCACTCCATAGGTTAGTCTGTATTTTCTAGACTCACCATACACTGTAGATAATACTAGGCACAAAACTGAGTTGACTTCACTCAGAATGATAAAGTCTGCTCATGCTGGAGTATTACCAATATGATGTTTTCTTTTTATTGCTGTGTGACATTGTACAGATAAAACCCACTGTCTGACCTGTTGTCTTGCCAGTTTAATAGTTTAAACTGTTAGATACAGTTTAGGCTGTTAAAGTCAACCTGTGATTGACATGTCTGTACAGGTCTTTATGGGTTTGTACGTTTTTCTCTTGGGTAAATAAATACTAAATATATACTAAACTGGTTAGGTAATATGGAGAATATGTGTTCAAGTGTTTACAAACTGCACAGCCTTCTGCAAAGTTCTCCTACAATGACATTATCTCTTACATGTTGAGTTCACATTCCTTCTGAAGCTTGGTAATGCTTGGGAACACCGCTCATTTCAAGTTAAAAAGAAATTACAGGCAATGTGATAGGTGTAAATTAGCATTTTGTTGTATTTTTAATTTGTGTCCTCGAGATAATTAAATGTCAGCATGTTTTCCTGTGCTGCTTTGCCAAATGTCTGTTTTTGATGAGGCCTTGCCTTTCCTTTCCTTTCCTTTCCTTTCCTTTCCTTTCCTTTCCTTTCCTTTCCTTTCCTTTCCTTTCCTTTCCTTTCCTTTCCTTTCCTTCCCTTCCCTT
>NC_034604.1:46568163-46578150 GCF_900095145.1 Mus pahari | reverse complement strand
CCCTCCCCTCCCCTCCCCCTTCCCTTCCCTTCCCTTTCTTTCCTTTTTCTTTCCTTTTTCTTTCCTTTTTCCATTTTTTGCTTTTGGAGCCTTGACTTTCTAATCTCCATCTTTTGCCCAGTTCTAGTTCTATTCAGGTCTTCTTTATATTAACACATACCCCCCCTTTTTTTCCCACAAAGCAAATCACATGACATTATTAGGTAAGTTTCTTCAGTTGCTAATTTATGATTCTCCTAATGTCCCCTAGATGGTTAGAATGTTAACTATGAGCACTTAATACAGTGCTTACCATAGAGTGAGAACAAGTGTTCTCTAACAGATCTTATTGACTATTCTCATTCAATTTTCCAAATCCATCTTTTTATATTATCCACTAAGCAAATATTATTGTGAAGTTACTTCATTCTATGAGAATGCCAAATTAGTAGTTTTAGAATCGACTCATTCCTCTCAAATGAGTACCCTAACGTGTGCCACACATACAAGTGGGTGCTGACAATCCAGAAACTGGTAGAACATCAGTGGTGTTTACCTACACTCCCTCATGGCTTTTCACTTTCCTAGTCTCATTTTACTTTTACTTCTTCCAAACTTTTGCTATTTGCAAAGCATACTTTGCTAATGGAAGATTATGAAAATGACAGGTTAGAGTGAGATTAATAACAACTTGCTGCTCCTAGTTAGTGCCTCAAGGAAACTTATGCTGCTCATTGAAGTGTTTAGCCCCAGTGTAAGAGAATGTATAGCTGGAACAAGGTTAGGAAGAGATATGTGATGCAAGTTGAATCTCCAACTAGCGTGCATTTAGACACAGCACAGTAACTGGTCAAATGTTTTTTCTTCATAACAAAGTTTGCCATTTAATTAGGCAGACCTTGATGATATAAGTATCTGCACAGTAGATTTGTTAATTTTGTGGATATTGTGATTTCTAGTATTTATAGTAAAATCAAAGTTGTTTTTAATAAGATTCCTACAGAGAGCACCCCACACTGCCCTGCTCCAGACATTTCTTCTTCGATTTCATGGTTCCCTCTCTCCCCGGAGTACCTTTTAAACTTTCGCGCTACTCTGGGGCCTCTTTTGCAGCTTCACATTCCTCTTCTTGCATTTCAAATTCCTTCCTGACATTCTTTTACTATGTAATGAAGTCTTTCTCATCTTTTAAAATACCTTCAAGTACAAGCACAAGTATTTTTTTCGTAAGACTTTATAAAACAGCATTCAGAATTGAGCACTACTTAGTTGGTGTCAAGACAGTTCATTTATAATTCTGATACACAAGAATGTGTGTAGCTGTGTGTAAGCATGTTTTCACAGGAGCAAGAGTATGATTTATTCTTTTTAACTGTCCCTGCCACATCACAGTATTTGATGCACATTAAGAATACATACACTAATTATTTCAGTTGTTTAAATGAACTGAAATAGAAACATATATTTTGTCAAATTAGCTGAATATATTTATATAAACTATTTGGGTGCTGTCCATATTTAATTTAAATTCTGTGAAGTTGCAGAGAAGTTGTAATTTGGTTGGGACAGATTCTAAAGGAACACAATATTTAGTTTTTCCTTTTCTATACATATATTGCCAATAAGGTATCTTTGTAGATATTGTTGGCCAATGGGGAAAAATTAAAGACTTGTATAGAAGTAAGTTGTTTTGATTACTCTTCCTTTGATTTGTACAGTATATAAGATCAAATCTTACATTCATTTCTTTAAAGCATCTTATTTTAAATAGTAAAAGCTTTGAGAAATGTCTTAGCTTGGACACAGCTCTTTGCATTTGAAGAGAGGAGTGGAGTCAGAAATAATGAGGAAGAGAAGAGAGCAACATGATATGACCCCTTTGTGCTTGCATCTCCAATAACAATCGCTTCTTGCTTTTTGCACTTCTTTTAATTAGCACATTTATGCAATAGAATAGAATATTTTACACAAGAGAATAGAATGTATTACACAATAAAATCGGTTGCATAGGCAGGCTCATTAGATATGTCAGAGTTTTCTGAAATTTCATACTAAAAGGATTCTGTGACAAATCTAGTATAGAGATCAATCTACTGATGACTATTGTGTTGTCCAAACCACACATGTCCCTCATGTCAAAGGAGATGAGAGATAGTCTATTCTAGAGTTAAATCTGAGTGACCATGACTGAGGAAGACAGATTAGGTTACCCCAAATCCCACAATCCAATATAGGTGCAGTTTTGTGAAGTTTTCACACTAACAGAACAATGTCAGTCATCATCTCATTCAAGGTACTTTTCAAACACATTGGTGGGAACATTAAGTAGGTGGCACAGTGAAGTAAAAAACAAAACAAAATAACAACAAAAACAAAACCCAGCTATCAACCACGGATGCTATCTGATAGAACACCTTGTTTGTGGGGGAAGTGTTTATTGTGTATACTGTTAGTCTCAGTTTAAACATTAAGAAATCTCTGAGAGGGTGGTTGGATACAGGTATGAAAGATTTGCTTGTTTGACTTCTGCTGGTATCCACTCAAAAGATGAAGGGCTTCTTTCCGTCTTTCCACCTCCCCCAACCCTGTGTGTGTATGTGTGTGTGTTTGTGTGTTAGATGACTGGAAAACTGAGCTAGAACCAAGCACAATGTATTGTTTCTGGCACAAGCTACAAGAAGCCTTAGAATACTTGATTTGGGGATTCAAAGTAAGAACCCCTTCATCAATTTTAAACTAATTATTGCATGTATGAAACCATCAGATTCCTAAAGTAGCTCATTCACTCTAGTAATTATCTCCAGCATTCTCAGATAAACCCTAACTAACATTCTAACACAATGCTCTCTGAGATGTTTAAAAAGCTAACATCTTTGGATTTATCGTGACAGGGATGGGGAGGGTCAGTGCGTCTTTGAAGCAAAACCAAGGGTATGTACTAATGCCTGACGTAGGAGAAGTAGAAGAATGCAAACTTCCCTTAATGTTCCTTCATGATTGCTATTAGAAATAATAAATAAACTAGGAATGAAATCCGAGTCCATGAGCAAGAAGCATTGTTAATTCTTTTTTTTTTTTATAACGTGTGATGGTTAGCCTTGATTGTCTTCTTGACACACCTGGGAAGAGGAAGTCTCAATTTGTGAATTGCCTTCATTAGAACAGCCTGGGAACATGTCTATGGGAGTACTTGACTGGTGATTGATTCGGGAGGGCCAGGCCTTCTGTAGGAGGGGCCTCGATTGGCAGGTAGGCCTATAAGAAAGCTGGCAGAGGAAGAACAAAGGGAGCAAGGCTGAAATAAGCAGTATTCCTCCATGATCCCTGCTTCTTTCTGATTTTGTCAATAGGTCTCTGCTTGAGTTTTTGACCTGACTTTCCTCAATGGTATATTGTGACATGCAAATATAAGCCAAGTAAACCCTTTCCTTACCCAAATTGATTTGACCAGTGTTTTATCACAGTAACAGAAAGCTAACTAGGACAAGATACAGTGTCTAGAGCAATGGGTGTCATTAGAAAATGGCTGAATTATGATTGTTTGTGGGTTTGTGGAGGATAAGTAGGTAAACGAAATGTTGACCGAGTGAGGACAATCACCCCTGCTCTGTGAGTCTGTGACAGTGACACAGTTTATTTCCCCTTAGTGCTTACTCACTCAGCAATAACTCACTGGCAGAGCACTGGTAGCATATGTATTTACTGGAAAACAAAATGAAATATTTCAGTATTTTTGTGTAATGTTTTCACTGTTCCAACAATACTGAAATATGTGTCGTGTGTAAGTTGCATAGCATGAATTATATGTAATTTCAGTCTGTTTGAGTTGAATAATCAAGAAACAGGTAAAACTGTTGTTTATAATTTAATTTTAGCCCCTTTGCTCTTACAATCTCATCAAATTATGAATAAAACCACAATAAGTTAAGAAAGACCCAAGGAATAAAGGGAAATTACTCTTAGTGCTGTTGATAGTCATTCTCCCTGCGTTATAAAGCAGCCACAGATTATCCTTTGGTATCAGGTCTTCTTTAGGGTAACTTCAGTTGATTTCACAGACATGCCTTATAAGGAGTCCTGAACTAAAGTCAGAAGTCTGGACTTTCACAGGCATGCAAACCAGGAAGTGACAAAGCAGACAACAGGGAGATGTAGGTGGCCCTACTCTGTGCTTGAGTTACAGCCTCTCTTCTTATATGCAGCACAGAGGAGGAGGGAGGTACCTTTACTTGAACAGTACAAGGTTTGCATGGAAACCTTTTGAGGAATACTAACACTAACTTACTTCCTGTTCTTATATTATATTACCATTATTGTAGGAACTAATAGAAAAGAGGCGACACAAACAAATTAGAAGAAATCTTGGTATTGTAAAAAATGTGTGCAACTCTTCCTGGAAGTGTTAATTCAGTGCATTTGAACTGACTTCTGTAGGAAAAATCAGTTGAAGGGGGAGTTATTCAGAGAAGCAAAGATACTGGATATATTAAACTTCAGGAAATGCTGAAATCACTAGAACAGTGTTTCTCAACCTGTGGGTTGTGACCCCTTGTGTGTGTGGGGTGTCCAGTGACCCTTTCATAGAGGTCACATATGAGATATACTGCATGTCAGATATTTACATTAGGATTCACAACATATTATTTATGTTTTATAGATAAGTAAAATTAGAGTTATGAAGAAGCAATGGAATATTTTATGGTTGGGGGGGTCACTGTAACATGAGGAACTATAATAAAGGGAAGCAGGGGTTGAGAACCACTGCTCTAGAGGGATATTCTTTCTATCCTTTTCTTGTTATCTCCATTTTGGTTCTTTTCTTGGATCACTTGCTCGGGTACACTCAGGTCGAGGCTAATAGAAATCCAAGGGCTATGGTGTCTGTGATTGCAGATCATTTAGAATTTACATTTTAGACCAATCTCTTAGGAAACACCTGGGGACGGTTAGAGAACGGGTCTGCTTGAACAAATACACAAAATTTTCAAAGAATTAAAATTGTGCTCTTAAAAAAGGGGAGAAAGAAATAAAGTAGTTAAAATATGCTCGATTCCATCCCCTAGAGTATATTAGTAGAAAGTTTAGTCACTTAAATTTATTTCGATATTAGAAATGAACTAATTAACGTAATAGAGAGAAAGGGGTAGCAGTGTAAAACACAATATAAACATCGATCAGGCTCTGCCGCTCTTCTAGTCTACTGCCCACAGAGCAGCCAGGGATCGGAGAGTGATGGGAAACAGTATAAAGAGCAAATGATACCGTGAAAAGTAAAAGAAAGCTGACTCTAGTCCCTGTGCACTTACAATACAGGAACAGGATCATGTGTGAACACAGAACGTCAGCCCTATTCACAGGCTACTTAGCAAGGCAGATACCTTCAGAGGCAGAGTCCTGTGTTAACGCACCTTCAAAGTAGCCTTTCCTTTCCTTCCCACCAAAGCTTGACAGTGCAAGCTAAACATGCCCAGAGGTATTTCTATCCACGACTTTAATCTTTTGCATATGAGTTATGTGACTTCAGACTGAGCAGCACCACCCAACAATGTATTTATCTATTCACATTGTATTGTGACCTTCATCCGGGCGTGGTCAGGAATATACTCCCTAGCTGACCATGCTTAGGGATGAGTGACCCCAATAGGAATATGTATAGGCCTCTAAGGTAAAGTCCCAGGCTTCCTTTGTGCACAGAACAAGTGCTTTGGAAATGGCTCCAGCGCACAGCTTGCAGGTGGAAGGAACACGTGATTTTTCACCCTTCTGTCTTGACTGGTCTTACTCTGGCTTTGCGTTCAAGATGTGAGCCCATTGCATTCAGTACTGCCATAATTCTGAAGAACAGATTCAGGAGATGGCTAAGATGCTACCTTGTGGAGACAGTAGAGGCAGTAGGGTTTGCCTCTGGTCTTAAAAGCTTGGAACGTGAGAACCATATGCAGTAGAGGCAGTAGGGTTTGCCTCTGGTCTTCAAAGCTTGGAATGTGAGAATCAAAGGCAGTACTGGAAACGTTCCTTTGGAGTAAAAAGAATCATAAAGACAAAATTTCTGTGGGCTTGTTGAATGTTGTATAGCAGTGTCCTCCAAGGTTGAAACATTTGATTCTGGGTTGGGGGAGGGAGCAGTTTTGTAAACCCCAAAGAGCTTCAGGATGTTTCTAAAACTGACCAGATTTTCTTTGTCACTCAGTACTCTCCCCTCCAACTGCCCTGCCCCCAGTAAACAAGACAGCTGAGGGTCACTCTAAGGTGAACCAATCAGTAAACAAGGCTTTCACAGGAGCCCAGATGCAATGTGCTCCAGGTTTCTGGTATTTTTTTTTTTCCTTTTTGTGAGCTGTCACCCATGCTGGGGTGGTTTTAGTGATGCAGTGGTACAGCTGTCTTTCAGTTATTTCTGTTCCTGTAAGTAACCCTTGTTCCTCTGAGTAATGTCGATAAAACTCATTGGTTCACCAAGTTGGAATTTGGTGGTATTTGTGTTTTGGTCTGTCATGGGGCTCACTACCTGGGGTGAATAGAGATCTGTGTTGCATCTCCCCAGGAAAAGTCTTGTTTTACAACAGGGGTTTGGGACTGTGGGGCAAAGTGGAACCATGTCACCAGACAAAAATTGGGAAGGTTGAGAGCATTCAGTAAATTTTCATATCTGAAAATGGTAGGGTGTTTCTCCTACTCCCACTCCGGTTCCTGTCCTGGAGCACGTGACCACAACACCCCACAGGAAGATCGTGATCCCTAGTCACATAGTGCAGAGCATGGAGTTCTCCATGCTAATGAGGTATTTAAACGGGCTGGCCAGAGGGATTAGCCAATAAAATTTCCATTCCGGACATTCCATCCTGCAAAAGGTATTTAATCTTTGGTCCACCCAGAGTACGTTGTATGCACCCATTGTCCATGAAGAACAATGAATAGACGGTTTGGACAAGCAAAAACTGTCTCTGTAATCAAGAACCGCTGTCAGGGGAAGTCTTTGTCACATAGGACCATGCTGCCTAAGTCTCTCACAGAAGGTCCCTTTGCCCTCTGGACTCAGACCCACCCCTGAGCTATGCCAGAGTCCCCCATCAGAACCCCAGCCTCATCACCTGCCCACCTGGCCCCCTCATTCCAACTCCACAGCTAGACTAGATGCCTGAGAGTTTGGGAACCCCTGCCTCCTTGGCCCCAGCCTGCACTATTTCTCACCCAGGCTGGGGCCCCCATCTTAGGCTGTGTTCCTGCACTCTCGTACCCTGATGACAGAGAAGATGGAATGTAGCCTAGCACCCAACAATTTTGTCTGCCCAAGCTGTATTCACATACCCCAGCATTTGAGGCGGACCACAGTCCCACATCGGCCCATTACGGACAACACACAAATCATACCCCGGAGAAGAAGGATTTGGAGTTGATAGAATATTGGTAGGCCTTTTCTCTTGCTTAAAGATGCAAATATAGGCCAAATTAGACCAGATTAAAAGTAGATAAGAGCAGGTTTATTCAGTGGCAGCTCTCACAGAAGAAGATCAGTGGAGTCCCATATCTGGGCCAAAGAAAGGGGTTTTTTATACAGCTTAGGCAAGTAGTCAGCTAGGAGCTAGGATTGTGCTCATACATGGTCCAAACTGAGCCCCTGGGCTGGCACTTTTGGGTGGGTTGCCAAAATCACAGAGGAGTGATGCCTTGTTAGTTTTCTCTGAATTGGTGAGCTCAGTCTTCTCTAGGACAGCAAGGTCGAGGAAGGAAGAGCTGATGGTGTCTCCCAGCTTGGGCAGGGATGAGCAGATATTCTAGCCAACTGCATAGATGTTCTTGCTTGCTGTAATATGTGGTATCATCAGATTTTATGCTATAAGGAGATTCATAAACATCTGTTTGTCTGCCTTAATACCAGCTAGGGATAGATATCTCAGTGCCAGGACCATGCAGAAACACTACTTTTACAGAATGTGTGATTTTTGTCCTCATAGGCCATGTGACAATGAAAGAGTCCACCAGCTCTTGGATTAGAACTAAATAGACAGAATGTTTATGAACGTAGGTATATTTTCTGCATTTTCCCAGCTGTTTCTTAGCTCTTTCAATAATGGCTCATAAGTAAATATGAAAGTCTTTTTAATTTGCTTCAGAGACCAAAATAGATTTTATATCCTTAAAATATTTTGACAATGGCTTAGTATTTGATACCATTATTTGTTCAAAACTTTAACGCTTTGAAATAAGATATAGTGATTCACTTAAACATAAGCACTGATTTTTTTTCCCCCCCAGTGGCAATAAAGAAGGAAAGTAATAATATCTGGATGCTGTATGTGTTACAGACTACATCATACGGCCTAGGCTCATCCTCTCAGAGTTGTTATGAAATAGAGCTCAGTAGAATTAGTGTCCTGATATTTACTCTTTATAAACTGGAATAATGTATCCAAAATTATCTACCCTTTTACAGAATCTGAAGGGAACTAGAAAAACGTAAGAGGAGTATTTTAAGTGTTAAATAACATGGCAGCTCTCTCTCTCTCTCTCTTTTTAAGTTTTATTTATTTATTTATTATATGTAAGTACACTGTAGCTGTCCTCAGACACTCCAGAAGAGGGAGTCAGATCTTGTTATGGAAGGTTGTGAGCCACCATGTGGTTGCTGGGATTTGAACTCCAGACCTTCGGAAGAGCAGTCGGGTGCTCTTACCCACTGAGCCTGGGAGCACTCTCTTAATTGATAAGAATTCGAGAACTACAAAAGACCCCTGAGCTTGCCTCTTTCATGTCTCTTGTTTTACAAAAGGAGACAGCTGTCGCAGGGTTTCATGTTTTGTTCGTAGTATAGATGCCTCAGGCCACTATTCTTTTGTGTACTTAATATATTATATATTTTCTCCATCAACGATCTGTACATTTGAATACAGAAAAACAATAATGGGTTTGCTGCATAACTGTTCCTGGGGGATATATGAATAAATATTTATTTATCCCAGATAGAGCACTGATGAAATACTGAAGCCCAACTTGGTGATCACATGCACTTTCTTAGAGGAACCTGGTGGAGGGGTTCCTTACAGGAGTGGAGGAGATCACTAACAGTTGCCTCACTGACAAAGCTCACTTCATTACAGGAAGAAGTTCGTGAAGACTGGATCATGCAGGTCCCCTCTAGTATCACTTCCACCTTGTGTATCACTGGAGCATCTCTCAAAGTCACAATAGCCTGGGGGCAGAAGAGAGGAGCAGCTGGGATCCCACGTGAGGGTTCTGTGGCCTTACCTTTTCCCTCTAGACGGGAGTGTTAGTAGCCTCATTGCCATTGCCATAGAATTTAGCTATATTGTTCTTATTCCATTGCCATTGCTATTTGCTAAGTTCATCTCAGTTCCATAAGGACAATGGGGCCATGTTATGCCTAGATGACAAAGCTACCCTGACTGATGCCTGAAATGACCAGGTAAACATATTGTTATAGAAGAAATAAAGCCACTCAGTCAATTTTTGTTGTTGTTGATGGTGTGACCTGAAGTTCAAGGGAAAAAAAATAGATGTTCCTATGCAACAGTTTCTGCAAAGATGATCAACCAACAAAAGCTTTCAATGTTGTGGAGAGTTAATATTGCAGATCTGGGGCCAAGTTATCTTGGGCTACTTACTTAAGCACCTTAATAGCAATTCATTGCCTACCTCTGTGCATGCTATCACACATACATCTGTCCTTGTAATGATGAGGTAAATCTTCAAGTGTGATAACAGACCACTAGTGTCCACCAATCCAGAATAGAATTTGGGACCTAAAATAGATATTTCTCTGCTTTGTTGTCACCTATCCTCTTGATGTTCCCCAACATGTTTAAAAGATCTCTTGCTCTATGCCTTCTTTTGAATAGTTACTGCAAAAAAATTTATGTTACCAAATTGAAATATGCATTTGAGTTAACATGAATCCTTGTTCTTAGTCTATGGTCACTCAAATTAATTCTACAATAACCTGTTATTCCTTAAAAGTTGTTTATATATATATATATATATATATATATA
>NC_034604.1:46554965-46568129 GCF_900095145.1 Mus pahari | reverse complement strand
TATATATATATATATATATATATATATATATATATATATATATATTTGATGGTATTTACAAAAGCCAGTTCTACAGGACTGGGTGGGATGACCCAGTCAGTAAAAGGTGTGCAGTGAAAACTCAGGACCCCAGTTCAGATGCCCAGAACTTATATAAACATCCAAGTATGGTGGTATACATCTTCAGTCCTAGCAGAGAGGAAGGTGGCCAAAACAATTTGGTCCTTGGAGCTCAACGGATGTCTAATTATGCCAAATTGGTGATCTCTACTCAGTGAGGGACATATATCAAAATATAAGATGGAGAACAATAAAGGCAGATACACCACACAATCTCTGACCTATGCATGCAGGTATGCATATATATATACCCACATTCACAAATGTAATGCATATAGCAAATAGACATACATATACCCAATACACACACACACTTTGTATTTAGAATAGCTATTTACTCAATTAACTGGAGCAAATTAACACAATTTAACGTTTGTTGTGTCCTGTGGGAATCTACAAAGGAGAGAGGAACTAGGAATACTGTTGTGATAGGAGTAGTCTCTCCATAGGCAGGAGGGATGAGGAGCCATGATAGGTTATAAACTACACATAGCCTGAGCCCAGGAAAGGGAAGTGAATCACTGACACTCAGCAAAACAAGTAAAAATAGTTGGCACAGAAACTGTGACCACTCCTCTGACTGTAAAAGTAAATATACTGTCGCTTTTCCAGTTGTAAACAGAAAACAGGCAGAGGATAGATAGGAACCCTTACTGGTTCAGATCACGAGGCACTAATGGAATGACCAGTAAAACTTCCCTCAGGGTCTGAACAGTTTCCACCATCGGAATCATAAAAGGGCACTGAGTAGGACAGCGAGGTGGTGTGCTTACCTTTGAATCACTCCTGGGCTTGAGGGTTCTGACTCACTTTTCCTTATCTTCATGTTCTCTGCTCCCTCTGTCCATGTGTCTCTTTTCTTCTTGAGGGCAGGAAGCAAACTCAGGAAACCACTGGCTCCAGGAGACTTACTGACTGGGATCTCACCCTGGCCTTTCCACTGCTCTCTGGTCTTCTGATCTCTGTCAAAAGAGTTCAGAGTGGACCATCGTGGACCACAGCGTTGAGATCTAGGTGTGCCCTTGTCTCAGTAACTCCATCCTGTGCATGTCTTCAGAACGTGACTAGTTCAGAGAGGCTCCATTCTACAGGCAGCTTTTGATTCCATTTTAAATATGGAGCATGACTCTGCATCTGAGTAGAGATGGAAGGACTCTGTTTGATATCACTCACACTATACAGATTGATAAATTATTTACTTCTGAGGTCACAAAGGGTGCCACCTTATCCATTACCAAAGTCAGTTGGGATTGCAGGGGCACATGGGGGTTTTAAACCCGTATCAGAAAAAATCAGAGCTGAGAGCTTACCAGTGGCATTCAAGACCAAGGAAAAGCTATGACTGTTTTATGTGGACCCCATTAAGAGTGGCATAACACTGACGGTGAGCCTATTTAATTGAACCTAGGGCAAATAACTCTAATCTGTCTAAGGAATATTGTCTCAGCTCAGTCTTTCCTGCTAATATAACATACTTGGATTACTGTCTGGTCATCCTCTGTTCACCTATATGGACCTACTATCCATCTTTCCATCATTCATTTGTGGAGACCATGTCTTGCCCTTTCTCTTCTGTAGCTGCACTCAACTCTGAGCTTGTAGCCTACAACAACATCTGCCTCTCCCAAAGGATCTGGTTGATTGGTTATCACACTTCTTACAAACATCTTTGGATTTCTCCCAGTTTCCCTGTTTTTCTGGCGTTTGCAAATTTTTGAGGTTCTGCAACCTCTTAACTCTTTGTAGTCACCCTATGATATGCAGGTATATATATAAATACAGATTTACTCTGTGATGTGTGATTTCAAAGTCAATCTTGGTAGTTAAGACAGGAAGAAAAGAACTTTTCTAGGGAAGGGCTATCAAGGAAAGTGAAGTATCTACCAACTTGCTGCCTTTGAAACAACTGAATTTATAAATTTAGTGTTAATCACTTTTTCAACATTGTGTTTATCACACAGTACAATCATGTAATGTAGAAGGCAGGAGTTTGTTATGAGGTAATGTGGATTATCCTCTAGGGTGAGGGTTGGTGTTAGCCAGAGGGACCATTGCAGAGAAAATCCCTGTCAAAGAATTGGAGTAGACTACAACTAGAGAGACCAGCACCATGGTTAAGTGTATTTTAAGGTAGGTTTTAAACTATCCCTGATATCTCTGGAACACATAGCTTTCCTGAGAGGCAGTTTCCTGCCAAGGCCCATTTAAGTTGATCTTTCACAGGAGGAGAATGCTATTAAAGCCTCCATCTAGAGAGTAATCTTGTGACCTTGAGGGCATTTCAGAAGTTCAGAATGTCATGCTTCTATTCAGGTCAGAGACACAACTCAGGTCCCATTCTTTTGACCATTATTCATGTAACAGAAAACTTTAAAAAGAACATAGATGATAGAATAAAAGTGAATTCATAAAAATAGCCAGGTTTTACAAGGAGGAAATAACTTTTCTTTGAAGGATACCAACAACGGCCTGGTGTTCCATCTTCTTCCCTTTTGTCTAGACTGTTGCTGCTCTTACTCATAATATCTTCGATTTGAAGGAGAGCCAATTGTCATGCTTTCCTCCTTTTAGGCTATTCAAGTCATCATATATCCCTGTCACCTCTTCATTTAGTCTGTTAACAGGATCAGTGATGTCGGGGCTTGTGATGGTTTGAATAGGAATGGCCCCCATAGGCTCATATATTCAAAAGCATGGTCATTAGGGAGCAGTGGTACTTGAGAAGGATTAGGAGGTGTGGCCTTACCGAGTAAGTGTGGTGTCATTGGAGGAAGTATGTCCCTGGAGGTGGGCTTTGAGATTTCTAAATCTCAAGTCAGGCTTACTGCATAGGCAGCAGGAAGCGTGCGTTGTGTTTGTGTTCATGCTGACATGCTTTTCACTTGACAATAATGATAATAATGACAATAGTGGACTAAACCTCAAAAAATTCTAAGCCAGCCCCAGTTAAATCCTTTCTTTTATAAGAGCTGCCCTGGCAATGGAGTCTCTTCATACCAGTAGAACAATGACTAAGACAGAGCTGAAGGTGATTTTCCTTTTTAAAGCTTTATTTCATTTTTATGTACCTCTAGTTGGCTAGGGAGTTCTGTAAAGCCAGGAAATGAGATATTTTTATGTCTCTACAGGTGGACAGGGTGGATTGTGTCTGGGTACCTCCAGAGGTCAAAGGAAAGCATCACATTCCCTAGAGTTAGAGTTACAAGTGCTTATAAGCTGTCTAACATAGGTTCTGGAAATCAAGTTCTAGGTCTTCTGGAAGTACAGAAAGTACTCTTAACTGCTGAATCATCTCTCAAGTTTTGAAGCTATTTTTCCAGGAAAAGATAGAGCATACTCCTACTTAAAGGTTTGTTGGTGAAAGAACATATCCAGGGCCCCTGAACTCTTGGTAATCATTGGGTAATCATTCTACCCGCAGTCTTATAAAATCTCTGAGATCTTTCCCTTTTGAAAAGGTGACAGGGACATATGATGACTACCTTTCCTTCCCCTTCCTCTTTTTTTCCCTTCTCTTTCTACATCCTCCCTTTTCCCCTCTCTCCCTTCTTTATCCGTTCCTTCCTTTTAATTAATTTATTTTTGAGATGTCTTTAACCTATTGTTCTGAACTTGGACTTGAATAAAACTATCTTCTCCTTTAATCCAAGCCTTCAGTTCATTTGGCAGAGGCACAAGGCATTAGGACCTCCAGGTTCATATAATAGCTGGAGTCATGCAGCTTCATTTCCTGGTTTTATGGACACGGATTAGCAGACAGGATTCTCAATGACCATCAAGAGCAAAACCCATCCCTTAGCATTCTCATCCCAAGAAATCAGTCATCTAGAAAAAGGCATCCCAGAAAGATTTCATAAAAATGTGCATTATCTTTATTTCTGGGTAATATGTAAAAATTAAAAACGAAGCAGAGTGGGACAGTGATTAAAAGTGAAGCAGGAGAGTTGTACAACCAACACACAGCTTTATTCTTTTATAAAAGAATAAAGTATAAAGACAAGAATAAATTTTTGTCTTCTGTGGTGATTAAAGCCTCCTAAATGAAAAGACAAAACCAAAAAGCAGTATCTCTTACTCTCTAACAATCAGACCATGAATGCTGGGAGTCTGACCCAATACCTGTGATGCCTCCCACAAGCTAATTCCTAATTAATTCCTAATGGCTCCCAAAGGCCAGGACAGACATGGTATTATGCAGAATATCATCTGGTATGACAGTAAAATGCCCACTTCTATTTATTCAGCTATTGACACAGGAAATATGAGATATCATTGAACTTATAAGAAGACTTACCCGCCCTGGTCCATGTGAACTTAGCTCTCAGGCAAGAGTCCTGCAAAATTCAACAGCTACCAAAGCTTCTGGAGCCTCCAAATGCTTGCACAATTTGAGTTTTAGGGAGAAGATACTACAGGTTCATGAGTGGAAGCTTTAGAGAGAGGAAGAGAGGTCAGAGCTTCCATATGGGGGGGGGTCCCAAGGAATAAGGTGCCATAGAGATGGTAGTCTGGAGGCTTTTAAAATAACTGTGGCAGAACGTGCAGGCAATATTAGGGGAGAGATGAGCAAGTCAATCCAGTCTGCCCAACCAGGAGAAGACCTGGTGCTTCTTCTTAGTTTCAATCACATCCTCACTTATAGATTAAGGGTAAGAGGTAATAAAGCAAGAGGTAAGAAGAGAATGAGAACTCTCTTCTTTTGTCTCTGGCACCAAGCAAGAGCATTCTCTAAACTACTACTTTGGAGTTTTTGTCCTAATAGGATTATATCTTCCATTCTCATCTGTATGACACTATGCAAATGTAGGAGACAAAGTCAGACAATTTCTTTTAAGTGATGTAAAAGGACCCTGGTCATCCTCAGAGGGTTCTTCTCTCTCTGAGATGTTTTTTCTTATCATGTTACTGTCTCTTCAGTATCATACTTTTTTTTGAAAAATATATTTTTATTTTATGTATACATGTTTGCCTGCATATGTGTATCTGTGCCATGAATGCTTCTGTTGGACTTGGTGGTCCAAAGAGGCATCAGATACCCTGAGATTAGAGTTACAGAGGTTGTAAGCTGTCATGTGGGTTCTGGGAATTGAATCCAGGTTCTCTGCAGGAGTACAAACTGCTGGGACATATGTCTAGCTCCTCTTTTATAGCATCTATTCCTTGTTAAAACTCTTAATAAATTCTTTTCTGGTCAGTACTTTCACTCTTGTACCTTAGGTTAATTATCAGTATAACAAATTTCTTTGTGTTAATAAGAAATACACATAAATGGTCTCATCATAAATGGTAAAAGTGTGTTCCCATTTCTGGAGAGAACAAAGGGGTGAATACATAAATACACAAAAGGCAGAGAAAAAAAAAACAACTGAATAAGTGGAGAATAGTATCTAAGGAGACTGGTACAGGCCACAGTTGTGTCTTATTATAAAAACTGAATTGGTTGGGAGCAGAGCATGCAATTTTACTTTTTGTATTCTATCTAAGAACACAGCATGATCAGGAATTATTTTTACTAACTTCCTTTATCATTATCTTTTAATATTGAAATTATAAAAGGTCACTCTCAGGAACTCATACTCACAGGTTGGATGGGAGGCAGGTCTCCAAGCAGACCCTAGAGCTTTTAGTCATGTTTATAGACAGCACCCGAGGTGGTGGCACAGTACAAGAAGTTCTAACAATTGAGGGATGAATTGAGATGGCAATGCCTAGTAGGAAATACTGGCAATAATGAAGTAGACTAAATGAACCAATTCAAATAGGCAGGCCTACTGGAAAGGAAGATAGTTGTAATAATTAGTATCTAAAGCTAGTGTATGCTCACAGGTATTGCAGTCATTTTGATGTAAAACTATGTTTAAAAATGTTATTCATATTTTATCACCACACACTAGCAAAAATATTTTCTATTAACTTTGTTATTAAATTGGTCCCCTTAGACATGACTTGTAACAGGGTGAAGAAAATATAGATTTTACTTACACCTACTATTTTCTGGAGTAAAAATACAAATTTCAGTTCAATAACATTTATAATGGCTCCTTGCTGCCCTTGAGCCTGAATATATTTTTGTTGAAAACTATGCAATGAATTTTAATAAATGAGTTTTGTGGTTCATTTAATTATGAGCCCAAAGCAAAACTGTGGATGTATCTTGGTGATACAGGAAATGGTTTTATCAAACTTTCACTCCCCAAACTGATGATATTCACTCAAGCATGCCTCCTGGGAAGAGCACTGAAATAAATGAAATATGGAGACATTTTGAGATAGTAAATGAAGGGTGTTTTGAAGCTGTTCCTAGTTGTCATTAAATATTTTACTACAAAGTTATAAATTCCTCTTTTGCCTAGTTGATTTTTAAAAATACAAACTTCCCTCCCATCTCTTCTCTGCATAAAGTGGAATTTTACTCATTTCCTTTGGTAAGTGCCAATCAGACACATGTTACTCACAGCTCAAAGCTTCTGTCCAGAGAGGCTTTATCGTATTTGTAGTACAATACAGAAAATAGAAGCAAGAATGAGTGTGCCGTAAAGAATGTTATAGTGGTTTTCTGTTTCTCTTGCTTTCTGTAATAAAGTATTTATCTGAGATAAAACCAAACACAAAGATTGCTGGAAGTTCATTAGAATCTAAGCATTGAGCTGTGAGTAACATGTGCCTGATTGGCACTTACCAAAGGAAATGAGTAAAATTCCACTTTATGCAGAGAAGAGATGGGAGGGAAGTTAATTAGAATCTAAGACTAGTGTATGCCCACAGGTATTGATGTCACTTTGATATAAAAATGAGTTTAAAAATGTTATTCATATTTTAATATCTGACATCTGGCTTGTCCATGGGCTGAACTGAAAGTTTCTATAGTAAAATATGTGTATACTCTCCCTTATCTCTCTGCAGTGTTTGATTTGGTCAATTTGACACAATCTAAAAATCTAAAATTAATAATTCATAATCAAGTTAATGGCTCTGAGATTTTCTATTCTGTAATCCCTAATTTTCAGATTTATCCTCGGAATATACGAGACCTTAACGTTCTCATGTTGGCCATTTCAGCTAATGCTGTTTGTCTGGGATCTTTTGTGTTACTATGAGGATTATCACAGAGTGAGGGATCTGGAGAACATGTCCTGCTGGAGACTGGACTTTCAGCATCAAGGTGATAGCATCAGGCACCAGCCAGCTTCCAGCATCAGAAGGGCAGAGGCAGAACGAGAGATCTTGCGATGGTGAACATCAGTTGTCAACTCAGTGAGGTCTAGAGTCAGCCGGGATGATGCCCTTTGGGGTAAGGCTGTCAGGTTATGTAGAATTGTACAGTAAAGAGAACGTGGGCAGAGCGCAAGCACTCATCACACCCTGCTTCCCCACTGTAGAGCAATGTTACTGGCTGCCTCAAGCCCGTTTCCTTGATTTCCCTACTAATCATTAGAGCAAAGAACCCAGTTTCCCTTAGGTTTTTTTAGTTGGAGAATTTAGTATAGCAATAAGATAAGTAGCTAATATAGTTAGCAAGAGGAGGTGAATTCATCACATAATAATGGTATTATCTCATTCATAAGATTTGGAAATCAGTAACTAAAAGCTTCTTTAAAGGCCTGCAAGCTAATGTGACCAAAATGACAATGAAACTTCAGCAATAATTTAGGAGGGAGCAAATCTTAAAATAATTTTACTATGTCCCTAGGTCCTGGCTTCATGTCCCATTCATTCTGTTGTAATAGGTCACAATGTTTTAATTCATTTTCACATAAACTCAAAATCCCTGATTGAGCCTCATAAACTCATCTGAACTAGAATGGGTGAGACTAAACACAGGCTCACCCTTATTCAAATTCTCCTATTGATATAAGTCTGTGAAATTCAAATATCTCATCCTCTCCCAAAATACTGTAGTGGTTATTGTAATTTCATTTCTTATTGCGTTGGTTTAAAAAAAAAAAACCTCTCATAAAAGCAGTATATGGGACAAAGGACACAATTCCAGGTTACAGTACATTCTAGAACTTGAAACAGCTTTTCACATTTAAAACTGAGAGCAGAGAGAGAATAAATGCATGCTTATTGGTACTTGGTTCACATTCTTACTTTTCTATAGTCAAGTAGTCAAGACACAAACCCAGGAATGATGCTGCCCACAATGAGTTGGCTTTTCCCACGTCAATTAACATAATTCAAATCAATTGGCCAACCCAATTGTGATAGTTCCTCATTGAGACTCTCTTCTCAAGTGATGTTTAGATTGTGTCAAATTAACAAAATTAACTATCACAGAGAGATAAGGCAAAAATACACTTATTTGCTTATAGAAAGAAACCTGTGAGTTTCAGTTCAGCACATGGAGAGAAATTAGCCAGATGTCACATTGACACAGACTATTTGAATTGTATATAAAGTATAAAAAAGTGATTGAATAAACACAATGGCTATATAAAATTATATTTCTAAAATACTCTTTATGCATGGTTGTGAAATCACCCCATCCTGGTCACCTGACAGTCAAACCCTTGTGTTATCTCCTGCCTGGAAGGTGGACTGGACTTTCTGACTGCTCATAGACAGGAGCTGGGAAAGGTTATGGAATGTCACTTAGAAGAAAAGAGTTAAAGGAGCTCTGGCTTTCATTTTGAGGCTAGCTCCTTCTTGAATCATTTAAGATGAAGTGAAAACCAGCTGCTAGGTTGTGAGCCTGACCTGGGAGAGGACCAGGTGAGTGAGCTTGGATTTAGGTCTTCAAAGGCCTACCAACGGCTACCTATCTCCTTGACAGTAACTCCCCCCTCTTCCAGGCTAATGAGAACACAGCCCCAGGTGACAGTTTGACAGCACTTCCAAAGCTGACTGAACTGCCACTGGTAAGCCAGGCAGTGTCTTGTCCTCATCCACAGAAGCTTCAAGAGAATTTTTTCTGCTAACTTAAGTAGAAAATGACATATTTCGAATATGTTTATATCAATATACTTTTATGATTATAATTTTCAAATGTTTTCTTACTAAAGACAACATGAATTTGAGCAACTTTGTTGTATTTGAAATTATAATGGACACTATTATCATCTTGGAAAGAAATTATATTAATACATTTGAAAATGATAGAAGTGTCATATTTTGTAATATAGCCAAATCCTAAAATTTCAGTATTTATATTCAAGAAACTAAATGATTTTGAGGTCAAACTTATAAATGATAAATTCATTTATTTTAGAAGAATGTTTTATATTCTTTGATCTGTATTATTCATCATCTGTAGATAGCTCCCTAGTTAAAATTCATTCTGGGTAGCAATTTAGAGCACAAAATTACATGTATCTTAGTATATCAATGCACCTTTGGTATATAAATATCAAATGAAAACTGTTTGGCCCTCAACTTGCTTCTGTAGATCCGTGTCTATTATTTCTAAAGATGAATACATCAGATAGGGATATATTTCTAAGTATATTCTATATAGGTTTCATTTAAAATAAATAAGCATTTTATACAGGTTCACTCTGTCCCTAAGCAAAATAGTAGAGGAATAAAGCATTCCTAATGATTGTGAGTGTTTGTCACTATGCAGTCATGACAACCAATTATGATCATCTCTATGGGGGACCTTACAGCCTATTTCACAGTAAAATTCTTATTGTAATACTGTTAACATGTGAGCAGCATCTGTTCTCTTTATGAACAAAATAGACCCTATGTTTAAACCTCTATCAGTATTACAAAGAAGTTTTACTTAATATGGGAGAAATAGTGACATAGGTATGCTTGTCACCTTTCCCCAATTTCTAGAAATGGATTAATGTAAGACTTTGGATTGGTAGTAATGATGAATTTAATGATTGAGCTGGGCAAAGCAGTACACCTATACCATAGCTCTTTTTCCCTCCAGTGCCTGCAACTATGTAACTAAAGGTGGTGCCCAATTTAATTTTAGAAACAGAAAAGTTTAAATATCTTTGGCTGTGAAAGATGTGGGCCATTGGAATAAAAGGCAGAGCCAACTAGTGTGCTTGGATTTATGGTTAAAGGCCACTATGAATTTTTGTAATGCATGGTAATTTAGTAGCTAGTAATAACAACTTCCTGAGATTCTCTGTAAACTCTCAAGCATTACTGCTGCCTTGTGCCTCTCATAGAGGGGCATTTGTAACAATTCATACATCAACAGCTCTATCATTTCCTTTCCTTTTCTTTCCTTTCATTTTATTTCACAGCATGTCCTATACATCAGGTAAAATTTTTATCATCAGCTCAGTGCTATTATACTTTTTAGTTTGCAACAAAGCATTGGAATGTCAGGCTTTAGGAGCAAGGGGAAGTGTCATGCAGAGCATGAGTCTTGTACGCCTTGGAGCAGCCTTTCCTAACCAGGCTTGTGGGAGGATGATGGAAGATTGCTCTGAAATACATTCTTAATCATCCTCTCTCATAGCACACTGAATGACCTGAAAAGGTCACAGGAAATGGCCTTGCTAAAAACAAACTCAACAAATGACTACATTTCTTTGTGTAACATGAAATTATATATAATAGTTGCAATGACCTGACTTTATGTTTCAGAGCTATTACCTGCCTTCTTCCCTAGGTACCCTAGGGAAGTGGATGGTGTACATTTTTACTAAAACATAGTGCTGAGGACAGTGAGGTGTCAAAGCCATGTCTAGGGGAGACATGGGTAGGCAGAACTTAGGCACTATTTCCAAAATAGTACATATAGTCTGTCATATTTTTTCATTTTACTAAGACATAATTTGCTTGTGTATATGAGGTGCTAGAGGTGAGAGATGAGTCACCTGGGTGTTGAGTGAGTTTCAACAGCTTTGATATCCTCAGTTAAAGGTCCTTATACAACACAGTGTTGCTTCTGAAGGAGCGCGTTGTGAGGGAAGCATAGAGTTCTTCAGAGGAATCATTTTAGAATGTGGAAGGCTAGAACCAAGATTGCAGGTCGCCAGAAACCCTTGAGACCAACAGAACCACCTTTCATGACTAGGCATCTCATTTCTATAAGATTCAAAGGAAAGATTAGGTCTTTGTAGTAGTTCCCTGGGTACTCTCTTTAGAGGGGTGCACAGAAACTTGGGTAAGATAAGGCTATTTTCTTGACTGAAGATCTCTAGAGAGCAAGCTTTCATAGCTCTCTGGATGCCTTATTATTTGAGCATTTCTAACCAGATGGGAAAATGTGATTAGAAGAGTTAATGGCTAAAGGAATTGAAGCAATTTATGGTCTTATTTTGAACATCAGGTTCTACTTAGATGGCACTTTTTCCCTAGAACTGGTGTACCCATTGAGGATCATTTTTTTTTTTTTTTTGCCTTGAAAAATTAATACATGCTTGGTTGGTCTGCAGATGTAGGACCCTTGCTTGGATGTAGAAGTATGGTTTTATATATATATATATTTGTAGAAAATGGAAACAGTTTTCTTCTTAGAATTCTTGAAACTCTAGCCTTTAAAGTAACTTTTGGTGGTTTCCTAGAAGATCTTAATAGTGACAATTTACAGAAACCTCACAATAACATTTAGGGAGGTGATGTTTTCTGCATACACCTTGAAAAGAAGATAGGAAAACCCAGCATGGCAAGCTAGTCATTATTGTATAATGATGGCCCAAGAAGCTACTGATAGAGATGTCTATCATCTGTTCTGTGCCTTTCTTTTCATTTTAGAGTTATGGAGACCAAATACATTAAAGACCAAACAAAAGAAGAGAAATAATTTAAAATGGCATTTAGCAACAATAAGATGTTTTTTTAAAATATGCATGAAAATGGACCATTACAACTAGGGAAAATAGCTCTCTTCATCTTAGATGACAGTTGGTAATGCTAAAGTTGTGAATTTGCTCCTTAAAGGCCATGCTGCTTAATAATACAAAAAGGAATGTAAAAGCTTGGAAATGAAGTATTTATTTTAGTCTGTGGACTAATAACGTTTTTCTGTGAATATTGATCATTCAGTACTTGCTTCCTATGTTTCTCCTTTTCCAAAACTTGATTACAGTTTCATTTCATTTTTTAAACTTGTTATTGATTCTTTGTGAATTTCAAATCATGTGCCTCATTTCCTCTCATCTCTCAGTCCCTTTGTATCCACCCTCTGTCCTTGGGACCTCCACCCACATAAAATTAAATAAGATAGAATAAATAAACAAACAGACAAACAAACAAACCGTCTTGTCCTGGGAACTGCAGTGTGTGTTACAGTGTGTCACACAGTATACTCTTTTGTCCACACATTTTTAATTGCAAGTGTTCATTGCAATGAGGATTGATCTGTTTTGAGGCCTCTGGATTCTGCTACACTATCAATGCTGGATCCTCATGGAGACTCCTCTCAGATATTCTGTTGTTGCTCTGTGTCATGGAGATCCTACAGCTTTGGATCTCTTGGACTGACCCTTTCATACACTCAAGCAGTTCACAGACAGGGTAGATATTGGGATGGGCCAACTCAAAGCTGTAGGAGTATGTTTTTTGTTGCTTGTTTGTTTTTCGTTTCGGTGTATTTTATTGGTTTCTTATATCTACCATATGTCTGACCTTTATTCCATTCTAACCTCTTCTAATTCCCCCAAAGTAGGTAGGAGAGAAAGATGAGAGGTGAGAGGGAGCAGAAACTCCTTAGACTACTTCCTGCCAATTAGGAGCCTTGAATTCCCTTGGGCAAGTCCAATCTTTGTTATCAGAATATCCAGCAACCCAGCACTGCATCAATCCATCATTCCAATCATGGCAAACAGAGCAGCAGGATTCTGCAGCAGTTGGGGGCAGGGCAGAAGCAGGGGGAGCAGCAGCTGCCGTAGACCCTCTAAGGTCTTTCCCATTTACCCTCTCCTGCCTTCCCTGAATTAAACTGTCTGCAGCTGGCCAAAGTCACACCCATCCTGGTGCAGGAGGCAATCATTGTTAGAGGCTGTGGACAATCTGAAGCAGCCTATCACATTCACATAACATAACTGGTTTCTTTCTTTCTTTCTTTCTTTCTTTCTTTCTTTCTTTCTTTCTTTCTTTCTTTCTTTCTTTCTCTCTCTCTCTCTCTCTCTCTCT
>NC_034604.1:46548970-46554080 GCF_900095145.1 Mus pahari | reverse complement strand
AGAGAGAGAGAGAGAGAGAGAGAGAGAGAGAGAGAGAGAGAGAGAGGTGTGCCTGGTGCCTTTGCAGGACAGAACAGGGTACAGATTCCCCTGGAACTGGAGTTACAGCTGAGTTGTGAGCCACTATGTGGGTCCTGGGAACTGAACCTACATCCTCTGAATGAGCAAGCAGCAAGTTCTCTTAACTGTTGGGCCATGTCTCAAATCACACTACCTACTCCATACAATTCAATAAGGGGAACGAATCACCTTGACTGTAACTCCCAGTCTGTGCTTGGTACTACAGGATGCACATTTTGTGGAGCTCCTGAGCCTCCGAGAGCAGAATAGAGTTTCTAAGCTTTCCTGCTATTTTCTGTTGTTCATGGTCCACTGGGAAGTATACCATGCCTGTCTCTGTAACTCCTCTTTTCTTAGTAACAATGCAGTCATGTTAAATATACATACCACAAACCCAGAGAGGAACATAAATCAAATTGACATAACTGATTCAAAATCATAAATCAGTGTGACAAAAGTTGGATTTTGAAATGCCTGAACATCTGAGACTGACCATGAATCTTTGAAACAGTTTAAGCAGAAACATCGGAATAGTGGGCATGGTGTGGAGAAGATTTTTACAGCTTAAGTGACATGCCAAAAAAATCCACCTGTATTTTTAGGAAAGTCATGTACTGTTTACTGCTCCAGTTGGCAGTATGAACCTGGTAGAGCAGGGTCTAAAGATGATGCAGACTAATGTCTCTTGAAATAGCCGATTTTATTCAGAGCATCAGGCAACTTATACTCTGAGGGCAAAGAAGAGTCACTTGAGCAAAGCTCTCAATCATTTAAGCCGCACACAACCACAAGGACAAACATATTTTCCTATAAATGCACATGAGTTGCAGCAGCTGAAGTAAAGGAACTCCTAATGTCTGCACTCAAGAGGAGCACAAAACACATTTCTCAAGAACAATTCCATATTTTGGAAGTAACTAAGGTTGCAAGATTCCTATTTTCTTGGAGGTTTCTCACAAACATTCAGAATTCTCAGAGGACTCCATTCTTAGACTGTGTTCCTACAAAGTACTATTAAAATAACACCTCTATATGTCTTCCCTCTTAAAAATTGCTCCTGATAGCAGTTGACATGACTAATTTCTACATTTCTTGCATAATGTATTCAGTATAGTACATAGATATCATTAATGAAAATGTCTATTTGTTTTATCTTATATGTTTTTAGTGATCTTATGCTTCCTTATTTGCCAATGTTCTCATATTTATTTCATAGCACATTTTACTCACATATAATTATTTTTCCAGGCTGATAGTTATTCTTGGTTGTCATTTTGTCTACATCTGGAATTAACTAACACCAAAGTGGCTGAGTACACCTATGAGGTCTTTTTTTTTTTTTTTCTTAATAAAACTATTTGAAGTTGGGAGACACATTTTTAATCCAAATCTTTTTAGATGGGAAGAACCACCTTTAATCTGGGCCTCAACTTCTGCTAGCAACCTAAATAAAGGATGTTGAGGAAAGAAGGTATTTCTTTGTCTCATTCTTGTTGACAAGTCCATTCCTTCACTGGCATTTAAGCCTACTTGTTCAAGATTCTTCTGTCTACTGAATAGCAGCTGAGATATCAGCCTCATGGATTGAAGAGCTACTACATCCATGGAGTTTCCCTTAGTAGACAGTCATTAGAGTAGGGTCATATTTGCCTATAAGCCACTCTAATCAATTCTTTCTCCTCTCTCTCTTTAAATCTCTCCCTCCAAATATATAAATACATGTACACACACATAAATATGCATATATAATTTCATCCTATCAGTTCTGTTCCTCTAGAGAACCCCAACTAATATAAATTAGTCAAACATACGATTTTAATCTCTCAAATCTTCCCAGGCACTTTGAATAAATCACTCTAGCAACAGAGTTCTCTGTCAACTAAAAGCATTGCTCCTATATTAGGAGATTTCATTTCACACTGTCAGGGAAATACACTTCCGAGAATGTCATCCTGCAACAACTGATGAAATAGTGTTTTGATATTGATGGCTTTTAAAAATCCCTTCAGGCCATTTCCTAGAAGTTCATATTGGGCTAGGCTCAGTAGAATTGGCTTCTCTGGGGTGTGATAACTTATTAGTAAGATGCTAATGCATGGATGCATTCAGAAATTTAGCACCACTCTTTATTAGTAAACTTGAAAATTCTAGTTATCCTCACTTGTATGTGACATATGCTCTAACGTCCCTATAGAACCCAGAAGCAGCAGTCTTTGCCAGATGTGCTGCAGGTTTGCTTCTCCAAAAGAGCTGATATTACAAAGATGTAGGAAATGAGTGTTCTTGGGGAAAACATAGTTTTATACATTTCTTGACGTAAAAGCTCTTCCACTCTGAATGGTTTCTAACTTCCCTTTTGCAAGTCTACCTTTCTGTCTGTTCATGGCACATACACAATTTAAGTTCAGCTCAGATTTTTGGACTGTAGGAGACCAGGTGATACAATACACATATTTGCTTAGCAAATAGCAAAATGGGTTCAGAAAGTCACTACACATTGAACTGTCAAAAACCCTGTCACCAAAACCATGACACATACTGTCTTTGTACTCTGATAGCCCTTACCTCCTTACCTCCCAACACACACCCTCACTGTTTTACCCTCTTTATTGTTTAGATAAGTAAAGCCTCATAGTTAGAAGTCAAGTGAACCTGTATTTCACTGTGTGAATGTCATTTACCGTCTATGAAATACTGAAAAAAATCAGCTATCTTCTTGGGCTTCATCAATTTGGCAAGTAAGTATCCATCTTTCAGGATGGTGGAAAAGGCTTAAGAAGATATATTAATATTGTATTTTGATGGGTAAGATAAGAGAATATTTAAGAATGTAGAGTTTGCACCATTGGTGCAAACGTCGTGGTAATGTTTATTCTTAAGCAAAATATGATCTATTACTGATACAGGAGAGTATTCTAGTGAGTTTTTCTACCATTAAAAACAAAAGAAGAAATAAATCAGGAGAAAAAAAATGTCAAATATATCAGGTTCATATGTGGCAGAGGGGGAGTCTGGAGTGATGTAAGGAATGAATGAAACCCTGACTAAATGTGTACTAGTGGCAACCCTGGTATAGTAGAGTCATGGCAGTTGGTCAAGTCTTCCCTTTGCTAGGCTCAGAGAATTGGAAAAGGTTTCCTCTGGCCTGTGAGCAAATGTTGACAGAATCTACGGAAAGCATACATCTTGAGACTGTTCCACCACAGGGGTACTAACTCCTTTTCCCTAAGTGAAACATAACAAAAGCACTGAGGTTTTCAGCCAATGTGTAGCTGGTGCATCTCCTTCAAAGAGTACATGACCCAGCTTTTCTGTGTGTGGGTTTGCTCTCGTTCTTTTCATTGGCTTGTAGCCAAGTCAGGTTTCCAAGACTAATTCATGAGGGGTGCAAAGGTTTATTAAATGGTTGCTGTACGTTCTTCTTTAAAAAATTTCATTAGTTTAGTGTATGTTGTTTTATGTACAAATTAGTGTGTGTAATATGGTATGTAAATATGCACACGAGCAGGCCTGACGTTGACGGGGTGGGTGATCTTTGATTGGTCTCCCCTTTGTAGCTCACTAGATTGGCGAGTCTGGCTGGCCATTGTATGCCAGGCATTCTCGTGTCTCTACTTCCTCAGCACTAGCAACACTGGCGTGTCACCACCATGCCTTCCTTTCAGTGGCATGGCTGGGCATCTGTTGGCAACAGCATCATCAGAAAAAGAAACACATTCTGCATTTAAGACCAAGCTGACCCTTGGCACTAAAGGTGGATGGAAATGATCGGTATGCCAAGATTTGCAGGCACGAAGGGCTGGAATGTATTTTTATGGAGATGTATGGCCTTATGTTCCCATGCATATCTATACTATCTATACTTTTTTTGGCTTTGTTCTCCCATGTGATCTATTTAAGAAAAATCTATTTCTTGAAAATGTAGGTTTAATGACCGTGTAGTGTCTTATACACAGTTGCCTCTGTAAAAGCTCAGTGTCAGAGGTACACTGGGTTCCTGAATATTCTTATAGTCTCCACGGATGCCCAATTCCATGAAGAACATTCATAGTTTTGACTCGAAGTCTTGTTTTACGAACTAAGCTCCTTATCCACAGTAGGGATCGAACTCAGGTGCTTTTTATGACAAGTTACAGATGGAACCTTCTCCTTCTATATGCCATTAAACACACTGTGATATTAGAAGGCCCCAACTCCATTCTGCAAAGTCAAAAACTTCATTAACAGTCGAAGGATCTTGCAAGATGCTTAAAGAGAAGAGACACCAACACCTCGGTTTCTTTGCTAGAGGCTAATGAGCCCATAAAAACACACACACACACACACACACACACACACACACACACACACAAAAACTCAGAGGGGGAATAAATAGGATCAAAGTATGTTATATACATACATGGATTTTCCAAAATTAAACTCCATTCTCTGTGCAATTAATATACCATAATTAAAGAGTGACTTAAAAGCCATCTGCCTTTGAGTTTAATACAGTAACGTCTGATGATCTGCTCTAGGAATGAAGAATTTAGACATTAGGAACTGAGAGAATTTCAGGTAGATTCCTGGGAGAAAAGACAACTGTGATGGAATGAACACAATTCAGAACCACTTTTACCTGTCAAGAGAGGTGACAATATATCCAATTTATAATACGAACTGCTAAGGCATAAGGCACTTTACGTTTGTTCTTTACTGCCATCTCTGCAGTCTGTAAGAGGAAAAAAAAAAACCAATGTAGAGATGACTTCTTTCTCTCTTACTATGAAATGCCAGATAGTAAAGATAAATAATTAATAGGGGCTCCAGAAGGCTTAATCATATGGATCTAATTTATAAAATTGTTCACCAGGAAGGTGAAGATATTATTTTATTGGTCAGACAAAAAGTGAGTGACTTCCATTTGACCATCATAAACTCAAACTCATCAGTATTTTATGTATGGGGCATGTAGGAGACAAAAAAAAAAAAAAAAAAAAAAGGAAGAAGAAAAAAAAAAAAATGTAAAAAAAAAAATCCAGTAAAATAAGGAATTCCAAGCAAACTTATA
>NC_034604.1:46523309-46548939 GCF_900095145.1 Mus pahari | reverse complement strand
TCATATGGATCTAATTTATAAAATTGTTCACCAGGAAGGTGAAGATATTATTTTATTGGTCAGACAAAAAGTGAGTGACTTCCATTTGACCATCAATGGTTCATTTGATTTCATAGTCTGGCCTGGAGTGCTTTTGGAGGGAAAAAAAAAAAAAAAAAAAAAAAAAGGAAGAAGAAGCAAGAAAGATAATGATGTTATTTGTAAAGTCCAGTAAAATAAGGAATTCCAAGCAAACTTATAAATATCAATGCTACCTGGTAATGTAAATCACATTTATTAAACCAGGTAGCTCTCATTGTCTGTCTTAAAAGTTGGAATTATTGGATCATTTTAACCACACATCCTCTACATGTGATATCTCCTTCCATGACCAGATGAAATTCTAGTTTTATAAGTTGTTTGCTTTTCCCCACACAATTATTTTCAAAACAATTCTATTGATGGAGCTTAAAATTCTTAGGATCAATAGGAAGTTTTATTGTGTGCTCCTGTTGTGTGACACTGATCTGAGGAATATACGAACAAACATCCTCTCATTCCAGATTCTGAACCAATAACAGATCATCTTAGGACACCACTAGGAGTAGATGTGGATTATGCTTAGGAGCATGGGTGAGAGGTTACATACAGGAGCCTAGGTAACTCAAAATGAGCTGCATCATCGAAAGCCCACGCCGGAGTGGATCAAGACTCATGAAAGCCTGGAGTGGAGCTTTTTGTACCAAGTGTAGGTAGCTGTATGCCAGGAAGCAGAGCAAATGGGTCAGATCCAAGGTCAGGTGTAGCCTTCAATGGTCCACTCTTAGTGAGCACCCAGTGCCAGGAGTCACCTCTTAAAGGCTCCACAGCAATGAAGATGATGCCACAAGCTGGAAACAAAGCGTCACAAACAGGAGCCTGCAGGGCACACTTCACAAACCGTGATGGCACAGTGTGAATGGTGACTTCACAGTAGTTCAGACTGCAGCTTTTAAACATCCTCTTTCTCCATCATCTCTACCCATATTGTCATTTTTCAAAAATTTCTAAATAGAGGTTAAACTGGAAAAGCCATTTTTACACACAAAGTTTCCCTATATATTATGTTTATTCCATATAAAAGTTCTTTAGATGGAACCACAATTTTGTAAATTATTATGTAATTGAAATAAGAATCAGCCAAATTTTTATTTAACACTGAGTTCATTTTTTTAATGGAGATTAAATACAGTGACCACATTGAACTATGTGGTATTTTTCTTTCACAAAATTGATTTCATTGACAAACAGATGATGTATTTATCATGTCAAAATATTTTGAAATGTATGTTTACATTGTACAATGGCTTGTACCTCCCAGAGCTCCCTGGGACTAAACCACCACCACCACCACCAACAACAACAAAAAAAACCCCACATGGTGGGACTCCTGTCTCTAGCTGCATATGTAGCAGAGGATGGCCTAGCCAGTCATCAATGGGAGGGGAGGCCCTTGGTCCTGTGAAGGTTCTATGCCCCAGTATAGGGGAATGCCAGGGCCAGGAAGTAGGAGTGGGTGGGTTGGTGAATGCAGGGATTGGGAGAGGGGATAGGGGGTTTTCCTAGGGGAAACCAGGAAAGGGAATAACATTTGAAATGTAAATAAATAAAATATCCAATTTTAAAAAAAGAAATTTACAAATGCTCATTTAGGTCTCATTCTTACATTCAGGTTGTCAACAACTAGCTTCTTAACCAAGAAAAATATATTTATTATATGGCTTATGATAAAAAGGTATTTAAACAGTCTTCCCACAGGTAGGAAACAATTCCCCAAGAAAGCAGTTTTCTTTTGTTGCTTTCAGAAAGCAAGAGCGAGCCTTT
This sequence comes from Mus pahari, assembly GCF_900095145.1. NCBI lineage: Eukaryota > Metazoa > Chordata > Mammalia > Rodentia > Muridae > Mus > Mus pahari. Next base: position 46,547,097 of record NC_034604.1, on the reverse strand, counting down.
GCCTTTGCCTTTGTACTGACTGCTTTAATGAATTTCTCAAGGAACTCAAGAGCGGCCAATTTCTTTTGTAGCAAAAGCATTCCATTCTTTGAGAAATCTGTAATGCAAGTCACCAAAGAACACAAAGGTTTTGTTAGCCAGGGCTTTCTATCTTTGGCATTTTGTCTTCCTGATTTATTCACAGGACTGGCTTATCCACAGGGCTGATGAAAACACTGATTGCCATCTCCCACTACCCTAGATATATAGTGATGCTGAGGGTACCTTCAAAGGACCCCAGTTTAGGAGCTATCATCCTTAGCTCTTCCTGGATGCTGTTCCTAAGTGGCTTTAACATGTCTTTACATAATGTAGAGAACCTGGAGTTTTAATAAATGATTGTAATCTTTGAAAATGTTTTGAGACGAGCTGTTCTCCCTCTTATCCCACCAATTTTACTTTTTGAACACAATTAAAAAACAAAAGCAAAAGCAAAAACAAAAAAGCTGAAACTGTTGGTTGAACAATATGAATTAGTTTGTATTTTTAAAAATCCTGCTGTTAGTACACATCTCCTAAAATTACATTTAATATATTCATCTATTTTAGGAATAGTATTTAAATGCCTACTGTTGACTTTCAGAGACAGAATACAACATATAGAAGACATTTGCACATTTGCACATGTATTTCCATGATGCCACATCTGATACAGCTCTTCATTTCAATGAGATCATGGGAGTTATGATTAAAATGTTCCTTTTGCATTCATTTTAGTTAGAATTTATCCATCATATAAAATACCATGACATCATGTCTGTTTATTGCTTTTTCATTGCTGGGATGAATCACCAGGAGTAAAACAACTTAAAGAAGGAAGGGTTCATCTTGGCTTATGCTTCCAGAAAAATACCATGTCATGCAAAGCCATGGAAGAGTGGAAGGAGGAAGCAGCTGGCTGATCACATTTCTCACACACACATATGAAGCAGAAGGAGTGATCAAAAAGTCATGTGAGGCTAAAATCCCTCAAAGCTGCCTCCTGATGACTGACTTCCTACAACAAGGTCCTCTTTCCTGTAAAGGTTCTATAGCTTCCCCTAAACAGTGCCACCAACCAAGACCAAATGGCATTCAGACCATTATCATATGCACCTAAAGATTCAAGGCCATACAAACTTCAGCAAGTTTTTGAGGGTTTTCTGCAAATCATTGAAAGTTTTCAGATGATTTTGAAAGCTCATGAACAGATGGAAAGCCTTTGCAGTTGTTGATTTTTATTTGTAGAGGTGGCTGGGCTCTGTCTTCTCCATGAGCAGTTTATGTAGAAGAGCTAATGTTTTCTAGCCACTTACTCTCTATATATAGACACTGCACTCATACAAGGTCTATGTGCTTAGCACTTCAAATATGTTAACATGGAAACACTTTCCATATTAATTCCCGTTACAAATCTATGGGGTAGGTACTATTAGTATATTTATCTAATAGCTGAGGAGACAGGATCAGAGATTCTGTCTTTTCCAAATTGCATCACTGGTAAAGTATCAAGGCAGGATTGCTATCAGAATCTGACTCCAGGGTACCCTCTGCTCCACTGACAGGCACTGGCCACCGTATGCTGTCTCCAGTACTTGTCATGCATTCATGCATTGGAATATTTTACCTTATAACTTGTAATATCCAGGGGCTGGAAGAGATGGCTTAGTGGTTAGAGCCTTCCTGTTAGTGTCATGCTTTCTGATGTTCATTTGTACCTTGCAGGGTATCTAAGTTCAGATTCCAGTATCCACATCTGGTTGCTCACAACCACCAGTTGCATTTCCAGTTCATAGGCATCTGATCATCTTTTTGTGCCTTTGTTGGCACCCAAATACATGTGTACACACACACACACACACACACACACACACACACACACACACAATCTTATAGGAAATGGTACTACTTTATTAAGTTTGAGTTGTCTGGAAGATGCAACTTTTAGCAAAGAAAATATTTAAAACAGGTTTCCAGATGTGTACTGGCAGATATAGAATACTTTGATATCATTGTTTGTGTATGACATCTTGGTGTTTGTGTGCAAGTATATTTGTTCTGTGTATTGGCTTCTTTTGATGAACACAGAGCTAGAACAAAAATTATGGAGTTTTAAAACCTTTAGGGAGGATTCTCCTCCACTGTGATTGGGCAGGCCATTTTGGAACCCAGTTGATCTTCCATAACTTTGTTTACACGTATGGTGTTTGATCAGCTCTTGGGCAAGTGTGACTTAGGCAGGGCTGTGTGCCTCTCAATAGGTGACTCTAGAGTTATTTTCTTGGAAGCAATGGCAGATGTCCCAGGAACGCAAAATATATAGGCACTGATGTAAAAGATCTTTTTACCCTTCCTTCTAGTGTCATGCTTTCTGATGTCCATTTATACCTCGAGTTTATAGCTATTCCAGACAGAAGACAAGATAAAATGGGTTCTGTCCCTCATAGGAAGAGTGACAATTATGAGCACTTTAGTAATATAATTTACTGTAACCTGTCCTCGGACCATAATTACTTCTCTTTCAAGCTGCTTCAGAGTTATAAACATCTTCTCTCAAAGATTCACCCCCCTCACCCTTGCAAAGTCTCATTTAATTCTGGCCCTAGGCCAGCTCTCTAGAATGCCATGATTTGAGTGAGACCTGAATACTGGTCTGTGGATGAGTGCCTCTTGCTCTCATGAACTAAACAATCATATGAGATATCAAGACAAGGCATCTGACCTCAGCACACAGTGGAGACAGGATAGGGTTATTATTGCCAACTTTTCAGTTCCTAAGAGGAAGGACATACTTTGGCCACTGGTCCATTGTAATTATGAGATAATAAAGGGTGAATGCCATCAAGAGTTTTGATTGGGCCATGGAGATTTCTTAATGAATGTGCAGCGCTGCTCCGTGTAAATGCTACCCCAGTAGTTGTCTTTTCTCCAAGGGGTTTTCATCCTGTGCTCTCCAGTCTTGACCCTCATCCTCTGAAACATAATTATTTGCTCACAAAAGGCACTTCTGCTTGTCCTGTGAAGCTTCGTGAGCTTGCTCTGCCGTTCCGTGACAGAACACAGATCCAGAAGTCTGTGAAGGTTAACAGTCTCCTCTCACTTAATTTAATATGGCACCCTCACTGACAAAAATTCCTTCAGAAATTCCTTACACCTCTGTAGGCTTCCAATTAATCAGATTCCAATTTTCTGCTTTCAATACAGTACAGACTCCCAGTTTCTTTAGACTCTTCTGTTCTCCCTTGACTTGATAAGTGCCTTCTGGAGGGATTAGCTTCTTGTTTGAACACACTCTTAAGATTTTTATAAGCTTTGTACATAATTTAGACATATCATTCCTTCACCACTTGAATTGCTGGAAGTTTAAGCCTATGGTTTTAGGGACTCATCTTTTACTTGATCTTTGTTCTCACTGATTTTTTTTGTTGTTGTTCTTCATGTTGCTTTGAAATAATTGATTAGTTGAAGATCCTGGTATGTGAAACTGTTTGTTTTCCAGTTTAATGAGTCCTAGCGCCTTAATTTTCCCTTTAACTTCTGCCTGCAAACTTAGCAGTTCCTTTTCTTAGTTTCTTTCACTTCTCACACATTTTCATCATAGCAGATCAAAGAAGTCAACCACACCTTTAACCCTTGCTTCAAAGCCACCTTGTTAGTGTTCACAAGTTTATCAGATGCATCTTCCACCTTGCTAACCGGTGACAATTTTGCACACTGGCTTGATGACCCAGTGTACCCAGTCAACCAGTTTCTCTACTCCAATTTTAGTTTAGATTCACAGACAGGTTCATATCTAATGCTATATACTTTTGGATCCATAACAGCAATCACTTCTAGGTATGTATTAGTTTACGAATTAACTTATTAATGTTTAATACACTCTAGAACTATTTAGTTAGCTCATGATGCTGATGTTTTTCTCTTTAGATGGGGAGAATAAGCTCAGGGGTGATGCTTTTGGCCTGACCTGGCTTGTCTCATTTCAGGTGAGTTGTGCTTGTGTGTTGCAAGGTTGCTTAGAGGATGCTTGATGTCGGATTGCCTTACAGTCTTGCTTTGTGGTTAACTGTTGTGCAGAGAGAATAATTTACAGCAATGTTTATCTCCTAATCTGTCAGATTATCTCAGGCTCTTCCCTATTGGGAAGGTCACCAGGAACCCTAAGAGCCAAATATGTGCAAATCCCAGTGAAAAAATTCTCTTTAAAAGGTTCTCCTTGGACCACCATTTCCTAAATACCTTACATTGACCAAACATACTCTAATAGGCCATCTGTATTTAAGGACTGGGAAATAAATTCTACCTCTGACTAGGAGAGATTGAGATTGTCTTCATTAGGGATTCTCTAGCTGTGATAAAACATCATGACCTGAAATAAGTTGGAGAGGAGAGGGTTTATTTCACTATACAGGAGGTACACCATCATCTAGGGAAGTCAGGGGGAGGAACTTAAGACAGGCACTGATGCAGAAGCTATGGGAGAATCCCGCTTTCTGGCTTACTTTTCGTGTCTTGCTCAGCCTTCCTTACAGGACTAAGGACTACCTGTCTAGGTGTGGCACTGCCCACAGGGAGTTGGGCCTTCTAACACCAATAGTTAATCAAGAAAATGACCTAAAGACTTACAAACAGGACAATTTTGTGGAGATATTTTCTCATCTGTAGTTCTCCATTCCAAATTACTATAGCTTGTGTCAAATAACACAACAGTACATGTAGCCAGTACATGGATCATGGCCAACAATCTTCACTCAACTATTTCTCATTTCTAGAAGCTATGCTTCCTTGTTACACTTCAATGTCCACAGGGGGGAAAACAAAAAACAAAAACATACAAAAAGCTGAAGAAAACTGTAATCTCTTCTCTGATGTATTTAAAAATGATTATTTTCCAGGGGAAATTTTGATCCTGTATATTGCTTATACATTTTGTCTACAAATAAGTAGACATTCAATTGAAATTTGGAGACTTGAAATGTATTATTAAAGCAAAATTACCATCAAATATTTAATTGTGCTGTTGATAATCAACATATAGTTTGTGATCTCTCTTTGATTACTATTCAAAATATCATAAAAAACCCAACCCACCTTTGAAGCATATATAGGGTAATATATAGAAAATATTATTACTTCCTAGCAGGTCAACGTTTCCTAAGTGTTTACTTGTAATTTGAATAGGAGATAATGCTGTGGCATTGGTAGTATTTATTTTTATCTCCTTTCACTGTACTTTCTTGAATTATTGAGGTTGAAGAATCAAACTAAATTCTAAAACCTTACAATTTATGTTCTACATGCTATCTGAAGTCAACTATAGAGACTTACTGTTGTGATTAGAAGTTAGTGACAGTATATGTAGCTGAGAGCAAACTCAGGTCTTTGGTTTCTTTAGAATGGCTGTAGTAAAGCCATTGATCCATCATCTAAGTATTAACATTTTTTTAAGGTAGGACTCATTTTCAACATCTGGATATACTCATAGGGTGTCACTCTCAGTGAGAGTCTTAGTCTTTTAGCAGTAGAGGTGTCCATTAACCTTATCCCAAGGGAGTGAGAGTTAAGTTCGCAGAAATGAGTAGAGAGTGGTACAAGACAAATTGTCTTGGAAAGATACAACCAATCCAAGCAACTTGGAAAGATCTAGGTAGATAAGTTACACAGTATCTCTATTCTCCAGTCTTCTGTAAACACATGCACTGATTAAACCAAAGAGGAGCCATCTGTGCCAATAGTGTACTAGTGGAATTGAGAGACCACACACACTGGCCCAACAGAAGAGAAGCCATTTATGCCAATAATGTTCAAGTGGAATTGGAATGATAGCATTGTGAGCTAGAGAGCAGAGAGGAAATGTTAGAATACATCTGGAAGGGCAAATGGCCGATATCTAGTTCTGGTTGCTAGTAACTGCCAAATGTTTTGTGCTTTGTGTGAAAGCTGGCAGGGAGAAGCCACGTTAGAAATCTGATTGGAAGATTCCTTCAGCCCTGTTCTGACTTAAGCTTTCCTGGGTTTTTAAGCACTTAAGGTTGATCCTTTTGCTGAGGTAGAATTTCCTTAATGACCTAACGTTAGTACATTCTCTCCAGCTGAGATGATACCCCGTTGCTGGAGACAAAGGTTTCTTTATCGGATGTGCGGACATTTCAAATGTGTGAGAATAAATCCTTAAGGAAATGTACATGGACTGAAGGATAAAATTCTTACCAGATGTCTGAGAAAACTGTTTAGTGATTAACATTAAAAAATGAGGGCTATTTTTCAGTAGGCTGCTACAATAAATAGCTCCAGTCTATGTCTCGGTAATCAGTTTTGGATCTAGACTGCTGGTTTTGACAGTCAACTAATTTTAAGTCACTGACTTGTTTTGAATCTGTCAACAGTGATGCTATTTGCAGATAAATGTCCCTGAATCTAATTTCAGCTTATAAACTTCTAGAAGGGTGTGTGTGTGTATGTGTGTGTGTGTATGTGTGTGTGTGTATGTGTGTGTGTGTGTATGTGTGTGTGTATGTGTGTGTGTATGTGTGAATGTGTGTGTGTGTATGTGTGTGTGTATGTGTGTGTGTATGTGTGAATGTGTGTGTGTGTATGTGTGTGTGTGTATGTGTGTGTATATGTGTGTGTATGTGTGTGTGTATGTGTGTATGTGTGTGTGTATGTGTGTGTATGTGTATGTGTGTGTGTATGTGTATATGTGTGTGTGTGTATGTGTGTGTGTGTATGTGTGTGTGTATGTGTGTATGTGTGTGTGTATGTGTGTGTGTATGTGTATGTGTGTGTGTATGTGTGTGTGTGTATGTGTGTGTGTATGTGTGTGTGTGTGTGTGTGTGTGTGAACCTGAAGCTCACAAGCCTTGTTTTAGAGAACCAAAGGCAAGTGAGACTATTAGACATCACTAAGTTTGTGGTTATCGAATATTCCTGTTAACTTCCGTTGCTATAGTGATTTTTTTGGTTGTTTACTTCATTTCTTGTTTGATTTTATCTTGTGTTTTGAGGGACAGTGCTTTACTCTAGCCAAGGTAGCCCAAATTCTAGGCAGTCTCTTAGACTGCACTGCTGTGTGTTGAGATTACAGGTAGGAGTCACCATGCCAGAGCTGCTATAGTTGGCTTCATGGTGATCCTCAAAAGGCACCTGATTCACTAAACAGTTTGGCTCTTGGTAGAATTTATCTGGGAATTCTTTCATATAGAGTTTGAATTTCTTATCCACATATATAAAGAGCTTGCTACCAAAAGCCAAGAAACAAAGTGCTTGCTAACTTTCAGACTGGATCATTTTCTTCTGAGTTTCTAACAACTTGAAAAGTACGCGACTTGAATCAGAAAAAGATAATTTACTTTGATTTGAGTTCTTGAGCTATAAGCCATACATTTCCTAGAGTATATTTAAGGCACATTAGTGATAGCTGGCACAATTCACATAATATTGGAAACCTATATTGAATCTGAGCCACTGAGTTTATATTAAATTATCTTTTGCATTTTAAAATTATGAGCAGTAGAAAGCAAATAAGTGCAATAAGAAGATGAATGCATTGTGAATATTCTTTTTGTCATTTATAAATCATGTCATTTAGCAACATGTCTTCAGTGACAAAGATGAAAAAGCTGATTTTAAGTAACCCAGAGGCAAGTAACAGGGTGTGTGGGAGTTACGACTGTTTTCTCTCTTATGCTACATGGTCTCCATCTGGATTCAAGTCGTTCTCAGCAATTGGATAGATTTTTACTCTGCTACATTTTTGTATTTTTAGTGTGTTGTTTTGAGAATATAAACAGAGGTAAAAACAAAAGCAAAAAAAAAGCGAAGAAATGGGAAACAAGAAAACTAAGTTTACATTATTCTAGAAATAAAAATAAGAGCTTTAAGATATAATTTGGACGGCTATGTGGAAATAGAGTATCTTGTTTATAAGCTGAAGGTATTTAATTATTTCCATTGTTACATAAAGCTTTAAGAGAGCAGTGTGGTTACTGTAATCTGCTGTTTGTTTATTTTCCTCGTTAACTGATTTTTTTTTGTGATAAGTACCTAGCCTTCTTAATCTTTATATAGTATTTTATATCCAGTAGCACAGATCTTACCTTAACTCAGTCTCATTAGCAAATGAGATTTTTTTTTTAAAAAAATGTAAGTCAAATTCACTTTTCAAAAGAACGACAAGTGTAAAGAGAAAATAAAGATTAAGTCAGAGCTTAACTTTTAAAATTCTTAGTCATTATCCACAGACATCTGAAAAGCTGCGTATACAATGAACTGTGGGCAGATCATACAGAGAAATATGATCTTTGCCCATTGTCTACAGTTACCAGGTCAAGAACTCAAGTTATGACTGGGGCATTCAGTCCAAGGCACCCAGGACTTGACTGAATGAGCAAGGTTTCTTCCTTGCTCTTTAAACTCCACTTCCAAGTTATGATCACTTGGGAAAATGGATGCAGTCACATGGGGCACTCCACTTTTCTGATTGACTACACCTTTCTCATGCCACCAACCCCCAGTCAGGACATACCGGAAGACTTACCTGTTGGTGCCCCCATCTCCGCTTTGGCATTGTTATTCCTGCCTTTAAGGCTCTGCTCTAAGCATTGACTATATTTTCTGTAGGAATCTCTGCTAAATAAACTAATTGCTACTGTGTAGGTTGGCTTCATTTATTCCCATGTGTTTAGCAGCACACTCCTTTCTTAGCATTCACATAAATCTAATCTGGTTCTCATCATTAGAGAAAGAAACAGCCTTCATAACTCCTATTTCTCAAGGGACTGCAGATCTCTGAAAGGAAAGATATCTCAAATACCTCTGTAAGCTACACAGGAGATGCTCAGAAACTGCTGTCCCTTTAGTTATGGAATGGATGGACTCTAGTCTTACCACTCTGTTAATGGTAGAACAAAGAAATGCATGAAATCTTACCTAAAAATGCAATTTATTATTACTTCTCTAGGTCAAACTTGCTTGTGTGTCTTTCCATCGTACCCAGAGATATTTAGGTAGCTTCTGAAAAAGAAATAGCATCTTTGAGATCCACAGACAACTATTTATTGATGGCATTTTCTTTGTTTTCTAAAATGTTATAATTATTTAGGTCATTTTATTCTTTCTCAATACTCCAATTTTGGTTGCCATTGATGAAAGTTTATTCTTTCTAGGCACTTGAAGGTCTGAAATTATAAGCTTGTTTAAGATGGCCATTGAACTGTATTCTGTTTTCTCTTACTGTGAAAGATGGTCTTCCATTTAGAATTTGTAGCTTCTGGTACAGTGAGAGGTCCTGTCTTAAGGCAATAAGTTACAAAGTTATGGAGAAAGACTGTCCTGATCTAGTCTCTACAAATGCACACACAGGTATGTGTGCACACACATAGGTATGTCTGCACACACTCATGTACATAAAACACACACACACACACACACACACATCACATCACAAACACTTAGTTTCATGATAGTGAGCATATATTGTTTAGATATTCTATTTTAGATATTCTATTTTATTTGTTTATTTGGGCCAATATACAGGTTTAATTGTTGAATGTCAATAAAGTACTACTTATTAAGCAAGTCTTAATTAAAATAACAAATTTTATTAAATATGAAAAATTACATTGAAAATATAATTTCACATGTTTATTTTGTATATTTAATTCTGTTTATAGACATAATTTATATGCAGATTCAACTTTAATAACTATGCTCTCAGAATTTAGTTACTCCTCAATTATTTTACCTATTATTTACTATAAATCTTTTTTTTAAGATTCAGTGGCTTTTATTTAATTTTATCTGTATAATTAGATGAAATTTTTTTCTTGAATGCTATAATTGTTTTGTGTCCACTTATTGTATGAGTAAATGGTTTTCATGAGTGAATTTTTTCCCTAGGACTATATATATTTTTGTTCTCTATGTACAAATGAGATTATTCAGCTCCCCCTGCCTCCACTTTGAGCCAAGGTTCCATGTAGACTAGGTTGACCTAAAACTCCCAGTGTGGCTTTTGATTGTCTCATTTTTACTTTGTTGAAATTACAGGTGAGCTTCGCCACACCCAGCTTATGTGGTGCTGGAAACTGAACTCAGTGTGTGGTGTGAGCTAGACAAACATCCTGCCTTCTTATATTTCTAATCCATTTTTTGTTGTTTATCAGTCTCAGGATATATTTCAAAATATAAATTTCAAATATAATGCATATCATGTTTCCAAATCATATTGCAACAATATGTGAGTCTGAGCAAAAAGGACTAACAGTTTATTTCTCGCTGAGAATGCCACCCATTCATGTGTTTTATAATCCCATGTGATTTTCCCATTGAAGGAAAACTGTAGAGTGCCAGCTACTATAGAACAATGCAGCTGTCTTCTCAAGTGAAAAAATGTTTAATCCTCATGTTTGTAGTTTTATTTCTTTTTTGGATAATTAATGCTTGAGATTTTATATATGTATGGTCCATTATAACCGTTAAGCTCTGCTGTTCAAAGTATCTGTAGAGAATTTGCTATGCATGATTACTATATGTTCCAATAATGCTTTATTTACAAAGACAGATGGCTGATTAAACTTGGTCCTCAATTGCAATTTGGTAACCCCCATCTCACTGGTGGCTGTGAGGAGTTAGTGATGTGCACCTGAGGCACTAAACAGCTCCTGCTGTAGAGTGAGAATGCAGTAAACACATTGTGCTTTAAGAAAATCATTTCCGTATCATTATAGATAGTCTAAAAGCCAAAGGTACCAAATGTTGGCCAAAATATTCAGTTTAACTAATCATCATTTAGTTGTATGTTGCTCTTCATTAGCCTCTCATTAAAATCGAATTCTGCTTTTTTTGTATCTAAGATGATAGATCTATGAAGACTATATGTGAAGAAATGATTAGGTTATCAAAAATTCAATTGGCAATTTTTAGAATTTTAGATGTTTAAGCCTCAATAAGATTTAGGCATTAGGAAAATTGTGTTTATATTTTTCTATTTATTTCTTATTTCATGGCAAACCCACTTTTTAATGTCTTTAAATAATAGCAAAATGCCACAGCTTTTATGTCTGGTTCTTGTATTTTTTTTAAGTAACAATTTTCTCTAAAGTACCTTGGTACTCAGAAGATTTAAAGGAGGTTCATCAGAAAAAGTGCTGTTTAAATCTCAGAAAGTTAAACAGCTTGATAGATCCAGGAAGTCCCTGAAACTGACCAGATGCACAAGACTCCTCCATCCTCAAGGTTATATAAAGAGTGGAGACTTCTGAAGACGTGGAGACCGGCTGAGTTATCAGGAAGATACCTGTTGAGAGGACTTTGAGTCAATCGATAAGCTATAGGGTTCCAGTTTCAGGACTCATGATAGAGTAGGCTTTCACTGATATAACTGCACTTGAGTTGTACTTCTGTAAGTATCCCCTGATCCATACTCTTGTAAGTAATCCCAATAAACTAATTGGTTCACCTTATTGAACTTTAGTAATATCAATACTTTGGTCTGTACCATTCAGAGAAAGCACAAGCAGGAAAGACAGGACTGACTAAATATTTTTAAGCCTATGAAAGAGTAAAAGTCAATTTGGGATCACAGGATTATAACTTTAAAGTTAATGGAAAGGCTTATGGGGAAACATCTAATTTTAGATTACGAATTCTTGGTGACAATAGAAGAAAGAATTATGTATAGGATGGCTACTCCCTCGGGTAAATCTTGCATTGTTTTGAGCTACCAGGCTGATGAAGAAGTGTACTTAAACTATTGTTTGAATTGCTTTGTATCTGCTTAAGATCGAAAACTCACAGATGAACTGTTTCCTTTTTGGGGATGGGGAGCATGTTCATGATTGAGGATCATTAGTACAGAAAAGAAAACGTTCTAATCAAAAGGAACTGCTGAATAATGAGATTTATCAATCTTCTGTCACAGAGAGAATTTCAGAAGACTTTTGTGATTACAAGGTTACCTGTATTTGATTTTACAGAAAGAATAACTTGTTTTTATCTATTATTTAGTTTCTTTCCCATCAACTGCCTCAGTTTATTGCATCTCACCAAATTTTGTATGCAAATATATTGGAAAATGTAATTGCTAATGAGGATCATGAGATCCTGAATCTTTTCCTTGAACAATCTTAGATTAGAATAAGTACTCTAGGTAAAGAACTGAATTAACACTGAATGAGAAACTCCCCAATACGCATTTGAATCATTATGGGTATTATATATATTTTTATTAAGTAACATTTTTATATAATATCTTTTGCTCATGCTCAACCCTTCTCAGTGTGGAGAACACCACACTGCCAATGAATATTTATATGTTTTATGATTATTTAATTTAAAATATGGACTTCATAAAATTTCTGTTGTGGATTTTTTAAATGAATCTTCTGCTTGGTTCACTAGTCAATTTAGGAAATTTAGATTGACCTAAGGACGATGAATGATGTGTTTGTGTGTGTGTGTGTGTGTGTGTGTGTGTGTGTAGTAGTCGTAGTAGTAGTAGGAAACAAGTAAATTCAAATTCAAAATCAACAGGTCATGAAGAATCAGAATGTTACTCAATGTTAAGTGAAGTCAACACTTTTTCTGGATCTAAAATTGAATATATTTGCATTACCTGTTTTCTTAGTTAGGGTTTCTATTCCTGCACATCATCATGACCAAGAAGCAAGTTGGGGAGGAAAGGGTTTATTTAGCTTACACTTCCATACTGCTGTTCATCACCAAAGGAAGTCAGGACTGGAATGCAAACAGGTCAGGAAGCAGGAGCTGATGCAGAGGCCATGGAGGGATGTTACTTACTGGCTTGCTTCCCCTGGCTTGCTCAGCTTGTTCTCTTATAGAACCCAAGACTACCAGCTCAGGGATGGTACCACCCACTAGGGGCTGGGACCTCCCTGCTTGATTACTAATTGAGAAAATTCCTTACAGCTGGATCTCATGGAGGCACTTCCCCAACTGAAGCTCCTTTCTCTGTGATAACTCCAGCTGTGTCAAGTTGACGCACAAAACCAGCCAGTACACCTATTAATTTTATAATTCTGCCAGTAGAGCTCATAAACCTTCTCCTATCAGCAGAGCAATTGCTCTGTTTCCTAAAGTCCCAAGGATTTGGTTAAACATATGATCCTTCTAGGAGAAGAATTACTGTCATCTCTGTCTTTGCTTCGTGACAATCACTCAAACCTTAATCAAAATCTTGGGCACTAGGTACCAGAAACTGTTTTTAACAATTTCTCAAAAATGATTTGCCATGATAAGGCGTGAGAACCACGGTTGCAGGTTGTAGGTAAAGGAAAATTTGTGCTGGGGTCACTCCAATATTCATTATAATCCTGATTTCTTATTTAGCAGTTCTGTAAGCTATTGGTGTTGTGCCACAGTTGTTATCTATCCCCAGGAATGATAATAATACAAACACTTATGTTAACTAGAGCACTACTGACAATGTCTAAAATTGTGGTAACATGTGAACTGTGCATGGTGGTACATACCTTTAATTTAGGGCTCAGGAGGCAGAGGTATTGGCTACTTCAAAACCAGCCTGGTACATGGGATTTGAGGCTTGCCTTATGTGCATGGCGAGTTCTAGGCTAGCCAAGATTTACATAGACCTGAAAAAATAAATAGTTGGATGTACCCAGAATATGAGGTTGGTATCTTTACTATTGTGATAATGATATGTAATCTTATTTGAATATTTGTTTGATGTCTATGTAAGTGCTTTACGTGTACTATTTCATTTAATTTTTACTAAAAAATTTATTTGGTATGTATTATTTGTTCATTTGCTACAGAGAAATATTTAGGTACAAATTTTTACATGTATAAATCCACAAAGAAAACTAGCTTTATTTCTGCATTTCTTAATCAAAAATGTTATATAACCAATAATGGTATCTGGACTTTTATTTTACATTTTAAAAATTGGACAATATACTATTCATCACTAGCCTTTAATTTGGGGGATACAAGAATCAATATTCTTTCCCTCTTTTACCATACCATATACTCATTGGTTTATTCATGGCTTATGGCTTAGTAATAGGCAATTTGATTTCTTTATCATGTTTCATCATCTTTAAACTATTTTTAATGATATTCTGTGTATCAGAAGCCTAGTTTTAAGGACACAGTGAATCATTTGTAATATTTGTGCTTTTGTTACTGGAGTTGTCAGGGTCAGGAGAAGGATCCTGGTGGCCCTAACTAGCTAGGCTCAGCCATCCTTTTATTATTATTATTATTATTATTATTATTATTATTATTATTATTGGATATTTTCTTTATTTACATTTCAAATGTGATCCCCTTTCCTGGTTTCCCCCCTCTGGGAAGCCCCTACCCCATCCTTCCTTCCTCTGCTTCTATGAGGGTGTATCTCCATCCACATATCCACTCCCACCTCCCTGCCCATGATTCCCCTACACTGGGGCATCTATTGAGCCTTCATAGGACCCAGGACCTCTCCTCCCATTGATGCCTGACAAGGCCATCATCTGCTACATATGCAGCTGGAGCCATGTGTACTCCTTGGCTGATAGCTTAGTCCCTGGAACATCTGGAGATCTGGTTGGTTGATATTGTTTTTCCTATGGGGTTGCAAACCCCTTCAACTCCTTCAGTCCTTTCTCTAACTCCTCTACTGGGGACCCTGCACTCAGTCCAATGGTTGGCTGTGAGCATCCTCCTCTGTATTTGTAAGGATCTTGCAGGGTCTCTCAGGAAATAGCTATATCAGGCTCCTGTTAGCATGAACTTCTTGGCATCCACAATAGTGTCTGGGTTTGGTAACTGTATATGGGATGAATACTGGGCATATACCCAGAACATGCTCCAACATGTAATAAGGACACATGTTCCACTATGTTCATAGCAGCCTTATTTATAATAGCCAGAAGCTGGAAAGAACCCAGATGTCCTTCAACAGAGGAATGGATACAGAAAATGTGGTACATTTACACAATGGAGTACTACTCAGCTATTAAAAACGATGAATTCATGAAATTCTTAGGCAAATAAATGGAACTAGAAAATATCATCCTGAGTGAGGTAACCCAATCACGAACACACATAGTATGCACTCACTGATAAATGGATATTAGCCCAAAAGCTCCAAGTACTCAAGATACAATTCACAGACCATATGAAGCTCAAGAAGAAGGAAGCCCAAAGTGTGGGTGCTTCTGTCCTTCTTAGAAGGAGAACAAAATACTCACAGGAGCCATTATGGAGATAAGGTGTGGAGCAGAGACTGAAGGAAAGACCACCCAGAGACTGTCCCACCTGGGGATTCATCCCATATACAGTTGTCAGCCATCCATTTTCTACTGGCTAGTTAAAGAGACAAGGAATTATTGAAAAAGCCGAGAACTATTTGTTCATTGTGGTCACACTGAGAAGAGAAGCAAATAAAAAGGTTTGCTGATGCCCCACACAGCTGCGGGAACTTCAAATTGAAGAACATCCCTGAGACATGCACATGCATACTGTGTGGCCAAGGTTTGGGCCTGCGCATTACTGACTCATTGTTTCAGCTTTTGTTCTGCTGAATGTGGCCTGTGGAGCTGTCAGCACAGTGTCAAGCCTCTTTCTGGGAGACAAGCTGCTTTTCTCCTTAGCACCAGGACTTTTTCTTTTTATTCTCCTAGCCTGAGAGTTCCAATGTGCATGTGTGCGTGTTGGGACGAATTTCAGTACCAAGGAGATCATCTGATGGTCAGACGAGAGGCACAGGTGGATTGTTGTTTGTTTCTTCATTTGTTTGTTTTGTTTTTTTAGAGGGTCTTCATTTCTCTTAGGATGGTTAGAAATTGAACAGAACTGGTTTATTACTTACCTTTTTGAGGCATGTAAATTGATCCTGGGGTCAATTATATAAATTAGAGACAACTATATTTTCAATATTGAATATAATATATATACATTGGAGACAACTATGTTTTCAACATGTACATTTTAGAGACAACTATACCTTCAATATAAAAGCTGGTACATTGTATTTTCTTCAGAAAGATATTCTGAAATCATGTTTGAAAATATTAAAATTACTAAAATATTTCACTTTTAAATGAAGAAAAGGCTGTTAATATCAGGGAGAATAAATAGGTATAATACTCTATCTGGACCGGGTCATGCACTTCTTAAATGAAATGCTTACATCCTGTATCTGTGAGTTGAAGAATCAGTGCTCTCTGACCTGATGGGATGGGGTCATGCTCTGAGTGCTTCTAATCACCACCACTATCATCAGAGAGAATGAGAATCCAGCTCTCAGGAATTACTCTTTTTACTGCTTCTGATATTTCCAGTGTCTCCATTCCAATTATTACTAACATCATAGGAGATACACATCATCACCTCAACTTTCCTTGCAATAAAATTGAGAACACATAATTCAATGTTATCTTGTTCTGAGCCTGTAGCAAGTTAAATATAGTTCCCAAATCATGTATCTTTGGAGGTTAAACAATAATTAAGGGAATAATGACTAGAATTTTTTTTATATCCTTTCAAATGGAGAAACAGGTACATGGAGAAGATCGTTAGAGGAAACATTGAAACACAATGTCTCAATTAGGAACTTTTTTCTTTTTTGATAGAAACAGAAAAGCACTTTATTGTTACAGATAAAATTCACATTTATTAATTCTTGCTGTATATGAGTTTTTCCTTGGATAGACTGTGAATGATCCATTTCTGTGTGCAATTTCAACTTCTTAAAGGAAGAACAATCTTTGCTCTTCATCTGTTTCTTTTAATTATAAATTAAATGTACTTTTCTATGTTGCATATTATTATATGTGGGTTACACACTCTTCCTTTTTAATATGCAGCTTCTCTGAGAATTATTACATTCATGTTTCATATAAATTTGTTTTATTGTGCCAATGATTAGTTACATATTCGGGTTTTCCAGTCTTTCAAAATCACTGAATTTTGAAAGAGAACTTTTGTATTGATGCATTAGGTAAGCAACTACAATAATTTATGTGGATGGTTGGTTGATGTTTGTAAATGGACAACTGAAGTCAGGAAGGGGAGAGAGAAAAACAAAGAAGCAGGAAGACAAGAGCAGGGGAATAGAGAAAGTCATACCACAAAATCAGTTTGAGTGAAGGCGATTATTCAAGCACATTTCTTGGTGGTTAACTCTTGCCTTTACATCAATTCTCTGTCTGTTTCAAGCAATGGGGGCTTTTACATGTCAGCATTAGTCTTTTATTCTCCTTAAATGTCACATTTCCTAGGAATATTCTCACTTTGTATGAAGGGTTATGTTATTCTTGTATTGGAAATCATGGGTGACATTTCCTCTTACTACAAAATAAACATATGATGAACAGATCTACCCATAATACTTATGTGAGCAAGTCTTTGTATCATATTATTTATGGTTCAACATTTCAAATGAGTGTAGGAAAGTTTTTACTCTGTAGTCAGAGCTGATCTAACACTGAGGCAAAAGTGTCAATAGTTCCAAGCCAGGGCCTTCTGTGAAGAAGTAGGGTTAGTCTAAATAGGACATCTCCATCAATTCCCTTTCCTCAGCATCCAGGGAATCCAGCAGCAGCTAAAGCAGATAGATTTTAATAGCCAGAGGGGATGGAAGATACCAGAAAGACAGGCCTCTGAATCAACCAAGCGAGGCACACATGACCTCACAGTGACTGAAGCAGCAAGCATAGGGCATACAAAGGGTCTGTACTGGGTCCTCTGCGTGTGTGTGTGTGTGTGTGTGTGTGTGTGTGTATAGCTATTGGATTAGTATCTTTATGGGACTCAGGACTGTAAGAATAAGTGGGTCTCTGATTTCTGTGCCTGCTCTTGGGACTTCTCCTGCTGTGTTGCTGTGTCCAATTTTGATAAGATAGTTTTTGCTTCATCTCATTATATTTTATTTGGTCATAAATTGTTGTTATCTCTTAGAACCTCAAACGCTTCAAAACGGCAACATGAGTTTGTATGGGTAAGGACATCAGGAGGTTCTGGGAAGGGAGGTTCCTGGAGGAGAAAATATGATCAAAAGATATCAAAATGAATTATATGAAATAAATATTAAATAAAAATATTATTAAAGAAAATAAAATTATTATTTAATTAATAAAAATTAAATAAATTAATTAATTAAGTTATTAAATAAAAATCATCTAAAAAGTTGCAGATTATGGTGAGATGGTGATTCCTCCAGCTGATGGTCACCAGTAGAGAGGAATCCCATTGTGTAATTCTCATGACTCAAAGTTTCAAACTTCCACCCTGAGATGGACCTATATTGTTCAATACTGATATGGAGACCAGAGAAAAGAATAGCAACCAGTTAGGGAGATCAAATTTAAACTCATGGCTCTAGGGGTATCTGTAGACAGTGTGAGAACTGGGCAGTGATAAATCCAAAACTGTATACACAGTGGAAAGGAACTTAGGTAGACAGCAGTTTAAAAGGTAACACCACCTGGGTGTTCTGGAACAAACCTTACCAACTGAGATTAATCTTGGAGTATCTGAACCTGAAGTCAGTAGCTCGCTATGGAGCTGGCTCCCTGATTGTATTTCACTGCTACAGAGTCCAAGAACTCTGAAGCAAAAACAGGTATGTGACCTCCAGGGAGACTTCTCTGCTGCAGAGAGGAGTGACCAATATGAAGTGGTGATGAAGGCTGGACTGTAGGAAGTCAGGCTTTCCACCTGTGAGCGTCTCAGTGCTAGGTTACTTCACTTCCTCCAAACATGCTTTATAGACACCTGTGAGCAAGAGCATGCATGGAACACTGAACCAGAACTGAATGTTCTAAGAGTAAGAATTCGGGAAGCCTCCAGAGGAGGAAAGGACCTGCCTAAACCACAGACTCTAAATTCAAGTGACGTCATCACAATACATAAAAACATGGCAACAGGGAGCAAGGCAACACAACCCCTTCAAAAGAGCCTAACTCCTCAAGTGCTGAATCTAAAGACTGTTAAATGGGTAAAAATAACAACAAAAATTCAGGAGTTTACTAGTAAAAGTGATCAATGATGTGAAAGAGGAAACAAAAATGTAGTTGAATCAGGCCCCAAACTGGAGCAGAGTGTCAGTTGCATGTAGGAAAAAGTCATCAACGTGGATATGAAAATTAGGAACAATGATGGAAATGTCTGCAACCTAGGAGGCACTGATCTGAAGCTAATAAAGCAATATAAAAAAAAAGTTGCAAAGGAAACAGTTTCTAAATCACATTAAAAACAAAATAATAGCAAAAAGCATTGGGGATATATTTGACTAAGCAGAAAAGTGACCAGAATGAAGGTCAAGGTCAAGGAAGTAATGCATTCAAGTATCAAGAAAGGAAAAAAATGATTATAATAGACCATATCTATCAACTGCTTTTTGATTAGACTGAATACCCAAATGAAACTCATTCCTCATGTAATTATTTGGTCAAGGATCTATGTGTAGGCAGGTCACAGGCTGTAATGAAGAATTTACTTCTATTATGCTACTAAATGGACATTATATTGAATTGACTAATGATGAGTTACGTTATATCAATAAAGCAATATATTTCTAACTCTTCATCTGAGAAAATTCTATTTGCAGTAGATGGTGATTAACAGAGAGACCTACAACTAGGTAAGGTGCAAAGGACAAGACACTGAAGACTTCTCAGTGCTGAAGGGAGTATATATCTTCTATTCTCTGTCCTGCGATGGCTTAGGGTTGATTGTAGAAGAGGCGCTGAAAGAGTATAAGAAAATGTTATCTTCTGGATGCAACAGAGCAGGTGTACATATGAACTCACAGTGATTGTGGCTGTCTGTGTAGAAACTGTGCAAGCCTAAGCTAAGCAAAATCTCAGCATGGAGAGGGGAATCAGACAACAGTTATACCCCTAGCCATGGAGCTATTTGTGAAGCTCTTAGTGATTGTTGGCTTTTGGGGAAAGAAAGTTTCCTTTTTAAGAATGTAATACCTGCACTCACTGATAAGCGGATATTAGCCCAGAAACTTAGAATACTGAAGATACATTTTGCAAAACACAAGAAAACCAAGAAGGAAGACCATCGTGTGGAATAAGGAACAAAATACCCATGAAAGGATATAGGTACAGAGACAAAATTTAGAGCTAAGATGAAAGGATGGACTATCTAAAGACTACCCCATTCGGGAGTCCATCCCATCATCAGCCACCAAACCCAGATACTATTGCACATGCCAGCAAGATTCTGGTGAAGGGACCCTGATATAGTGGCCTCTTGTGAGGTTATGCCAGTGCCTGGCAAACACAGAAGTGGATGCTCACAGTCAGCTATTGGATGGAACAGAAGGCCCCCAATGGAGGAGCTAGAGAAAGTACCCAAGGAGTTGAAGGGGGCTGCAACCCTGTAGGTGGAACAACAATATGAACTAACCAGTACCCCCTGAGCTCATGTCTCTAGTTTCATATGTAGCAGAAGATGGTCTAATCGGCCATCATTGGGAAGAGAGGCCCCTTGATCTTGCAAACTTTATATGACCCAGCGCAAGGGAATGCCAGGGCCAAGAAGTGGGAGTGGGTGGGTAGGGGAGCAGGGCAGGGGGAGGGCATAGGGAACTTTCAGGATAATATTTGAAATGTAAATAAAGAAAATATCTAATAAAAAAAAAAGAATGTAGTACCTTGTAAGTTGGGCTCTCTTCTAAGGAAGACACCGCACTTCCAGGATCATGTGAGCAGCACAATCTGGAAAGAGTTTTGTTATTGTTGTTTTGTTTTGTTTTGAAAATATTACAAATTTTGTTTCTAGGGAATGGGTATGGAAGAAAAAGCTGAGATTACAATGAAAAGCAAAGGGGTATACTGATAGAAATCATCCTAGAAAAACATATACATGTAACAACAGACCTGGATCCGAAGAGAAAGCTTATACCCCAAAGTATAGAATACCCGAGTAAAAGTTCTCTGCAGTGAATTACAACAAAGTTGTCAAAAAAAAAAAAAAAACCAAAAAACAAAAAATAATGAAGCAATATTAACAACTGTAGGTGAAAAATGTCAACACATCTAGAAATACAAACACCTCAAAGTGACGTCAGACTTCTTATCAGCAAATAAGATCAAAGCATGGAGTTATCCATTTCAAGATCAGGAAGTAAACAAATGCAAATCAATGTGCTAAGAACAACAATGTTATCATTTAAAATTGATGATTTAAATAGGACATTAAAAAACAGTAAAACAGACATCCCATGCCTACCAAAAACAGAAGTGCAGAGAGCTAAAAGGGATAAAAGCCAGAGAGGAGGAGGGGAATCTCAGTCAAAAGAACAGGAGAAAGCATTCCAGGCCAGGCATCAAGGGGGACAGGAGAGCTGCAGAAAAGTCCATCCTGGCAAACACATAAGAGAGCAAACCCTAACTACCACGAGGGAGAAAAAAGGAACACCAAAATTCCATATATGAATCAGCATCTCTTAAAGTCCTCCATATTGATAGATGAATCCATAAGGGGATGGAGGCAATCTGACTGGCTGGAAAAACAAAATTCAACTGTTGTCTCCGGTATACTACAGTGGCAAAGACATACAGAGGCTTTTGAGCGTGAAGAAAAGAAGGAAATCTACCAGGCAAACAGAATCCAAGACCAAACTCTTAAAGATATTCTATGAGCCAATAATGCTGAATTTAAACCAGTATTAGTTAAAAGACACTAAAGAAGGCAACTACATATTAAAAAAGAGAAAAATCAAGAAGAACAAATATATGAGTATATGTGAGAATTGTATGAATATAATATAGTGGCTTGTAGTTTCATAGTAATAACAGCAACAGGTAAAAAAAGGTTTAGTAGATGCTGAATTCAATAGTATTTTGAGGACTCAATTTGTGGCTGAATGAATGGTTCAGCACTGGCTTCTTTTGCAGAATATCTGAATTTGAGGTCCAGCATCTGCATGGCGATTCAAAACAGTCTGTACCTCCTGTCTTTGGAGAGTCAGTTTTCTCCTCTTGCCTTTGTGGGTACCACATGGTGCATATGACTATTTCAATGAACTTCCTTTTGTTGTTTTTACACAGTATTGTGAGATATCCTGGTGAATGATTTCTTTGTGTCTTAAATCCTTGAAT
The DNA here is from genome assembly GCF_900095145.1 of Mus pahari. NCBI lineage: Eukaryota > Metazoa > Chordata > Mammalia > Rodentia > Muridae > Mus > Mus pahari. Next base: position 46,524,994 of record NC_034604.1, on the reverse strand, counting down.
GAAAAGACACATGGACATACATGTACAGGCAAAATACACATTAATGTCAAAAAAAAAATCTATGAGAAATCCATATTAGAATCCATCTCCTATTAAATTTACCTCCCACTTTAATCTTCTAATTAATAAACTCATCTTAACATTTATTTTATTGCTCTTTACACAGTTCTATATAGAAGTGGTATTTATAGGCCTTTTATTTTGTCATCAAATTTAAGCTGGTAATTTAAAATGATACAGACTATCTCATTATTTAATGAGTTTGATTGACAGGGATACAATCTTCTCTGTAGAATACTTTATCAATTTGCATGTGATCTTAGACTTTCTCACACAGTATTTTGAGGGTGTTTGATATAAAATAAAAGGGAAGAAATTATGAAAGATTGTATACAGTCATCCTAAATTTATCTCCTTCTGAAAGGACTCATAATCCCCATCCAATCCTTCTTCTTATTACTTGCTGTGGTTACTCTGTAGGGTAGATGTTTCTGCTCCATCAACTCTGGGCTTTATCATGGAGAGATACAAAAGTCAAAGCAGAAGTCTTTAATAACCATTGTGGCTATTTTAATGAGCTTTCTTTTGTTGTTTTATGCACTGTTGTGAGCCTGGTGGGTACTTCCTCTGTGTTCTGGATCCTTCAATAAAAGAATGGAGCACATGGATCAGAGAACTGGAGGGACCAACACTAAACATCAGTGACAAACGAACACATGGTCCTGTAAGCTAATGAGGACATGAGTGGTTACCACAGCCAGCCAGCTAATACAGATGGCTGCTTGTGTTTTTAATCTCTGGGAAATCATATTTCAAATGATTTTAGTTTAGTACTAAAGGCAAGACAATGGCTAGGTATTTTATAATAAAAACTAATCAGTACCCTCAGAGCTCAGGTCTCTAGCTGCATATGTAGCAGAAGATGGACTAGTCAGCCATCATTGGGAAGAGAGGTCCCTTGGTCTTGCAAACTTTATATGCCCCATACAGGTGAGCACCAGGGCCGAGAATTGGGAGTGAGTGGGTAGGGGAGCAGGGCGGGGGGAGGGTATAGGGGACTTTTGGGATAGCATTTGAAATGTAAATGAAGAAAATATCTAATAAAAATTATAAAAATCTTTCTTAATTGCATTTTAGAACTATTCTGTTTTCAACATTAACATAATAGTCATAAATGTTATTTTCAGATTGTGTATATTTAAAGATATGTTCTTTTATTCTTGTTTATGATTTTGTGATTATAAAAAGTGTTTTTGCTTTTCAATGACATTATTTTCAGTCCAAATGGCAAACACTTTCTAGTATAAACTTTTTATAAAGTACTGCCATGGACTGGCTGGGGTCTTATCTAAGTATTTTGTCAGTAGCTCTGTAGTTTGTACAGTTTGTCTATGATGGCTTCCCAACAGTCCATTCCTGTGTTCTATTCCTGCCAGCTCCATGCTCAACCCATTCCAGGTCATTGTGACTAAAACCTCCCGCCTTGGCCTCAGCTTTTCCCTGTTGCCTTCTGTTGTAAAGTTTTCTCCAAGTCTGCTTTTGCCTTTTCACACCCATGCTTCCCTCCAGAACTTAATATTTTGTAGTTTTTCAAAGTAGTTATATCTTACATTTGGGTTTAACCTTTTTTATTATATCCTTATTTTTTTTTTTTTCGTGATTGAAGTGAATTCCTTTTTTTTTTT
>NC_034604.1:46508600-46521434 GCF_900095145.1 Mus pahari | reverse complement strand
GGGGTATAGGGGACTTTGGGGATAACATCTAAAATGTAAATTAAATAAATACCTAATAAAAATTGGAAAAGAAAGAAAAAAAAGATAATACTTTTAGGCAGAGTGACTCAATTCTGGTTATGTAATATATCAATTTAGTCATCTATAACCTACTCCCTGTTAATTCTTTCAATAAATAATGAAGGGTTTCTTTTTTTTTTTTATAATAAGGCATTGAAATTAGAGTGGGAAAAAGAGAAAAATGCAGTGATATCATTAATTTTTATTCCTAGCACTCTAGAGCCGCATGCAGCAAGAGCTCAGGTTTGAGAATAACCTGGGATACACAGCAAAACCAAGCCAAGCCAAGCCAAACCAAGCCAAACCAAACCAAACCAAACCAAACCAAACCAAACCAAACCAAACCAAACCAAACCAACATCCCCCTCACCGTGTTCTGACAAAATGAACGACCCAAACCAACCACCACAACAACAAAACAAAAAACAAAAACAAAAAACAAAAACAAAAAACAAAAACAAATGATACCCACCAAACCAAACCAAAACCCACAAACAAGCAAACAATCAAACAAACAAACAAACAAAACAAACAGTGAACCACAAAGGTAAACCAAATTCGGAAACAGGAGAGGTCTAATAGAACCAGTGTGTGTGTGTGTGTGTGTGTGTGTGTGTGTGTGTGTGTGTGTGTATGTGTGTGTGTATGCGTGTGTGTGTGTTTCCAAATAAGTAAACTTTGTTCTGAAAATAAAAACTTCTAAATAACAACATTAGGACAAAAGAAAGTTTTCCCTGATGCCTGTGTCATTCTTGGGATTGAGTGAGCAAGTGCTTTCCCTATGCAAAACTGAACGCCTGATTTCCTGTCACTTGGATGCTTAACTCTGTTCAGTGAATTACTGTCAGCAACACATCTGCTCTGCGACCCACCAAGCTCTGTGTTTTAGGAAAGTGACTTCTTAATGATCTGATGTCATATTAAGTGGCGTAGTTTACAAGAATTCCAGAGAGCGAATATAGAGAGATAATAACTATAATAAAGAAACAGAAATGTTCATATGTTTGACTTAAACATTCTATTACCAGCGTTTAACTCTCCAGAAATAATTCCACAACAGAATAAAGCAGCATCAAATGCTCATTGCAGAATATAAAATAGCAACAAGAAAAAAAAAAAAACGCTACAGAAAAGCCTTCATTACAGTGACAAAAAGAACGATAGGGTAAATTATGCTACATCAAATTAAAGAGGAAATACTCATGTACTGAAATGAGTAGCTATGAAAACCATGTAGAAATCCAGGGAGCTATGCTCTAATAGTTACATTAAGGGACATTATAGACTTGTTTGCAATAGAGACAGCAGCCCTACAATGTATTTTGTATTATAAAAAAGGCAGAAAGGCAATTCACAATAAATAAAAAAAATCTGTTGCTACACAGTAGCTTAAAGAGTTATTTTTTTCTTTTTGCTCAATATTGCTTACCAGCATATAAAATTCCAGAGCGAAGTGTGGTCATGCAGCTGTAAATTGCTTGTACACCTTGCTCTGTCTTCTTAGGCTTAATAACATGATATCTGTCAATAATTTTCTGTACCTAGAAATGCTAAGATATTAATACATAGCATAATTCTTGTGATCCAAATAGAGAAAAATAACACAAAGTAAGATCAGGTGGCTAACTATCCCTCTGCATGTGTTAAATTCAGTCATTTGAAAATTATTCCTTTGGGCTCTAAACCTATTTGACATGAATGGATTTCTACTGAAATATAAATGGTCCTGGGAAGGCTAATTTCTTGAGGCATTATTGACAACATCTCTGCTGAGCAACAGCCAAACCCATAATTTTATGGCAAAAAGCCTAGAGATAGGTGGAAATGCAAATGAAGGGCAAGCAAGTGGAGAAAGAGGAAAGGGGCCATGTTGAATCCAAAATGCCAAGGAGTTGTTCCCCAGTGAGCACGGTGTCCAAAGTTGAGTACCATGTCTGCATGTTTAAAATCACACAGCAATAGCTTTGCATCAGTCTCTCATCTAGTGATCCTACAGTTTATTTTAAACAAATCTCTCTGAGAGGCATAGCAAGGCGTGCTGCTTAGTCCAGACTAAACAGGAAACTAGAATTAGAAAATGCCTCTTAGTGAAAAACCCAGTGGGGAACAAATAGTTCCAATTTAAGCACTGAGTTCTTATAGTATAAACTTCTTGTTCCTAGGAGGTTAAGCCTAACAGAAATGTTTTCTCAGGCTTCTTTTGTTTCCACACAAAGATGACTAAATTCATTGCAACATATGTACAATGGAGAATTTCTCAATCACTACTGTGCTGGGAGTCACCCCCATAGAATTGTATATAATCTGCCCAGTTTTGAACTTGCTTCTAAATGCTAATTGAACTTGTTTCTGAACCAAGCTTAGGTGTTTTTTCTCTTGATCAGCTTGTCATAAGATATTATCATCTGGACACTATAAATGGTTAAAGAAGAGTTCTGGAACACTCATAATGACATGAAGATCTCGGCTGCATGTTTATTCAGTTTATAGTGTGCTCTTCTTTGTGCTTGATCCCAGATTTACCATTACCCTCTCAGTAGAAGCATGTTGGCTCACCCATGGGCCAACACATGACTGCTGACTTGAAAACAATCAAACCATGATGGACACATTCGGCCTTTCCTCTCTCAGTAGAAAAGAGCCTGCGTCTAAGGGGCAGGCACAAAGCTTAACAAAACAATATGTAATAAGCTAAAGCAAAAAAAAAAAATCACATCAAAGTTGGACAAGACAAATCACCCAAAGGAAAGGGGAGACAAGAGAAATACAAGAACTAGAAACTGGTTTACTGACCTGATTGGTGGTGTGAACCTGGGAGAGTGGGGCCTAAAACTGAGGCAGACTAAAGTCTCATGCAATAACCAAGTTTATTCAGAGAGCATCAGACTATTTGGGCTTTTTTAGAGTTAAGAAGTGCCACCCAAGTTAAGTATACAATTACAAGGACAAGTCACATGGGGGCAAAAACATGTTTTTCCATAAAAGCATAGTAGCAGACAGCTGATGTGATCTCACTACCTGGTATATCTGAAAGGAGCACAAAAACACATTCCAAGAGTAATTCTGTGTTTTGAAGAAACTGAGACCACAAGACTGCCAGCTTGTTTTCTTGAAGTTCTCTCAAGACACTCAGAATGCTCAGCTCATTCATGTACTGTGTTCTGACAGAGACCAACTTGTTCGCACATTCGAGTCCCATAAAAGTTCTCAACTAAAAGCTTAGCATAAACACAGAGGACTTGTTGCAGACCTGTAATTGTCCTGTGATTTCTGCTTCAGTCTGTTAGTTCTTATGAACTTTCTTAGTGGAGTTAGAGACTTGGTGTCCTCCATTCCCTCTGGCTCCTTCACCCTTTCTGCCTTCTCCTCCAAGTGAGGGTTTTTCTGTGTTCTGAGGGGCAGGGTTTGATAGACATCTCATTTAAAGCTGTGTATTCTGAGGTCTCTCTCTGTGTATAAAGTCTGTTTATGACTCTGTATTTTTCCCCATCTGCTGTAGGATGAAGGGTCTGTCTATGATGAATATACCAGACTATCATTAGGAATTACTGTTATTGTTAATATATCTTTTTAGACCAGTAGTATTTGGTTTTACCATAGGTCTCTGGACTATACAGTTTCTGATTCTTTGTCACCTAAACATTGTCAGGTATGGGTTTCATCTCATGGAGTGAGCCTTAAGTCAAACCAGATATTGATTGGTTACTTTCACAAGCTTGCTATGCCATATTTTGCAGGCAGAGCATATTGGAGATCAAAGGCTTTGTGGCTGGGTTGGTGCTTATGTTTCTCTTTTGGTAGCCCGAAGAACACCTTCAAAGACACTAGAACATAAGAGAGATGGTTCTATGCACCACCTCAGTCTCTTCATGGTCAGTAAGTGTGAGGGTGTGGTCTTTAGCAATTGAACCTTGCTGTCAGTTTGTGGGAAGAAACAGATTCTCTTGGCAAAAGCCTAGATTGTTTGGGTATTTCCATCGGACTTCTTTGATCAACAACTCAATTGGGATGTTACTCAGTCCAGGTTATTAGAGTCGTCTTCATATATTTTTGGAAGTGTGCACTGCACTCAATTTCTATACCACTTCTTTCAAACACAGGTGCCACAACATCATCCAAGACCTTGAGCAGTTTCTTTGCTGTATGAATTTTCCATCCCAAGCAGAATTGTTGCTTCAAGGCTCAGTTGGACCCTTCATGTTCATAGTTGTAAAATTTCTGAGATTCCATTGTTTTACTAAAAGTGCTCCTGATTCACAGATTTAAGGTCTTGGTTGAAGTTTTGTTTATTTATTTATTTATTTATTTATGTAGTAGGTCAGAACTTAGACTTTTTTTCTCCATATACAATTGATTGAAGCCACTTTTTAATATTTTGATTTTATTTATCATTATTATTATTATATGTGTATCTCACATGCATGGGTGAGTGTAGGCATAGGTATGCTATGGCATGAAGAAAAGTCAGATGGAAACTGTTCAGGAGTTAGTTCTTTCTTCATACCATGGTTTTCAGGACCATCTGTTTTGCAAAGCCTGTGATTTGGCTCTCTGAGCCATCTTGGCTGATGAGAGGTGTCTTCTAAGCTACCAGGCAATCTGCAGGCTCTCAGGTGTAACTGTCAGTTAGTGACCAAAGGCTTTCGCCTTCAGTTGATGTTTCTTAGAATATAGTTTCTATGGTAACAAGAAGGTAATTGTATTGTTCTTACAGCCCCATTTCCTTTATTTCCCAGATGTTTTTGACACACTGTACAACCAACATACTTTCATTATTTGCACATGATTCCAGTTTATTGCTGGTGAGAGAGTTTAGATTTGGGTTATCGCTTAGGTCAGGGACTGTTGTGCTGTGTTAGATAGCAGCAATACATAGTCCTTATTGCCTTTATCCCAGTTTTACTTTAATATAATATTTTTATGAAATTGTATGCATTATTAAATTTGTATTAGATCCAAACTTGCTTTTACATTGTAGTCTACTTAGGGAATGGATCAATGATATTTTAAAACCAATTTTAGGACTTTTACATAAATACATCTTTGTAGGGGTTCCTTTGATGTTTTTTAGTGAGAACTCTGTGCAGGTGGGTACCTTGTCATAGCCACTGCAGATGTTTTTAAAATTATTTCTTTTTTTGAGGTTACTATATAATATCATTTCCTCTTTTCTTTGTTGACATCCAAACTCTCCAAGAAGTTGTTGGTAAGACTCTGTTGCTGAAGTACTTTGGTCACAGGACGTGAAGAAATTGCAATGATATTGGCAAGGAAGCTTCTTCAATGCTGGACATAATTCATAGTACCTGCAATGTTGAAGGAGAAAAGTCATGATCAATCTTACTCATCTATAAACCTGTGAGCTGCAGTAATGACCCACATGCCAAGAGGAGCTGATGTGTGCAATACTGGCATGGATATTTTGGCAGTAACCAACTGCTTTCTGACTGATTTTAAGGCCCACTCCACAGCAGAAAATACGTGTCTGGCACTATTAATCTGGCCAAGAATCTATGGTTGTGAAGTTCATCAACCCTGTGAGTGAAACTACTTTATTATTTTGTTAAATGAATATAATATTACTCTGCTCTTTTCATTTGCATCTATATTTATAGATTACGGCTGCTTGCAGACCTTAAAATATTTCTTTGTACAGTGGACACTAAACAACTTAGAAGCTTACAACCCATTAAAGGACGGAGAGTTAATGGGGAATGCTTAGCCACAGATGGGACGTCTATCTTCCACATGCAACTAGGTATTTTGATGCATTTTTCAGATAGCCCTTTCCGTATGAACTGTCCCAGATGTGTTCTCAGAGAAGCATACTCTGAAATGCACTTTTAACAAGCGTTCCCTCTGCCCAAGATTGGGTTAGCTTTTTCTCTGTCATTTGTGAATTGCTATCTCTTCGATTTCAACTTCACAGGTTTTGCTATGAATATATTAATAATAGGCAGCTCTAAGGTTGTTGAACTAAAAATTTCAGGAAAATCCTCAAAACACTATCATGAAAATAAATCAGTTAACTAATTAATTGGGAGAACAACTTTTATCAGTGTAAACCAGTACATGGACACTTCCACATCCACAATGTCAGATGTATTTACATGAATATAACTGCCAAATTTATGATAATTAGAAACATGCATATAGACTTCAATCAAAAAGATTTCTGTGAGCTGTTAAAATTCATAGAACTTTTCTATAACCATACCCAAGGGTCCCTATTATAGATTGTCCAGTTATAGGCAGCTTAGTGAAGAGTTGGGCTATATTTATAGTATAGGAACTATTTTTTCCCTAGGCAAGTAGTAGCATGCAGTAGCATGTTTGCTTGTGTGCCTCATATATTCAACTTAATAGTAGATATATTGATTTACATGCTTATCAATTTCTCAAGAGGAATATACATAAAAAATAAGACCCATGAAGTATTTGGAGATTTTTTTAATGATAAATGTACCACACACACACACACACACACACACACACACACACACACATGTATATATGTATGTATATATATATACATATATATAATATTACTAGTAACAATGATATTTTTATTAACTTTGTTCCATAAATATAAGCTAACTATGATTTGAAAACATTTCAGTAATTTCTTTTTAAAAGTGTGATTGTTTCAATATTCTTTTACTGATTAATCTCATTCTTTGATTTATTTAAGAACTCACCTCTTCAATTACTTCAAGATTAAAATATACTATAATTTTAGAATAAAAAACCTTGAAAGTACAAAAGAATGTTGTAATGCATCATTAATTAAAAAGATTTAATCAAGAATTGAAGACTGTATTTTAAAGATTTATTCAGGGTGGAGGTTGGTGAATTTAGAGATTATCCAGAATGAATACAGAAAAGGTAAAAATGGTTAACTAGGAGAGACATGCTATAATACAATAGACATGTGACTAAGGTACAGCTTGTCTTGGGTCATTTAGTCCAGAGGTGTTTTTTTTAATAAGGGTAATACCCACCTCTAATAGTTACATGATCACACAGAAATACACAAAGAGACAAAGTGTAACTCACAATCCCAAACAAACTTTGTTTAGTCTGTCTCTTCTCCAGAGATCACTGGTAACATATCATACAAAAAATGAATTTTAATAACAAAGATACTATAACAAATCTGCTAAATATTAGTAGTTTTAAGAACCTCAGTTCAACCAATGCTCTCTGTATTCAAATATATTGTTTGGAAGCAAACTCCATGCCCCTGATTAAATGTAGTCCCTTCTATGTCCTAGTGACCTTCTCCCAAACTCTAATGTTTACTCACATTCTAGTCTACTTTTTCAACATCTCTTTCTAGTTACATCAGAGACACTTAGCTTTCTAAACACACGAACATTAATTTATTCAGCCAGCATAAATAATTTTTCTTTCTCCCCTTCTCCCATCTTTCTCCTTCCCTCTGCTTTCTTTCTTAGGAACTTCTGAAATTATTCTTGGTTCGGCTATAAACTTATTATAAACTTATTCACATTTGGCACTCTACATATTTCCAAATTTTATTCTCTTCATGCCAACTACCATGGCTGTGGTGAATTTTCATTTTCTTGTCTGTTTCTCTATGAGTCAAAATTTTAAAATGGGGAGAAAAGGATGAATTACTGTGATAAAGCCTGTAGAGAGGAGCTATCAGTGAAGTGGGAAGTGCAGACGTTTATAGGAAAGGAGAATACAGGAAAATGTAGGATATAGTGTTAGCGAGAGGTCTTGACTTGGTGTCCCCAGACATCATCAATAACATCAACAAACAATGTCTCATGTCGGGATGGAGAGAAGAATATAATATAATATAATATGATATAATACAATATAATATAAATGTATATAATAGTCACAACAGGCATGTGACTAAGGCATAGCTTGTCAAACACACACACACACACACACACACACACACACACACACACACACACATATATATATATATATGTATGTATACTCAAGACAAGCTGGATGTGTTGAGTTTGAATAGTTAAAATTTTTACTTTACAGTGTTCACTTTCAGCAGGTGATGGAGGGAACTTCAAAAGAAATTACAGAAGGAGGAAAATAATAGATACAAGGAATTATTATTAATTATTATTAATTTTGTGTATGGTATAAGCAAGGGTAAGGAACTTATGTGCCACGTATATAAGACAACAGTAAGGAACATGGGAGTGTAAGATAGGATTGCATGCATGTTACTATGGGGAAGGAAAAATACATTCTTAATTCACTTATACTTTATGATAATCAAATTTCCTGTAATAGCCACTCCTCTGGGCACAATGGAAGAAGCTGTGAGTAAGTAACAGTTTTTGTGTCATTCACCTCATTGTAGGGCCTGACTGTTATTCTCTGCTCAGATTTTAATTTCAGGTACTGGTATGTGTTAAGTAAAAAAGGTGTTAAGTGATGAGAAGACGGACCCTTTTATGGAAGTGGAAGGAACAGCTCTTAGAAAAATGGGACATTTGAAAAGAGGTTTGAATAAGCAAGCAGCTAAACTGCAGAATGGTTTAGAAGTCCATTCAGTGTGGGTAGATTAGCATGTTCAAACAATGCTCCAAACTCCAATCCTGTTTTCATAATACTGTCTAAGAGACTGGCAAGCACGATTGTTTTGAGACACCCAACCTTCCCTTTCATTCTGAGAGAAGGAACGCGGAAGACTGCTGCTTTGAGTGACTGTTGGATAGGTCAAACACGTCCTCACATCACCATCTTCTGTCAAACACCATTTCCCTGGGACATAGGTCATGAGACATCTCTGGGACATCTTCCCAAGGCCTTTATTATGCTTGCATGACCCAGTCAACATTTCCTTTTCTACTTGTGTGCCTTATCTATCTGCTCAACCTTCAGGGTACTAATACTCTCACTCCCCTGGTGGCAAAATTTGTTCCTTTGTGCTTCTGAGTAACCAGTATGTGCCTAACTGCCTTTGTTTTTTAAAGCACTGCTCCTTTCAATCACCATTTTCCAGCCGTGTTGAATTTTTTTCAGGTACTTTAATCCTTAGTTCTTGATAGTGTTCACTTTTCTTATTTCTCCTTTTTCTCACTTGATTTCTGCCCCAGTGGATCTCACACATTTTCCTCTCTTATAGATACTTGGGTTGACTGACAAAGGCCTCAACACTCCTGAAAGAGAGGCTTTTTCCTCCCTGAGTTATTCCTGTGGAGTCATGTCTGGCTTTTTCTGCCCATTGGTTGATGGAAACATTTCAAGGTGATCTCAGGCACAACGTATGAAGAATGAACTCTGGAAATCACTGTCCGATGTTATCCCTTTGACTGACAAGTGGTAGTAACTTCATTATGATTGTATTTATAGTGTTCCCTGTTCAGAATTGTACAATGGGTTCTTTATTAATCTCTGGAAATTGATCTGATGTGGCCATTCACTTACTTCTGCTGAAATCACTGCCCTCTTTACTTTCTCCTATTTCAAGGCCCTTTAACACCCAGATCCTTAACTGGAATGGGCTTTCCCACTTTCATCACATAGTTAGCCTCCATTTGTTTTTTTTTTCTGAGAAGTCTTTCATTATCCATCATTCTAAATACAGTAAAAGATTTTTTATCAGTGACAGAGCACTCTATAACATTTATGTTTACATTTGTTTTATAGATTTCTTCTTGTCTCTTTTAGCTCAACAGTTGCTTTCTAAGGCCAGAGAGCTTGTCGGCCCTCTGTCTACTGTTGGGTGAATCCCCAATAACTAGAAGAGTACATAGTGCACGCCAAAGATAATCAATGCACCTAAAGACTAGAGAATGCCTACTTCATGTCCCGAATTGAATTAAGTGCTTTATGCAGTTAATCTTCCCAATAAATGTGTGTATTTGCATGGGGTTGTAATTATATTTGCAGTTTGACTTAATATAGACTCAAATGATGAAAAGATCAGTGCTTTGCCTTTGCGAGTGACTTAGGGAGAAGGCTAATAAAATGCATACTGTGCTCCCCTGAATTATAAGCTGCTTAGTAAGATTGTCTAAGGAAACATGGCCTTAAACTCCAATGCAGAGAGAAAACCTTGAGGAACCACTGTGTGTTGACAGTTATTCTTTACCAAATGTGGGGTTTGATTTAGTTGATATCTAGACCTTATTTTGTGAATTTTTAGTTATAATAATCAGCAAGCTGTGTTGGTTTATACTTCCCCAAACTCTAAGCAATACTGGACAAAACGCAATCTCATGCCCGAACTCACTTTTCTACTAGTCCCATCATCTTGACCACCCCACTGTAGGTTAATGGGTATGTACTTATTTTTCATATGGTCCTTTAGAAACTTTTTAGAAAATTGAACAAAATATAGCTCTCAGATACAACAATTTCCCACCTGTTAGTTTGCACCAGTTTGCCGAGCATATTTCATTCCCATGAGTAGTGAGGGTGGTCTCTTTATTTTCTACTATGTTTAAGACGACTATCTGTTGCAGGATTTTCCCTGTCCAGTCACATTAGGACAGTGGGAGGCTTGTGATTGGAAAGGAGAAGGGAGGCAGAGAGAGGAGTTGAGACACACACACACACACACACACACACACACACAGAGAGAGAGAGAGAGAGAGAGAGAGAGAGAGAGAGAGAGAGAGAGAGAATCTCAGGAGGAGAGAGAACCAGAATGGAGGATGACGTGGTGTTATCAAAAATGTTAGAATAATTGGGTTAAAGCTTTATCATAATCAATTGGCTGAAATTATTGTATTGGCATCTTGTAGATGGTGAATTAATTGACATATAAATCTAATTCGTTAACTATAAGCTTAAGAATCTTGTTTCTACTAGGAAGTTAGGTGTTAAAATGGCTAACCAGGGGTATGTGTGACACACAGGAGATGTATGGCGCAGTGGCTAGCTCTAGAGAATTGTTGGCAGCGGTCGGGAGTGCTGGAGTGTGACCTGTCCCCGCTGAGAGTTGGTGGGTTTATTTTTTTAATATTTCCCTCAACAACTGTCCAGGGCCCTATTCTTGTTTTTAAATAAACTTTTTAAATGGAAAGAAACAGTTATTGGCATAAGTATTGTTTTAAGCATGTGAGCAGGTTTGAACTTAAAGAAACCCATGGTAAATCCTAAACAATATCCTTTACCATTGTTGGAGAAGTAATAAATTATGTGGAAATTTATTACTTTTATAGTTCACATTGATCCTATAGTGTTTGTGGATTCTGTTTCTATGACAGTTCCTTTAATTAATTTCCCACATATAATAGAAGTGTTCTGCTATACAAAATGTGGAAGCAGATTGATTACTTGTGGTAAAGATGACAGTTCTTGTATTATAAGCAAAGAAGTGTCATTTTAAATTGCTCACCAATGTTATCTCTATTGACAGAGTGGTTTGGATTTCTTCATTTATCATCGAAGTAACTTTGTGAAAAATGAAAGCGAAGAACAGAGAGCTATCACTGTGAGTTATTAAACATTCAAATACAATGATAATGGCAGGCTTAAGAAGTAAAGGTCTTTTGTCTTTTTAAACAAAAGATTTCAATTTAACCTAGAAAAATGTTAACGTAATGATGCTAACTATTAAAATTTACCTTTCTTGTTAATGTTGTATCAGGCTCTATGCTTCCTGTATTTCATTATTTCTAAGCTCTCTAGTCAATAGATCATATAAGCAGCCACTGCTGTATTTTCCACTGATTTTCTATTTCTCTACCTTTTCTAAACAAATGCTGCTGGAAGCAATTTTCTCTGTGCGATATGGAAAGGGCAATCACTCTTATCACAGACAGGCAAACAGAGTTAGGTTCTCTAAGCTCCCCTCAGTTCTCTTGCTGTGTAACTCTGCTGCCCCTATGCCTGGTGGCTGTCATCTTCAGGAAGTAGAAACTGAGACATGATTATGCTTTTCATGGGTTTTCTATACAGAAGTCCATCTGACTTTATGTAGCTTTTTCTACACACAAAGCAGCTGTGCATATTAAATTGTCTCTAGGTGATTAGTTCAATAGCACAACTTCTTAATAAAAGAGATCTGGAAGAACAACTAAAACCATTTAAGATGTAACAAATTATTTATCTCCTTAACTTCAGGTTCTTTTGCCTGCAATGGAACATCTTCAGTTTTTGAGAAGATGAGCACATTCCCTGCTGAGTTACAAGATCATCCTGGCAGACTCTGCTCCTGACAGTGGGATGGAATGATGGTTAAAGAGTGGGAGTGAATTCTACGCAAGTTTATATTTTTAGGGACTTCTGGATAGGAATTAAGTTATTGCCATAAGAGTGGAAATTTATTGAGTCTTCACTATAGGCAGAAAAATAGTATCTCCTTGAAAAATATTTAGAAGTATATATATTTCAACTATTGTTTAGACTTGAAAATTGTCACCTGGGCACAATTCCCTAGGAAGGAAATTGCATTGTTAACACTGAAATGCAAAAAACACATCTTAAATTGTAGATTCTAGATGTTCTACATTACTTTGCCTTTTGTGAAAACAGACAATGATAATCTGGATTTTGAAAGTGAAGGGATTCACAGAAGGCTGGCCCAGCATTTTCTTCATCTAAAACCTTTTCAATGAATAATTTATCTGTAAATCCCCATGTTCATGTGGAATCTGCTCAGTCCTTGTTCCTTTCCCAAGGGAAGCAAGGACACAGGATATATACACTATTGGTGACAATGTATCTGGTAATTAGAATTCCATGTTGGAAATTATTAATAATAAAGAATCTGTAACACACTCTACAGAATGTGTGTGTGTGTGTGTGTGTGTGTGTGTG
>NC_034604.1:46504021-46508592 GCF_900095145.1 Mus pahari | reverse complement strand
GAGAGAGAGAGAGAGAGAGAGAGAGAGAGAGAGAGAGAGAGAGAGAGAGAGAGAGAGTCATAAAACTATAAGGAGGATAATTAGCTTAGAGGAAGTAGCCTTAAGGGAAAAAGAGAGGGTCATGTGATATACATGATAAGAAAACAGAAGAGGTAACAAAGAGAATCATCCAGAGAGTCAGGAATCACAGAGGAGAATTATGGGAGAAAGGAGCAAGTAAAAAAGTACATGTATGAAAGTGTCACAATAAAACAAATTGCTTAGAATTGCATAAACCAAAAGCAAAGAGTAGATTTTAAGTGTGAAAGAAGTTGCTGAAAGATGTTAAACGCAGTAATGGTCTAATCAGTCTGAATTTTTAAATGCTTCTGACTCTATCTGATATATAGGTTGAAAGACAGCATCTGCTGTAGATATAACAACTGTCAGGGACTCTGAGTCAGATAATGTTAGCAGAGAAGTTGTGACTTCATTAAATCCCAGAAGGGAAGGATGACAAGGTATATTATCTGATTGTTGGTAATAACAAGAGAAGTCAATGATGAATCCACAGACTTTGTCCTGAATAGCTGGGTGAATATAGTACTCATTTCTGACACGAATAAATGTGTGCTATACAGGATTTGAAAGTAAATCAAGAATTCGATTTTCTGTGTTAAGCCTGCTATGCTCATGAGACGGCAAAGGCTGAAGACCAAATCAGTGTTTGGAACAAAGAAAGCACTTGAAGGAGAAGTCGGGAATAGAGATTTACAAAACACAAAACTACCAGTGTATTGATTTTAAACAACAGAGACAAATGGAAGCACAAAGGGAATAAATGTATTTAAGAGAAGAGAGGAGCAGTGGAGGCTAGGAGACACATCCTTGATAGGATAAGGTACCACAAAGGAATAAAGAACCCCAAGGAAGGGGGATTGGCCAAATGTTCTGTCTAAAGCCATTTGAAGAAACTGTCTCAGGGAAAGACGGTCATAGATAGATGGGGAGGAAGATGAAGGGAGGGTATGAAATGGCCATCTTCACAACATGAGAATCAGAGGCTTTGGGGAAACAGTGATGATGAAGATCTGCCTTGGACCAAAAGGTGGGAAATACAAACTATTAACCCTAGGATAATTACACTGCGGAGGAGGAGAGATGAATGAGTTGGTAGAGAATGAAGATTCCAGAATTTATGTAACTTATGAGCTAGTCCAACATTCATATGGTGTGAATAGCATATCCAGAAGTGAGGTCAATGCAAAGCTGAAGGACCTGAGAATGGACCTCGCTAACGTGGAGGTCTCTGGTCTCAGCCTCTGTAAGAGTGAGGGGCAAGCATTAAGTGTAGTTTCTGGTGGACTGAGGAGTGTTGAACTGGAAGGATGTATGAGTTCACTTCAAAATTATCCCATTTTCTCCCAGTGACATATTATTCAAGGGCATTTGGTTAGGAGAAGGGAAGATTTTGGTGACTCTGGGAGATAGGAAAAGGTAATAGCTTATTGTTTTAGAGAGAGTCCATGAGACTGAGGAAGTTCAGGCTGGCGGCAGGGCTGCCTCAGGAGCTTCTTGCAGATTGGTGACTCGACGCTGATGCTTTTGTGCTGGCCTTGTTTGTCTTTATAGGAACACAGTCTGAGCATTCAGGTGAAGCGATCTTGTCAAACTTAAGTTTCCAGGTGAGTTTAACATCTCAAGGTGGGAAGTTACAAATGAACGAGGAGGGGAATGAAAGGTGGATTGTAGAAACTCATGTGGTGGAAATGCACATGGAAAAATCAACAGAATCGATAGCACCTTTTTTATTTTCTTATTTTAGGTTTAATGTTTCTACATTCCTGTATGGACTGTTTATCTTTATGTTGATTGATAGACAGTGGGGAGGATCTCAGCTCCTCCCAGTTACTTGGTACTCTCATCTGTCTGCCTTTTCAAGTTGCCAAGATGCTACTCATGCCTTAAGGAATGCCAAATCCCTCTCATAATCTCTCACCTTCTTGTGTTCTCCCTCTCTCCTCCTTCTCCTCCTTATTCCCCTTTCTTTCTTAGTATAACAAACTGGTATGACAAATAGATCCCAAAATATGTTGGTCAAATAAGTCAGAAGGTTATTTTCTCCCCAAATAATACCAGAACAAATAGCCCAGAATTTTAAACTACCAGTGTTTGAACTACTGGTGTTTTGAACTATAGTATTTATTAGTGATATACTGAGAACTATGTATTTATCATAAAGACACAAAGTAAGAAAAGCCATTCATTCAGGTATCTGCCAAGTCAACACAAACCATTGCAAAGCTTGCATTAAAAGTGGGAACTGAACTTTTGGAAGATCATTTATGGTTGTTTTTAATGCAGGTGCTTCATTTAATTTTTAATGTATATAATATATCATATTTATAGTTTTCTGAGCCTTACTTTATTATACTATTTGATTGTATTTTTATGTTTTTACTCAGTACAGATTGTGGCAGCTTCTACTTTTAAGCATAATTTTGATAAATATTTTAAAATTATAATGCAATATTTTCTCTTGTCAAGTGGGCATTCTATTGTTTAACAGTAAGCACAAGATTTAGAAATGTTACTTAACTACTCTAAGGTGTAAGTGGGGGTGGGAGCTACCTGCACAATAAAATGGCAACTGAGATCAAAGAGTAAGAGGAAATGCATTTGTACTGGGGGTTAACAATTCTTTCTATTTGAGTATGTGAATCTTTGATTATTTTTCTACTCTTAGATCATATCTCTATATATTCTGTGTTTCTCCCTTGCATTACAGACTTTGTGACTTCTGCATCCCTTTTCTATCAGGTCCTCTGAAAAGAGTAATTTCTAGTGACTAGAAAGACACAGTGTCAAAAAGGTAAGTTCAATGGCATGTTTTCAACAGGCTTGACATTCTAAAGCATGAGACAAGGTGACTTGGAATGCGCAGACTGCCTTTTACAGCAGTGTATACCCATACCCCAGATGTTTCTGACAAGGTGACTTGGAATGCACAGACTGCCTTTTACAGCAGTGCATACCCATACCTCAGATGTTTCTGGGGAGTGAACGATTTCAGGAACTAGACAGAAAGTTTTCAGAGTGAAAAGTAAAATTAATTACTTTCCATCTCAATTCAAGATGGCAAATTGAGTATGTAGAAGAAGCTCTGGATCAAAGACTTTGATCTGTGGGTTCTAAGGTAGTGTTTCTAACTGTTATTCCTGGAGCATTGTCTTTGATGAACAATGGCTACTCCTGTGACAGTAAAGCTCAGGAACTGGAGCACTGCATACACAGAGAAGAAGAAATAAAGATGATGAGTTTAGGATGAGAGAGTGTCTGAGGATGAAGACCTGACAGTAAAACACACAGTGGGGTCTGTAATGCTACACATATGCTATGTGTTCACTCTGGAATTCAGATTTGGAGGTTCTGTGTGTGCATGTGCACATGTATGCACATGCACACGTGTGTGTATGTGTGTGTGTGTGCACATGTGCATGTGTATGTGTGTGTGTGTGTGCACATGTGCATGTGTATGTGTGTGTTTGTGCTCAATTCATCACCACAAAATTCTCCACACAGAACTGCTGGATTTTCTGTCACATTGATGCATATTTTGTAACACAATCTGATTAAAACATTTTTGATGTTTTGATAAAAAGACTAACTGCTGTGCTCTTTTATTAATAATCAAAACTATTATATGTTCTTTTATTCATGAAACTATTTGGTCAGTCTGTAGTTTTTCTAGCAAATGGCCTAGAAATAAGATAGTTGAGTAACTGCTCAGGAATTTATCATATAGTTGAAAGAAACATCTATTCTCAATGACCTTTCTTTATAAAGACTGACTTTTTTTTAGTATGGAAGGGAAGAACAATAAATTCACATAGAATTAGAAATAGATAGGTAAGCCAGATCTGGTGGCATATAATTGAAATTCTGGTACCCAGCAGGCCAATGAAGAGGACTGTGAGTTTAAAAGAGGTTTTCCAACAGGATCAAACATTTCTCAAAAAACCAAACATAAAATCAAAATAGATGGCTAATATAGTCAATTAAGTATATTTTTATAATTTACAAAGCATCAAAACAATCCTAATTTACTTCAGTTCAGAAACACATTGTACCTACTGGGATATTTAACTATCAAAAACAGTTAAAAATTATTATCAAAATAGAGAACTTTTTTTAAGTGGTTCAAGTATTCAAATTAGAAACCTGTGGTCTTTAGCAGCCTTGGAAGTCCTAAAATGTTTAATATTATATATAAATGTGTAACATATAATACCTAGCAAATGATAGCTTGTTATACACTGGCAGGGTGCAGAAAAAGGCTGGCATATGCATTAGTATCTGAGTTTGGTGGCTGATGAAGGAGGCAGAGGCAGGAGGATCACGAGTTCCAGCATTCATCTTTTAACAAACTAACCAGTACCTCTTGAGCTCATGGCCTAATTGACCATCATTGGGAAGAGAGGCCCCTTGGTCTTGCAAACTTTATATGACCCAGCACAGGGGAAGGCCAGGGCCAAGAAGTGGGAGTGGGTGGATAGGGGCGCAGGGGCGGGGGCAGGGTATGGGGAACTTTC
>NC_034604.1:46461103-46504010 GCF_900095145.1 Mus pahari | reverse complement strand
AGCTCTCTCCTGAGTCTCAGTGGTCAGAGTACTCTCTGCAGGCAAGCTCTCCTCTTGCAGGGAAGGTGCTCAGAGGCCTGGCATTTAGACCTGCCTCCTTGCTAAAGATGTAGTCCCCAAACTGGGCCTGTCTCAGAAGATGTGTCCCCTCTGCAGTTTGCACACTCACCACCAAGGGACCCTGGACACAAAATGGCTCTCTCACCTGCTCTGGCATACAGAGCCTTCCCGGGTGGCCACCTTTCCTCTGGCGGGGAAGGTGTCAGGATGTCTGGAGCCAGAAACCGGGTCTGTCCCAGAAGCTGTGTTGCTGCAGTCTGCCCTCTCACAGGTCCTGACAGGAGCCCGGGCAACCTGGAGCAAAGATGGTTCCCTTACCAGCTCAGGTGGTGAGAGCCCTCCTGAGCAGACACCTTTTCTCTGGTGGGGAAGGTGCCCGGATGTCTGGAGCCAGAAACAGGGTCTGTCCCAGAAGCTGTGTCACTTCTGCAGTCTGCCCTCTCACTGGTGCCCACTGGAGCCTGGAGGACCCAGAGAAAAGATGGCTCCCTTACCAGCTCAGGCAGTGAGAGCCCTCCCAGGTGGCCACCTCTCCTCTGGCTGGAAGGTGTCAGGATGTCTGGAGCCGGAAACCTGGTCTGTCCCAGAAGCTGTGTTGCTTCTGCACTCTGCCCTCTCACTGGTGTGGACTCAAAATATTTGTTTTTAATTGAGAGATATACAGAAATGTTTGTCAAAGACTGTTATTTAGTGCCTCAAAGCTTGAAGCTACCCAAGTGGTCAATGATATAATGAATCCATAAACTATGTGTACTTGTAAAGTAGTACACTCTTGTATAGTTGAGAGTGAGTAATGTCTAGTAATATGGAACAGTATGAAAAATTTGATAGATATAATGTCCAATGAAAAAAATCAGGCAGAGAAATGTATTTGTTATTTATTTTATTCCATATACCCCAAATGTAATAGATTAATCTCTGCTGATGGCAGAATTGTGGTAAGCTTAAAGATAGTAGTTAGAAAGGGGGGCAAAAGGCTCAGGGTTACGTGGCATATAGGAAATGATCTGCTTCTTGGCAGGATGAACATATGCAAATGTGAAAATCCACAGATATGTGTGTTTTGCTTCAATAAAGACTAGTCAATAGCATCAAAGAGTGAGGCTCTGTACTGAGGGAAAATAATCATAAGCAAACTGTTTTCAAATCCTCTAATGCATGTAAATGTGCTTCCAGTTAGTTTCCAGGACTTTCTCATCAGAGTAGGACTGCATCATGGGGCCAAGGATGAGTATGGTTTGTGTCACCTCCCTTAGCACAGTGGAGTAGGAGGCCATGCTTCAGAAGGAAGGTTCCCCAGTAAGACTTCTGTAATGAAGTACACTTCTACAAACATAGTGGTTGGTGAAATAAACACTTTAACTTCTCTGAAGATTTCTGGAAATTGTTCATTAAATTGCAGGGAGACTGACACAAGGATCTACTGCAAAGAAAATAAATGGCTCTGCTGGTGTCGCCTTCCTTTCTCAGACAGAAAACTTGTAGATTAATAAGATTACATTTGTGGAAATGGCTCTGTTCTTCCCACTCCAAACCAACCATAAACAAACTAATTGAAGAATATATTGGATGTGTTCTGAAGGCTTTTTTTTTATTCTAGGAAGAAAGTGAGTTTATTATCCTTTTAAGATGTATATGACATTGAATGCACTTAGAAAAACCACTACATGACAAAGCAAGCAGGTGTAACTCTCCAAACAGGAACTGCTGGATTCTCTAGTGGAAAGTCTTGCATTTAACAGTTTCTAGAAAGTGAGAAATCTGAATGGACTTTTGGGTTCTTTCTCAGAAACAGATCCTTCTGAGTCTTCACCTACGTGGATGCTCTTATTTGTGTGGTTCTTCCCGCGTTGGCATGGGGTTCCTGTTTCTGCCTAAAATTAATGTATATGTCTCCTTCTTGGCAAACTTAACAGTGGTGAAATCTTGCTTTCTATTCCCATGTATGATATTGGTATGATTTATACCCCCACTAAAGGGAAACAAAGAATGTGGATATCATTCAAACAAGTATAAGAACTAACTCATTGGCATGACCCAACTGAGATCTGTATATCTATGTATACATATCTACGTGTGAATACACATATTTTTATTATTTAGAAATAAATACTAGTGTTATTCTGTCAAAGGCTTGGGAGTGGAGACTGAAAGATAAAGAAGGCATGAGTATAAGCAGATGAGTTAATTGAAGGCCTGTGGAAGTAATATTTGTAAATTACCTTTTGGGGGGGAACTTGGGAAATACTCTATTTAATTTTTCAAGGTTCATTCAAGATGAATTGTTACACATAAAAATACTAAATTATTGATTTTTCTGAAAGTTTTCTCTAAGATAATTGAGGGATATTTCCTTGTTTGTATTATTGTACAAAGCTTCATTTGAGTTTTTATCCTCTTGCTTCTCTGTGAATAATTGGAAAATAGTAAAGAAATCTCTAAAGTGGTTAAAAATACTGTTTTCATGAAACACTGAAATCTCTCGTCAACATTATGTAGTGTTCCCTATATTTCTATTTTGTGGAATAATTGAGGAATATTGGGATTAGCTATTCTTTGATGGTCTGAATGGCACTACAGTCATCTAGCCCTGGGCTTTTTTATGTTGAAAGAATTTCAGTGACTACTTCTATTTCCTTAGAGGTTATAGGACTTTTTAGATAGTTTACCTGATCTTCATTTAACTTTGGTATATGGTATATGTCTAAAAAATTATCCAGTTCATCTAGATTTTTGAGTTTTGTAGATTTAGGATTTTGTAGTAGGTTCTGATGATTTTTCGAATTTCCTTAGCTTTTGTTGTTATGCCTGCCTTTTCATTTCTGATTTTGTTCATTTGGATGCTGTCTCTGTGCTCTTTAGTTAGTTTGGCTAAGGGTTTTATCTATCTTGTTGATTTTTTCAAAGAATCAGTGCTTGGTTTTGTTGATTCTTTCTATCCTTCTCTTTGTTTATAACTGATTGATTTCAGCCCCGAGTTTGATTATTTCCTGCCTCTACTCCTCTTGGGTGTGTTTGCTTCTTTGTGTTCTAGAACTTTCAGGTTCTCCAATTTCTTTTTCAAGGCTATGAATTTTCCCCTTAACACTGCTTTCATTGTGTCCCATAAGATTGGGTATGCTGTGTCTTCATTTTCATTGAATTCAAATGAATTCTTTGATTTCATTTTTTATTTCTTCCCTGATCAAGTTATCATTGAGCAGAGACTTATTCAGGTCCTTGAGTATTTGGGCTTTCTGTTGTGTTTGTTGTTATTGAGTTCTAGCTTTAGTATGTGGTGGTGATATGATAGAATGCACGGGATTATTTCAATCGTCTTGTACCTGTTGAGGCTTGTTTTATGGCCGATTATATGGTCAATTTTGGAGAAGGTATCATGAGGTGCTGAATAGAAGATATATACTCTTATTTCAAGGTGAAATGATCTATAGATATCTGTTAAATCCAATTAGTTCATAACTTCTGTTACTTTCACTGTGTCTCTGTTTAGTTTCTGTTTAAATGACCTCTTCATTGGTGAGAGTGGGGTGTTGAAGTCTTACACTATTATTGTGGAGGTTCAATGTGTGCTTTGAGCTTCAGTAAAGTTTCTTTTATGAATGTGGCTGCACTTGCATTTGGGGCATAGATTTTTCAGAATTTATACTTCCTCTTTGTGGATTTTTCCTTTGAGAAAACATTATGAAATAACATGTTTGAGTATCTGTGCCTGTCTAGACTGAAACCTTAACATCTTCAGCTTCTTATTTGACTACTGTCTCCCTAAAATAAACTTCCATGTCAAAGTCATTTAGAGGGCA
Source organism: Mus pahari (assembly GCF_900095145.1). Taxonomy (NCBI): domain Eukaryota; kingdom Metazoa; phylum Chordata; class Mammalia; order Rodentia; family Muridae; genus Mus; species Mus pahari. Next base: position 46,500,150 of record NC_034604.1, on the reverse strand, counting down.
TCCTGATTCCAGAATGGCAGCTAAGAGCATATATTGTTTTCTTTTCACAAAGCTCCCCATTCAAACTCATGATCTACTGCCAAGAGAATTAGGATCTCTCATTTCTTGTCAATGTCCTGCTAACTCTCTCTCTGACCCCCATTTAGTCAGCCTTAGGCTGATTGGAAGGAATATCACATGGACATTGGTATAAGAGAGAAAGACATGCTTAAATAATTTGAATTGCCCTGCCTTCCTTACAGTGGTTAGGACACCCCTACTAAGAAATCTGATAGGCTACCAGAGGGTTAGGCGTGGTGGTGGGTGTTAAGCATGGTTTTTTGACACAAGGAGAGTAGAAAACGTATACCTGCGTTTATTTTAATTCTTTATTGATATTTTCAGCATACATTTGCTTTTTTCTGGTAACCTTAAAGAGTTGGCTATATAGGGTCTCAGAAATTTTTGAAAGCTGAGAATAGGCACAACCTCGATTTGGGTTTGCACAGTAATTAATCTAATCCTGTGATAGAGGTGATGGGAAGCCTCTCCTCTCCTGCCCCCTTTCAGAGTATAGATACCCAGGGGCTTGTGCATGCTAAGCAAGCATCTCCAGCATTCACCACCAGCTATAAAAACTTGAGAGATTCCCACCAAGCTGCTCCTTCGCTTTAAAAAAAAAAATGCCATGTGTTTCTTTTTCTTCCTCTTTTCTAACCACTAAGTTCTTTATTATATTTGAGATCACAAACACAATATTGGATACATGCCTTTCAGCAGGAATTACCTAATTTAGTGTTTATACTACTGTTCTATATTTCCCTGAGTCAATTTTTATTCTGAGCTTCTTCCATATGGTACTCTATTTTCTGTTTCCTTGAAAGGTAATCAAGTTGCAATGGACAATAGACATACTATTAGGGCAAGAAAGTCTGTTAGATTCCCCATGTGTTTTTATTAATACTCACATTTTGAGAGTAAGTGTAGGTCTTCAGTTTTCAGTTTAATTTTGTCTCACTTCTGACTTGGACAGCATCCCATTTTTGTCTGTGTGGTTTCCAAAGAAGTAGTCGGTAGCCTGATCTCCAGGCATGTTTTTCTTGTGTTCTTTAGTTTTGTAAACTCAAAGATTCTAATTTAAACAGAATCTTGATAATCAACTCCCTCCCCTTTGTTGCTTCTCTCAGGCATTACTGCCTCTCTGAGCTCATGGCCTCCCTCCCCCTGCTGCTTCACCGAGCTCCACTGGCCTCATGTGGTGTGCTCCCCTGCCTTTACACACCACAGCCCCCTCTGTGACCTGGGTTTGCACATTATTTGTTCAGATCAAAATGTCATCTCTCCAGAGTGATCCCTGTTTTCTTTTTAAATAATTCATGTTGCTCTTACCCACAGTTTCCACCTCTAGGGCTGCTATAAAGTACCACCAACTGCATGCCAAAATGACAAAAATTTATGTTTTTAAGATTGTGGGTGCTGAGAGTGAAAGGTGAAGGTGTGGGTAGGGTTTATATTCTCTGAGGTCTCTCCTGGTCCTGTGGATGACAACTGTTTCTTGGGTTTTTATATTATATTTTCCTGTCTTTTTTTTTTTTTTTCTTATGGGAATCCTAGTCATATTAGATGAAAGCCTATCACCAGGACTTCATTTTAATTTAGTTCCCTCTAAGGGACTCTATTTCAAAATAATTATACTTTGCAGCATTGGGGGTAGGGCTTTAGCACATAAATTTTATAGTGATCCAATATTACAATATCATTCACTATTAATTTTCCCTCTTTCCTCCCTGTGATGTTGAGATTTTATCTTCACAAATACTCAGACCATTTCCTAGCCTAGTGTCTCAGAATACAGGTCTTACATCCTTAAAAAAAAACAGTTAAGTATAAGATAACACATGATCTTTTATAGATTATAAAAACCTAGTTCTTACGCTGATTTTACTAAAATTTTTGTCTCATCCTTTGCTTTACAAATGTGAAAAAGTAACAAATGATCTAAAAATTAAAAATAAATAATTGTCTTAAGCTCATTAGTTAGGACAAGAGGATGATGCATGGGCAGGACTTCCTTTCTTGTGTTATAATGCCTTTCAGCTATGGTTTGATCCTAGTCTGGGTTCCAAGGCTAGGCCAACCTTTCTTGCTACATTAAAATAAGGGTTCTTTCTTATTTAAAAAAGATATTTTCATATATCACATCTTGTTAATGTTAAATATCTTTGAAGAGATCCCTTTCTGTGATAGCATTATTAACCATACTCTATCTCAGGTATGCTTTCACTAAGTGGATAAGTAACATGTAACCTTATCGATCATATGAATAAATTCACCCTCTGTATTCATATCATATGTTCACCCCCATATTACTCAAGTTTTATCATCATGGTTGGTTATATACTCTGGAAATAGGGAATTTATTCAGAGAGTTATGTTCTTAGAACATATCTGGACTAAGGAAGAAGCCCTGATTCTCCTGTAAATAGCTCCCTATAAGTGAACAGCCTTCTTTGTGTGCCTTAGGAAAGACTAAGGTGTACTCTTTGGTTGGTGATTTAGTCCCTGGAAGCTCTGGGTGGTACAGGTAGTTGATACTGTTCTCTGTATGGACTTGTAATCCCCTTCACCTCCTTCAGTTCTTCCCCTAGCTCTTCCATTGGGGTCCCCAGACTCAGTTAGATGTTTGACAGTATTTTTGCATCTGTATTGGTTAGGTGCTGGTAGAATCCCTCAGGGAACAGCCATTTCAGACTCCTGTCAGCAAGCACTTTTTAGTAATAGTGTGGGGGTTTGCTGTCTGCAGATGGGATGGATCCCTGGGTGAGGCAGTCTCTGAATGGCCTTTCCTTCAGTCTCTGTTCCATTTTTTGTTCCTGTCTTTCCTTTGGCAGGAACATTTCTGGGTTTACAATTTTGAGATGTGTGGGTGGCCTCATCCCTCTACCGGAGGTGTTCTCTACAGGTTCTGTCTCCCTTTTGTTGGGCATTTTGGCTAAAGTCATCTCCAGTGGCTCCTGGCAGCCCCTCCCTTCCCTGGAGTCTGGGACTTTCCAGTGGCTATCCCAGTTCCCCATCCCCCACTGCTACCTGTTTCTATTCATTTTCCTGACTCCCTGTACCTTTCTCCTGTCCCTTCTAATACCTATTCCTGACCTCCTTCTTCTACCCCCCCCCCCGTTCCTTCCCAGGTCCCTCCCTCCCTTTATGTCCTGTAGAATTCTATGTAGGATTAAAGCATGTACACTTTGGTCTTCCTTCTTCTTAAGCTCCACATGGTTTGTGGGTTGTATTGTGGATATTCTGAGCTTTGGGGCTAATATCCATTTATTAGTGAGTACATACCTTATGTGTTCTTCTGTGTCTGGGTCACCTCACTTCGGATGATATTTTCTAGTTCCATCCATTTGCCTAAGAATTTCATGAAGTCATTGTTTATAGTATCTGAGTAGTACTCCATTGTGTAAATGTACCACAATTTCTGCATCCATTCTTCTGTTGAGGAACATCAGGGTAATTTCCAGTTTCTGGCTATTGTAAATAAGGTTGCTATAAACATAGTGGAGCATGTGTTCTTGTTATTTGTTGGAGCATCTTGTGGGTATATATCCTGTAGTGGTATAGCTGTGGGTCTTCAAGGTAGAACTAGTTGTGAAGAACGGCCAGATTGATTTCTAAAGTGTTTTTTACCAGCTTGCTGTCCCACCAGCAATGGAGGAATGTTCTTCTTTCTCCACATCCTTGCCAGCATCTGCTGTCATCTGAGTTTTTGATCTTCTTAGCCATTCTGATTGGTGTGAGGTGGAGTCTCAGGGTAGTTTTGATTTGCATTTCCCTGATGACTAAGGATGTTGAACGTTTCTTTAAGTGCTTCTCAGCCATTTGGTATTCCTCAGTTGAGAATTTTTTGTTTAACTCTGTACCCCATTTACAATAGGGTTATTTGCTTCTCTGAAGTCTAACTTCTTGAATTCTTTATATATTTTGGATATTAGCCTTCTCTTGGATGTAGGGTTGGTAAAGATCCTTTCCAAATCTGTGGGTTGCAGGTTTTTTTTTTTTTTTTCCTATTTACAGTGTCCTATGCCTAACGGAAGCTTTTCAATTTTTTTTTTTTTCTTATAGCTTTTCAATGTTACGAGATCCCATTTGTCAATTGTTGATCTTAGAGCCTGAGCCATTGGTTCAGGAAACTGTATTCATGGAAGGAGCCAAGACTCCAGATACAAATGTAGCAGAGTATGTCCTTATCTGACATCTCTCTGATAATGGGAGAGGAGGGAGACTTGATGCCCCAGGGAAGGGAGAGGGGGGATCAGATGGGTGGGGTGTGTGTGTGGAGGGATAACCAGGAAGGCGGATATCATTTGAAATGTAAATGAATAAAGTGATTAATAAAAAAGAAGAGAAAAGAAAACACTAAAGTATTCTTGTTTCTCTGGAGACAAAATCAGGAAATGACTACAGAGTCTGTAGCAGATTGTCTCTGCTGGTTGCTAAGCAAAAAGTGCTCATAATATTAAGTATAGCAGAATATCATTAGAAATCATTTTTTTGGGAGACTATAGGAACCCAAAGGGTCAAGGACACCACAAGAAAACCCACTGAATCAAGTAACCTGGACTTATAGGGGATCAGGGAAATGGAGTCAACAATCAGAAAGCCGCCATGGTATAAAAGGAATTATTTATTCTAGCTAGCCTGTATAAAAGACATACAATCCAGGTATTTTATTTACAAGCTGTAAGCCTAGATTGGGCAGGTTTTGAGCCATTTTAACTTACATCTCAGCCATACATCCCTTGTTACTTGATGTTTCTCCTGGCCATGTCCTCATGGTCCATCTTCTCTTATGGCAGCTTGCTCCTCTCAGCTTTGTTTTTTCTTCTTTCTCATTTCTGATCTATATTTGTGATCCCCAGCCAGGTAACTGAAAACCTTCTTACCTCTATCTACTGCCCAATCACAGGCTTTATTTAGCCTTTTATTGAACAATTAACTTGGGGAGCAAGGTTGCATAGGATTACTTGGTGTACATGAAGATGTATTTGTCTTGGGGCAACCAGGTCTTGGGGTACAGAATTTAGCATTTGAATACATAGCAGCACCAGATCAAACCCCAACAACATGGGTATAATCTAGGCCCTCTGCACATATGTTAGAATTGTATAGCTCGGTGACGCTCGTGGATGTTATTTCTGATGTTTTCGCCTGTTTTGGGAACACTTGTCTTCCCACTGGGTTACTTTGTTGAGCCTTATTACAGTTTGATATACCATGTTTGGTTATATCCCTGGGAGGCCTGCCTTTTTCTGAAGGGAAATGGAATAGGAGTAGATGGGCAGGGTTTCCAGGGGGAGGGAGGGACTGAGATGTTATGAGGGAGGAGAAACTGAAGTTGGGATGTAATACATTAGAAAATAAAATAATAAAATAATAAAAAATAAATAAAAACATTAAGTGCTTGAACCTCCTGCAGGTATACCTCCAGCCCTAGATGACTGAAAGCCACTCCTTAGTGGCTTCCTTCTGTTGAAAAGCCTGGATATAGGTAAATGATCTCTGGTCCATCAGACTCCACCACCCCTATCACTCTTCCAATGCTTGCCCGCTTTGTAGCTTTCTTATTCCTTCTTAGATGGCCTCATCGGCCATCATTGGGAAGAGAGGCCCCTTGGTCTTGTAAACTTTATATGACCCAGTATAGGGGAATGCCAGGGCCAAGTAGTGGGAGTGGGTGGGTAGGGGAGCAGGGGCGGGGGAGGGTATAGGGAACTTTCGGGATAGTGTTTGAAATGTAAATAAAGGAAATAATAATAAATTAATTAATTAATTAAAAAAAAGAAAGGAAACTTCTTTGTGCTTAGGCTGTGAGATATGCACATATCACACAGGTCAGATTTCCTTCTCCTGGTCCCTTTTCCTCATTCAACAATTTTGGTTTGGGTCAAGATCTCTTCTCAAATAAATCTGAATTTTCTTCCTCTTTTACAAGTCTATACTGAGAAATTCATGTTTATATTGCTTAAATAAAAGAAAACTCAATATGTGAACTAGGTAAGACAGCACAAAGCTCATTATATAAAGACTACTTATGATGCGTTCCCTAATTTCTTATGTCTTTCTTGACTTTTGTGTGAGCCAAAAAAAATACAGTAGAGGCTACAGAAAGTGTAAGTTCACTTCATTCTATTTCTGATTGCTAACTCAAATTTTGAGAGATACTGCTCACCACCGAAGAGAGTGTATGTGCATTTAGAAAATATACCACTATTGTTCATGATTGTTGTAAACAAATATTATATGCTAAAGATATTCGTAACAGTTTTTCTACTGTTAGGTCTAAAGAAATAGGTTGACTTGATAGTAATTACATATGTAATAAAAATGACATTTTTCACAGATTAAAAATTCCTAAATTAAAAAAAATGACAAAAAAAACCATCCACACTGACTGATTTTTTTAAAAATATATTTTAGTAGCTTAACTATGACGGTCTTACTGATTTTAATTTGAAAAATGGCTGTGGCAAAATTTAGAAACTTTTTTGCATAAGAGGATGTTAAGGTCAGTGGTCAGAAAGAATTATTTGAGTTTACTGGCCAGAAAATCTATAATACTCATGCTTATATTATTACACACACACACACACACACACACACATTTACAGAAAAAGAATACACACTGAAATCAGAAATGGTCCAGTCCAGGAGAAACCTTCTGGATATCCTCTTCCAGAGGAGCTGCAATGTCCAGAACATGACGCTCTCAGCGGTGTTTGACAGCATGAATGAAGTACTGAGAACCCGTGATACTCACCCAAGCCATGGTGTTTCAGAGCAGTCGTTCCAGGCTGTGCTCTATGTTCTCTACAGATTAAACAAACGCTGTGACCAAAGGCCCCGCTCTAAATCACAGTGTTAGCAAAAAGACTTGGTAGGGTCCATTGTTCAGAAGAACAAGTTTTCTCTCACCAGCGAGGACTAGATGCAGGTCTCAGGAGTGGGTCAGAGGCCAGAACTGTCTTTAGAGCATGCAGAATCTGAAGAGCACACCTACCACATTAACACATGTCTCATAATGAGCCAGACATAATGTAGTTTTGGCTTTGCAGTCAGTGTGAGTTCAGTTGCTACTCAGTCCTACCATTTTAATGCAAAAGTAGTCAGAGACAACACAAATGGAAATCTAGGACAGTGTTCAAAGACTAATTTTTTTTTTTTTTTTTATCAAAGCAGATGGAGGATCAGAGTGACCAGTATGCCAAAACCTGCCAACTCTTGGCCTAGAGTATACACTATAAAAATTGAGTGCTGGGAATTTGGGGGCTATATTTCACTGCTTGGAAAGCCTTGCTTTATTTTCATTTCTTTGTGTAAAACAAAAATCCAGACTTTCTCCAAACATAAAGAAGAGCTGGTAAATTATAAACAACAATAACAACAACAACAAAAACTGTTTCAGTAACATTAAAGTTTATGCCTGTTGCATAATTCTCTGTGACATTTCTCTGATACTCCTACAAGTGAACTTGTTTTCATCTACATGACTAAGTATATATAATTATTCAAATGAAGGTTAAAAAGGAATATAATAGCATCCTTTAATAAAAACTCATATGTTGATAGTAAAAGAGTAGGAAAGGGACCCTAAGCAATCTGGCAGTCCTGATAATCATGTTAAGTGATTATGTCTACTTCCTTGAGGGTTTTTTGTTCTTATTTCAATTTTCCTCCAAGAACTAATCAAATTTTCAGGCCCAGTAGAATATGGAAAATTTTGAAACTATGAAAGACTTTGATTACTGTTTAATTCTGTTTTCAGACCATAAACCACTAGAGAAAAATACATCACTTCACTTTATTTTCTAGATAGAGTTGAGAAATCACAGCCTGAGACTTGTCAATGTTTCTCCTGCACAGGAGATGCAATTCTGCAGAGACAAATCTATGTCTGAGAGAAATAGCTTGGCATGAGGGGCTTTAATTCCAGCCTTGAGGAATATAGAAAGATGGAGTCCCAGCTCCCCCTCCTAATAGCACTGGGCCTTGGGAACATCTTAATTCCACTGCAATTCAGCTTTTCCCTCTGTAACACAATTGTATTTTTCTTATAAGCCTGTACAAGGCATTATTTAAATCAGGTGTCAGAAAGTGGACATTCATACAATAAAATCAGTTATCATAACGTGATTACTGGACATTCACTAACAACTTGGATCAATGCTCATTCACCATGCACAGACTTTCTAATTTAATCTTCACCATCTAGGCGAATAGACTCTATCATTCACTTTGTTAACATTTTCTATGAGGAAAACTGTTCAGTCCACTTAGGAATTGAGCCTGCCTGTCTGTCAGCTGGTAATCAAGCTGTTAGCTAGGTATTCAGTAAGTCACTCTCCCAGAGGAAATCAGCAAACTACTGTATTCCTGGAATACCTGAGTAAGATTTGTTTCATTTTTTTTCTTTCCCAATGTCATAAAGCTAAGAACATGCTCACACAAATTTTAAATGTCAGACTCTTTTTTTGTATATACTAGGCACTATTCAATGGTATCCATGAGCTACATATGAATAGTTGCTCCCTCTTCAGGTGAGGTAAGGGCTCTTAAAATATCATGCCATTACGGAGGAATTCCTTGCAAGCTGAGAGAAATGCCTGGCATGACCAATCTGTCTCAGAACCTATGGTTGTGGAGCTCCTGATGCCCAGAGGTAGCTGTACTGTTATTTTGGTACATGGACATAAAACAAATTACTCTCTAAACTTATTTCTCTTAACCCATAGGTTAGTAAAGCTCTCAGATCTCATCAGAGAAATTTCATTATTTAGTGCATGTTGGTTAACACAGAAACTTTCAATTGATCACAGTCCAGAAAGTTAGCTTTATTGAGCTCAGCCACATAGGAGCCACCTGTATCATTCCCCTTTCTCCCAGTGGTTCAGGGACCATGACACAGGGAGGGTAGGAAAAATTAAGATCTAGAGATTGAGGTGGGGGAGTAAAACACTCTCTTCTGGACATGACATATCCATTACACTCATGGACCCACAGCTGCTCTGGTTGCCTGCAGAAGGCCTGTATACCATTAATCCACTCAGCATGCTAGCATGTGTCAGGAAGGGATCTCACTGTCTCCATCCCTAACTGAGGAGCTGGCTTCCTGGTGGGAAGAGTTAGTTGTTTTTTGTTGTTGCTGTTGTTGTTGTTTTTAAGGCATGGTGCCTGTTCAGTTGATCAGGCTCTAGTGAATCCCCACACTCATGAGCTCACAACTATGTGGGTAGCAGGAATTGAACTCAGTGACTTACTTTGTTTGTTTGTTTCTTTCTTCCTTCCTTCCTTCTTTTCTTTCTTTTTTCTCTCTCTTCTTTGTTTCTTTGTTTCTTCCTTCCTTCCTTTCTTTCTTTTCTCTCTTTGTTTCTTTGTTTCTTCCTTCCATCCATCCTTCCTTCCTTCCTTCCTTCCTTCCTTCCTTCCTTCCTTCCTTCCTTCCTTCCATCCTTCCTTCCTTCCTTCCTTCCTTCCTTCTGTCTTTTCCTTTCATTTCAAAGACACAGCATAGGAAAGGATTAAAGGAAGGTTCGAATTTGGAAAGAATTAAAGGAAGGAAGAGGGGATGAGCATAAAAACATTGTATGCATGTGTGAAATTTTCAAATAATATATTTTTTAAACTAGGTAGAGTGATATGCCCTAATATTTCTTTTTTTTTTATAAAAAGATTTATTTATTATATGTAAGTACACTGTAGCTGTCTTCAGACACTCCAGAAGAGGGAGTCAGATCTTGTTAAGGATGGTTGTGAGCCACCATGTGGTTGCTGGGATTTGAACTCTGCACCTTTGGAAGAGCAATCGGGTGCTCTTACCCGCTGAGCCATTTCACCAGCCCCCTGCCCTAATATTTCTTACACAGATGTATCTTTTATACCCAGTACCTACTAGATATTATACAACACCTCACCTCATATTTCTTTTTCTTACTGCCTATCACATTAATATGTTATCTATAATGCTATTTTTCTACAAAGTTCAGTTCTGATTCGTGTATCAGGTACTAAGTTTCTGAATGTCATTCACTCTTTACATATTCATTATAGAATTAATAACATCACTGAATACTAATATTTCTTATACATGTGGTTGAAAAGTCCTATATGAAGATAATTTTATTGTAATTATGCATGCATTTTATTGTATGTTAGACTTTTTAAGTTCATAGAATTAAAAAAAATCTTAGCACTGCTCTCATTTTACTATCAATAGATCCCATGAATAATATTTTAAAATAAGAAATTGACTTTAAAGGATTAAATAGTATCTTAGTTATCTTTTAAAAATGTTCATTTCAACACCAGGAATTTTGTCTCTGCCTTTTTTGGCTTAACGCTTCCAATTCAAATTGTCTTTGATTTCCTTGTCTGCTTAAATTGTTCTTCTCCAAGCTCATAAAGCACAGCATATTCCTCCCTTCTCTTTCCTCTATTCTCATATAGCCATCACTGCTGTATCACCCCTATCGAATATTAGAAATACTGATTGTAATTCCTTGATTTGTTCATTTTGCACGATTGTCTCAGAAATTTATCCAATTAAAATTACACATTGTTATTTGCTTCCATATCACAAAACACTTTAACATCCTAGTTTAATTAAACTGTGTGGCAGAGATGCATAGGATCCCTCTGGAAATCAGTTACACAGATTCATAGGATTCCTCTGGAAATCTCTTTTCCTCTTGTTGCCTACCCATGAGATGCCCATGGTTCCTCAGAGCAGAATAGAGACAACATTGACCATGTGACCATATCTTCCCACATTAATTTAATATGGAAACTTGGAGGAAGTTTTCTCTTTTCTTTTTTGGGGAGGTTTGTATGATATGTGATTCACATCACGTGAGTATTCATGCTTGCATTTGTGTGACGCTACACATATATGGGGCAAGGGGGAAATATTTGTATATATATATATATTTAGACTGGAGGATGATACTATCTTCCTTGACCATTTTCTGCTTTATATGTTCAATCAGGTTTCCTCAATTGAACCCAGAGCTCATTGATTGAACTAGTAGTCTAGCTAGACATCTCCCTCCAATGACCCTCTTCTTGACCTCCCCCACACTAGCAATACACATAGAGATTACAGACAGGCAGGAGCTTCCATGGTCCCTGTCTTTATATATGGGTGTTGGGATGGAATTCTAAAATTCATACTGTTCAACAAGATCTTTACTAGATAAGCCATATTCCACAGCTCCTTGCCTGAGAATCTCAGTTTGTAACAACTGACTCTTGCTTCATTTTCAGATCTCCCCCACATCTCTGCCCACCTATGTGGAATACAGATGTGTTTTCTGGAAGTCTAACTCATTTGAAACATAAGAAGGAAAATTACACCCTAAAAGTAGTGAAGCTGAAAACTGAAAAGGATTTTTGCTGCTTAATATTCGGAATAGGGCTATTATCTGCTCCTGGACTATTAAGAAACAGAATTTCACTTTGCTTTAACTAATGCTATTTTAGATCTCTATCACTTTTAGGCAATTGCAATTCTCACTAAAAGATACTGACTTATACACATTAATGTATAAACATTTGGATTTTTAGATCTTGTCTTTAAAGTTTCTATAATACCAGCATGTACTAAGTAAAATAGTAGTCTTCATTGAATAAACTCATGTATACATTATAAGTTTACTCAAAATGCGTGGTCATCTAAAGAACCTTAGCAGAATGTGACAGTGAGTGACAGGTGTGGAAAGAGTCGTGGCTCTCCAGTATCTTTATTCTTATGCTTCTCCCCTCCTACTTTGCAGTTTGTCACAATGATTTTGTGTCCTCTGGGTCCCTCTTCATATCTGAAGTTTTAGAGTAATTATTCGGTTTTTAAAAACTTGACTTGTATGATTTTAAGCCACATGGGTAAAAGCAGTCATTTGACAGGAATGACTTGGCTGTTTTATAAACTTGTAATTGGAAATCAATGTGCTCCAGGCTTCAGGCAGAAACCATAACGAGGAGGCCAGTCCGCAGGGACAGGAGATTATATGTTAATACTATAAAAGGTCAGAACTGTACTAATTAAATTAAACCTGTGAGGGATTTCTGGCACCACCTCTAAATTACTTGTTCCTTCAGAGAATGCAGATTGACAAGTGACAGCCATATGACAGCAATCCCCTTTCCACTCAGAGTTAGTTTGTATTTTGCATATATTTATGTATAGTGTGGATTTTATGATTTCTATCACTTTAAAAAGGCAAGCATAGGATTAAGTCAGATATTAGTTAAAATTATAATAAAAGGATGTGACACTGGCCTTTTATAAAAGAACTCATACTCATTCAGACTTTTAAAAGAAAATTAGGACAGCACCTATTTGTATTTTTGGTCAAGGTTCATGTTGTTAAGAATATCTGTTGTTTCCCCTTCAGTGTTGTCTGTTTAGCTCCGTTATCTATCTTGAGAAGGATTTATATTCTTCAAAAGGTATGTGTTGCATTAGTCAGAGTCTTTAAACAGATATCAGTGGTACCAGGCACATAGTGGACAGTTAAATCATTCAAGATGGACTCTCCAGTGAATGAAGAAGGAGGCTATTCTTCGTTTACCTTAAGGCTTGTCAAAGATGGTGTTGGATGAACTTTTGTCTGTTTTGCTCACTGATGAATGCCATGTTTATAGGAAAGAGTCTGGTTAAGTTACCACGGAACTTACTTCTTTGGCCTCCTATATTTCTTTCTTCCTTTATCTATGTGACATAGATGACACTGTTCTTTTTGTTTGTTTGTTTTACTATACTGACGATCAAATTACTGACTACAGATACGTTTTCTGAGGTTAAGTGTCCAGTGAATGGTCCTGGATCTGGATCGTGGCATTCACCTCTGTAGCCTGCTTCAGTTGGTTTCAGGTGGTGCTTGATCTGAACCCAGGAAGGGAACCCCTGAAGCCTTTTCATGGAATGCCTTGTCTTGGCAGGCTTTCCTCTCTTCGATGAGTAGGAATTGAGAAAGCAGTGTGTGCTTCACAGAAATGCATTTGGTGAACACCTTGCTTTGTCTGTTTTTTTTTTTTTTTTATGAGAAGTGCTTATTTTCTTTATCTTCTTTGAGCAAAGCTGGTATTTAATTCTTGCCTTTCCACTGTTGATTCCTAGGTTCAATGGAATTAAACACTAATCTTTTTCAGCCCTAATTTTTACACATGATATGACTTCAGCTATTCATAAGCCTGAAAACTCTATTTTCCCTTCTCTTAATTGAAATTAACAATAGCACATAGTGTGTGAGAATTTTGCAGTGATTAACCTAAAATATAAACAATGCACTTCCACAATGGTAAGCTTGAGCAAGCAATAGCTATAAAAATTTTATTCTCATATCAGCACATAAATATTTTTGAAATCACTGCGCCTTTACTATCAAATAGAACCTGTATTTTTATTTTACCTCTGAGATGGCCATATACCTATAGGCAATATCATGTAGAGAATTACAAAGATAGGGAAACTTGTTCTTGAAAATAAATTAGACAGGTTGAAAAACCCCAAAGTTCACATTTGGTAAATTCAAAGACTCAAATGAGTTTACAACCATTTCTAATCAAAACCAATTCCAACCTACAGTGTGTGTGTGTATGTGTGTGTGTGTGTGTGTATGTGTGTGTGTGTATTTAGGTTAGCCAGCAGTCAGAGATTGGACTGAATAATCTACCATTTTCCCATCATCAGTTTGAAGAAGGCAGAGAGAAATGTTTCTGACCTTCCATCTGAGAAATAGATTTTCCAAAGTAAAACAGATGAACAGGGCTTGCTGAGTGAGCCCAGGACAACCTGACCCAGTGCCCACCTGCCTTAAGTTCTAGCTGCTTTGTATTCTGTAGTAGATGCCAGAGCTGAACACACTGCTCTAGAAACAAAATTACAGGCACATACATTTTAAATACCAGAAATGATATTCTGAGGACAAACACAGATTTCGTTTAAAGGAGAATAACAAAAATTATAATTAATTACATTTTATATTTTCTTAATGAAATGTTAAGCTATGAAAATGACAATTTTTAGATGAATAAATTGCCATGTTAAAAGGTTTCATGAAAACACAGCAAAACTGCATGAATGAAAATTGAGCATCACTATATAAAATATTTACACAAAAAACACCGTGTCACTGGACATGTAAAGCTCTCTGTGTAGGTACAGGCTTAAAGAAGAATATGGAATTCAGTTTACCCAGAATGCTCTTATACAACTCAAAGGGGGGAGGGAGACATAATAAAATGTTGATTTCTGTGTTTTATGTACTATGGAATTAATAAAAATGTATGACCTAAAAATCTCTGTTATAAATATATGCTATATAATGAGTATGACTAAAACTTGTTCTGAGTATAAAAATTATTACACAGACATTTATTTTGAAATTATATTTCTTCCTTATCTAGTACCTACTGTAAACAGTGGTGACACCAAAAGAAAGTTATGTCTACTTTACTTTGAAAGAACCAATCAGTAGCCTCATTCCCTCAAAGGAGTGCACCTCCAGCAGCAGATGGGGGGCTGTTTGTCCTCCTGACCTTGGCAGTGATATGTTCTGAATTGAGTATCATCAGGCACTTTTCCTTTACACTTCCAGCTTTGCTACATCCTTGCAGGAAACCAGGGACTTGTACTTGACTGGGATGGTCATAGAATGAAGAAAAGAGACAGATGGACAGACAGACACACACACACTGGAAGTTGAGTGGACTGGGCTCTTGGTAAAAATGGCTGGAACCAGAAGCTTGGCGTGTTTATACAGTTGAATAGAGAGGCAGGGTTATTGCATTCACCTGGGCAAGAAGGCAGGATTATTACTTACAAGTAAACACAGATGCAGGGATTATGGTGTACAGATCAAGGGGTCATATTTACTTACTTTATGTAATAACATTTATTTTTTTGTAGGTGAGAGGTCTTCAGTCCATACATATCCGTCCGTGGGGAGAGAGCTACCATAGACATTTTCTGTACATACTGTTTCTACTTGTACTGGATCTCCTGAGGAAGGCTTTGACTTACCCTCTTAGCCTAACCCAGAAGGAAGACATTGCTATGTCTCCATGGGTCTCAGGCTCTTCTGTCCTTGATGTCACCATGTCCAGGTAAACTGCTATTCAGGATTTCACTCAACCAAAACTTGCTCTGCTCTCCGTGTAGTTTCCACTCTCTGAAACTACTAATCTAGCATTGGATAGTCAGGCTCTCCCCGAAACAAACGGCAGTGTGGCTAGATAGGAGATGTTATTAATGAGTAATAGGATCAAACGGATATATTTTACAAGAGAAGTTCCTGTGACCCTGCATGCACTTTGGGCACTAAAAAAAGCAAGAAACTGGAAAGTGCTTATGGAGAAATCCAAATTTATAGATTAATAAAAGTCTTACTTCTTTTTTTTTTTGAATGTATTAGTGAGGATTCTCCAGTGAAACAGGGCTTTTAGGATATATATTCCAAATATATGTTATGAACATCCTAAATCTATATTACAGGTAATGTCTGTGTGAGAGTAAATCTACATTATAAGTAATGTCTGTGTGAGAGTTTTATGAAGAGGGTTGCTTGTGTGATCAAAGCTAGTGGGAGCTAGTGGGATGAGATGGTTCTGTCTGTCTGAGCCAAGGTCAAGGATCTTCAAAGTTCAGGGAGAGAAGATGAATGTCTTAGCCTGAGGATGTGGGAGAGATGAGAGTAAATGAATTTGCCCTTCCTCTGACTCTTCATCTTACTCGGTCTCTCAGGGGTTTGGTGCTGACACTTTTTAACTAGCCATCTGGGCATCCTCTAGCCTGTTCCGGTTGTTACACAAAAATAACAATTGTGTTTAACATTAACTCCACGTTGCTTTCATTCAGAAGTTTTGAGCTTTACTAGTTTAACCAAATTCCTGCATATTCCAGAACACAGTTTGTCATTAGCACGTGTTTTCTTATGTGGATGGTTTCGGTGCAGCTGCATGATATTCGCTTTGGGCGTGGTTTGAAGCCATTGACCATCAAAGTCTTTCTTATTCATTTTGAAGGACAAGGATATTTTACTCTTTTGTTTATTTCCATTTCCATTTTTTGGGTCTTTCTTGCTCTCTCTTCTTCTTTCCCCTTCTCCTCCCCTCTCTCCCTTTCTCCCTCACCCTATACCTGTTGAGGATTTTTTTTTCTTGCTTTAGAGACCAAAACCTTTTCTTGTTTTAGAGACCACATCCAGGTCCTTATTTCTTATTTTTCTTTTGTCTTTCTTCTTTTAAAAATATTTCATTTATTTACAATCGAGCCATTTCCCCCCACCTTGGACCCCATTCCCACAGTTTCTCATCCCACTTCTCCTCCCTCTTGCCTCTTAGTGGGTGCTCCCCCGACTAGACCTCTGCACCCCCAAATCTGGGGCCTCAAGTCTCTCCAGGATTAGGCACATCCTCTCCCACTGAGGCCAGACCAGGAAGTCCTCTGCTATATATGTGCTGGGGGCCTCGGACTACCTCCTAAATGCTGCTCAGTGTCTGAGAGCCTCCAGTGGTCCAGGTTAGTTGAGACTGCTGATCTTCCTATGGTGTTGTCCTCCGCTTCAGCTTCTTGAATCCTTCCCCTAATTCAACCATAATGGTTCCTGACTTCAGTCCAATGATTGGCTGTAAGTATCTGCATCTGTCTCAGTCAGATGCTGATAGGGCCTCTCAGTGGACAGTCATGCCAGGCTCCTGTCTGTAAGCAAGTCTTTGATGTTCTCCCTCCCCCTACCACTATGAGTTTGATCCCACTGGACCATTTTCCCCTGACACCTTTTTCCATTTTTGTCCCTGCAGTTCTTTTATACAGGAACAATTCTGGGTCAGAAATTTTGACTGTGAGTTATTAACCCCAACCCTCAACTTGAGGCCCTGTCTATTTCCTGGAGGTGGACTCTTTGAGTTCCCTCTCCCCAGTGTTGGGCATTTTGGGTAAGATCACCCCCATTATGTCTTGAGATTCTCTCACCTCCTAGGTTTCTGATACTTTCTAGTCTCCCCAAGTCCCAACCCCCCAAGGCTGCATATTTCCATTCATTCCCTTGGCCCTCTGGGATTCTCTTTTGTCCCTCCTCCCATACCTGATCCTGTTCTCCCTTTCCCTCCTCCTCCCCTCTCCCACTCAAGTCCCTTCCCCTCTCTGCCTCCTATGATTATTTTCTTCCCCCTTCTAAGTGGGGTTGAAACATCCTCACTTGGACTTTTCTGCTTGTTAAACTTCTTATGGTCTACGGGTTGTATCCTGGGTATTCTGTACTTTTGGCTAATATCCACGTATCAGTGAGTACATACCATTCCTATCCTTTTGCATCTGGGTTACCTCATTCAGGGTGATATCTTCTAGTTCCATACATTTGTCTGGAAAATACATGCCGTCTTTGTCCTTAATAGTTGAATAGTATTCCATTGTGTAAATGAACCAAATTTTCTGTATCCGTTCTTCCATTGTGGGACATCTGGGTTGTTTCCAGCGTCTGGCTATTACAAATAAGGCTGCTATGAGCATAGTGGACCACGTGTCCTTGTGGTATGGTCTTTTGGGTATATGCCCAAGAGTGGTATAGCTGGGTCTTCAGGTAGTACTATTTCCAGTTTTCTGAGGGACCACCAGATTGATTTCTAGAGTGGTTGTACCAGTTTGCAATCCTGTCTCTTTCTTCACATTCTAAGCAGTATGTGTTGTCACTCAATTTTTTTCTAAGTATTTTATTCAATGTTAAGCATTTTGATAAAATTTTCATATTGAAAATTGCTGATAAGCAAACTTTCATTGAAATTCAAGTGAAAATTATCAGAAATGCACAAACCCAATCCTAGAAGTCAAGGCTTCTTTCCCACAAAAAGTTAACACTGGTAACTTTGGTGTAATTTTTCCTTTTAAAAAATTTTTTATTTTAGTTTTTTATTTTTTTACACTCCATATTTTATTCCTGCCCCCCATCTACCCTCTGACTGTTCCAAATCCCATACTTCCTCCTTATCCCCCTGTCTCCACGTGATGTCCCTACCTGCTACCCCACCTGACCTCTAAGTTCCCTGGGGCCTCCAGTCTCCTGAGGGTTAGGTGCATCATCTCTGAATGAACACAGACCTGGAAGTTCTCTACTGTATGTGTGTTGGGGCCTCATATCATCTGGTGTATGCTGTCTGTTTGGTGATCCATGGTTTGAGAGATATCAGGGGTCCAGATTAATTGAGACTGCTGGTCCTCTTACAGGATCACCCTTCTCCTCAGCTTCTTTCAGCCNTCCGTAATTCAACAACAGGGGTCAGCTGCTTCTGTCCATTGGTTGGATGTAAATATCTGCATCTGACTCTTTTAGCTCCTTGTTGGGTCTTTGGGAGGACAGACATGCTATGTCCCTGTTTTTGAGAGCTCCAATAGCCTCAGTAAGAGTGTCAGGCCTTGGGGCCTCCCCTTGATCTGGATCCCACTTGGGGACTGTCGTTGAACCTTCTTTTCCTCAGGTTCCTCTCCATTTCCATCCCTGTAATTCTTTCAGATAGGAGCAATTATGGGTCAGAGATGTGTCTGTGGGATGGCAACCCCATCCTTCATTTGATGTCCTGTCTTCCTGCTGGAGGTGAGCTCTATAAGTTTCCTCTCCCTACTGTCTAAGGTCCCTCCCTTTCAGTCCTGAGAGTCTCTCACCTCCCAAGTCTCTGGTGCATTCTGGAGGGTCTTCCCAACCTCTGATTTCCTGAGGTTGCCTGTTTCCATTCTTTCTGCTGGCCCTCAGGGCTTCAGTCATTTTCTCTCACCCAATACCAGATCAGGTTCCCTTCTCCCCCTACTCCCTGCCCGGGCTACTTTCCCTCCTAGGTCCCTCCTTCTCTTCCCACTTGTGATGTGTCCTCACTTGGGCACTTCAGCTTGTTGACCCTTTTGAGTTCTATGGACTATATCTTGGGTATTTTGTACTTTTTCTTGGCTAATAGCCACTTATTAGTGATACCATGCCAATGTGCTCGAGGTTCTTTTTCACTCTCTCCTTTATTAGATTCAGTGTATCTGGTTTTATGTTGAGGTCATTGATCCATTTGGACTCGAGCATTGTTCAAGGTGATAAATAAGGATCTATTTTCATTTTTCTACATACAACTGCCAGTTAGATCAGCATCACTTATTGAAGATACTTTCTTTTTTTTTTTATTGTATGTTTTTGGCTTCTTTTTCAAAGATCAAGTCTCCACAGCATGTGGGTTTATTTTTGGGTCTTTAGTTCTATTCCATTGATTAACCTGTCTGTCTTCAAGAACAGCTTTAGGTCAGGTATGCTGATTCTCTTAGATGTTCTTTTATTGCTGAGAATTGTTTTTGCTATCGTGGGCTTTTGTTTTTCCATATGAAATTGAGAATTGCTATTTCCATATTTGAAGAATTGTGTTGGAATTTTGATGGAAATTGTGTTTGAATCTGTAGATTGCTTTTTGAAAGATGGTCATTTTTACTATGTTAATTTTGCCGGTCCGTGAGCAAAGGAGATCTTTCCATTTTTTGAGGTCTTCTTTGATTTGTTTCTCTAGAGCTTCAAGTTTTTCATACAGATCTTTCATGTGTTTGGTTAGAGCTACACCAAGTTATTTTATACTATTTGTGAAGGGTGTTGCTTCCCTAATTTCTTTCTCAGACAATTTGTATAAAGAGGGGCTACTGATTTGTTTGTGTTAATTTTATATCCAGCCACTTTGCTAAAGTTTATCAGCTGGAGAAGTTCTTTGTTAGAATTTTTGGGGTCACTCATATACTTGATCATACCATCACAAATAGTGATACCTTGACTTCTTCTTTTTTTTTTTTTTTCCGATTTGTATCCTCTGATCTCCTTTTGATGTCTTATTGCCTTAGGTAGAACTTTGAATATAATATTGAATAGATATGGAAGAGTGGGCAGCCTTGTCTTGTCCCTGATTTTAGTGGGATTGTTTCAAGTATCTTTCCATTTACTCCATTTAATTTGATATTGTATGTTGGTTTACTGTTTATCGCTTTTATTATGTTTAGGTAAGAGTCTTGAATTTCTGATCTCTCCCAATTCTTTTATCACATGTGCATGAGTATTTTGCCTGCATGTATGTCTGTGCACTATATACATGCAGTGCCCATATTATCCAGAGGAGGTCATTGGATACTGCTACTGTTGTTATTACAGATTGTTCTAAAGACTAATGGTGCAAATTCATTGAGAAATAACCTTTTAGTATATCTGTTCTTTGATAGTTTCAGTGACGTATGTAGTGTATTCTTATACTCTGAACACCCAAGCTCCCTTCATAACCCTTTCTGCTTTTCTTCCACTTCTATCTTTTTGTTTTATTTCATGGCTTGCTGGGTTTAACCAGAACCATTGGCGTGACCATGGATTTGGAGGTATCCTTTGGAGCTTCATAGGGTCAGCAATTGGTGTGTAAATAAAGATAATGTGAGTCTTTCCCCCACAATCTATTAGTTCTATATGGTCCTGTGCTCCCTTTCCCCAGTGGTATTCAATTCCTGACAGGCCTAGGTTTATGCCGGCTCAGTGTAGGCAGCTGAGGCCATTGTGCAATCATGACTACAGTAGTCTTTCCAAAGCCCTGAGGATAGACCTCACAGCTCTTCTTCCCATCTTCTGGCTCTTACATTCTTACCATCCTCTTGTCCTTAATGTTTTCTAACCCCTAGAACATTTGATATAATTGTTCAGTTCAGGTCTGAGCATGTAACTGTCACTTATTCAGTAGCTTGCGCAGCCATGTGTTCACTGGTAGCCATTGAAAGGGCAAGCTTCTCTGATGAAGGCTGAGAGTGGAATTTGTCTATGGGAACAAGCATAGCAATATAGAGGAGATTTCAATGCCATCAAAAAATTCTTTGGGCCTTTGATGAGGAGTTTTTAGAATTTTAACACCAGATAAGTGTCTTTCACTGTTACAAATTAATTTTCTTTTAGAAAAAAGAAATGACAAATAATGAACAAAGAGATGTCTTTCAACAATATTTGACTGAAATTCATGAGAATGTTGGTGAGTGTGTTTGAAGAAATCAGTACTTAAATTATGTAAAAATTGTGTCTTGCAGCTTCATAGAAATCCTTTTTGGACACCAAAATGCATAAATTCTCTTGGCTCACTTGTTTCTTGTTTCTGTGGAGGTTCAGCCGCACAACCACAAGCACCCCATAGCACGAGGGCCCGGGGTGGCACTCTGCCTGTGGTTTGCCTTCTATTCTGACCTCTGCTCGTGGTGGATCCTTTCTGAAAGGAGCCCTTCTGGCCAATTTTGAGGTGCTCCCTGTGTGCACGCCTGAAGCTCCTTTCCTTTTCGACGCGAGTCTCTTATAGTTGTCCAGTAGAGGGTAGATAAACGCCGCGCCATTTAGGTACAGCACTCAAGAATGCTGCAGCACTTCCATGCCTGTCCTTGTGAACTGCCTGAGGCAGATTTCTCACTGCCTTCTAGTGTCTTTCTCTCTGTTATTTCTGATATCCTAGGGTATCTGGGGATGTTGATGATTTGTCCAATCACTCTTGAATGTGAGGGTGGTGTGTGAGGACAGCGTATCTCCTGTTTTATATCTTGTTTCTTTGAACTTTCATGCATGGGCATCTAGAGACTAATGGAGCACCCTTGGCTCATCTCCATATTCCTCTCATTTTGAAAGGGAATTAAATGACATCCCATAGAATGAGTGTCCACAGCTCACAAGATTTTTCTTCCTGTCCCTACCCCTACCCAGAGGCTGATGTTTATAAATTCCATGCCTGTTATTCTCTGACTCTCACTACATGTGTGTGCACACAAATGTACTTCAGAAACCTGTTCTTTGAAGCCAGTATGGAGACATATTTGTGCTATTAGCTTTTCAATAACCCAAAGGTAACCTTTCACTATCAACTGGGGCTCTTTGCTTTAGTTTTGCTAATTAGGCAGAAAGATATCACTAGATTTTTTTTTTAAGAAAAGATTATAAGGAGCCAAACATTTATAAAATTTCTGATGAATTATTTTAAGACTTATTAAATATGTCTTCAAGATGCGCAGATGATTTTACTGCCAAAAGAGAGTCTTCTTTGTAACTTTAAGAATGGGAAGGCTGTCTTTCAAGTAGGGAGGACATCCCAGAGCCTACTGGATTTTCATTGTTGTTGTTGTTGTTGTTGGTTTTTTTGATCTTTCTAGAAGTGAATTCTAGAAGTGAAGCTATTTAAAGAGGGTTAGGTCATGACCCTGTCAACCACCTTATTTCTGTGATATATATAAAACATCAATGTATGTGTGAAATATTTAATATTCATTGGTATTTTGAAATTCTTCACTAATGGGAACGCACATTATTTTACGACTTAGTTGTGTCAATTTTAGAGTTTCAAAACTTGCTTATTTTGACTCAGATCCAGTTCATTCGCTGGCTGTGCTGTATAGTATATGTTCATCAGCTGTCCTGCTTGGTGGTTGTTTTAATGTGACTCCTACAGTTGCCATTCCTGTGAATGAGGCCAAGAGTTTCTCTAAGGCATACAGAAAGGCAAGGGCATGCATGTGTTTGTATCCCACACCGATTTCACCACCTCAAGCATTCCCTGTAGGAACTATTTCTTTCCCTCTGACATTTCAATCTTTGACTGAACTCACGCCTTGCATGTTGTTTCATTCACGTGGCACTCTGTTGTCCATGTTTCCCCATCCTCCTTGGTGACTCTGGTGATTCCGTATGCATTTGCTGAAGTTTGTGCTCCCTCTGTGCATCACATGTTTGTGAATATGGTGCAATTTCCCTGAAAGTTATTCAGTTTGTGGTAAATTCATTCAGTGAGTTCTTCCTAGTTTGCCAGAGTCACTCTATATCCTGAATATTTATCCCTTAAAACACATTTCCATGTAAACTTCAAGCATCAAAACACTTGACTTTGTCACATCCCATCATACAGATCAAGAACTCCATTTAGATGTCAGTTTGCTCTTAGTGATTTCAGCGAAGCTCATATCCAGTGAACGGTGAGATGTAAGTCTAGTGTCTGTTGTATCCTGGCAAAAGCACACACTCAGAACACAGATCCCTGAGAAGATAAAGCATTAGCAGCAGCGTAGAAATGTTCCCACACACTGCTTCACACTCACACAGATAATGTAGGGTAGACGTGTGTTTAGTTATGAAATTCATCACACATTACTTCAGTGGTGCCCTGCACACCCCATCAACAGTGCGTAGAAACTCCAATTTGTGAACTTCCCTCTCCACAGTCAGTGATGCTGAACTTCTGTGTTTTGCTTAGACACACAGCAGAGTGCAGACGAAAGCTGAGCAAGTCTGCATGTGCATTTCAGCTGCTTACGAGCCTTCACAACTCTTCAGATATTTTACCTTTTATTTATTAACTTCTTTATTCTTTTTAGTAATGAGTAGAAGAAATAACCTTGTTGCTTGATTTTGACAGATGTATTCTGGGCCTTTATCTCTCAGCCTGTGATTCTCTTCTGACTTAGTGACAGGGGCTTTCATTGTTGGGAAAGATTAGTTTAATCTACTTTGTTCTTTCATATTACAGGCTTTTATGATTAGGAAATAGTTCTAACCACCGTTTATAATTTGTGTGGATATTTTCTCACACTGTGTTCTAAAAGTTTTATGGCTGTAACTTTTACATTAAAATTTATAGCATACTTTTAATTAATTTAGGGATATGGGATGGTACAGAGCACAAGATTAATCTTTTCCATATGAATACTTTATTATTCCAGAATTTTTAATTAAAAACACTTAGTTCCTTGTATTTTCAGTTTGACTATATGAAAAATCAGCTAAAATTTTAAATTTTATGTTCTCTATACTGTTCATTACAAAGTTTGTATCTTCATGTAAATACCACACTATATTGGTCTATTATAAGCTTTCATGTTTCAGCCTTCTTGCTTTTAAAGACTACATATATTCTTTCATTTTTATATAACTTTTAAGATAAGCTGGGGAAACTGTATGAAAAATTCTATACATAGTGATTAGCATTGTGTTGCATACCTGGGTAAATGTGTGAGACTTACACTGTAGAAATAATGAGTACCTGTTATATCTGTCTATTCAACTGTGTGCATTCCAAACTTCTTTCAACCCTCTTGAGAGAGCATCATATCTCTGATCCATTTTATTTTTATGTATTTTATGCTCTATAATATATTTGTATGCAATTTTAAACATTTTTAATTAAGTGTGTGTGTGTTGAGTGTATGTGAGTATGTGAATGTATGTGTCTGTGTGTGTGTGTGTGTGTGTGTTCATGTACATTATGTGTACCTGAGTATAAGAATCCTCAGAGGCCAGATGAGGGAATCCAGTCTCTGGAGCTTCAGTTATAGGCAGTTGTTAATTGCCCGATATGAATTCTTAGAATAATTGTCCACTGTATGAACAGTGTGAACTCTTCAGCACTGAGCCATCTTTGCCTGCAATATTGTTTGTCTATTGTTCAATTGTCTGTGTAACTGGAGACATTCCAACTGAGTTTTATAAATGAAACTTGACTTGCTTCTGAAACTCTCCTGAATATGCTTTTGAATATGATTTTGTAAATTCTTTAGGATTATTGCATAGACGTGCCTTCTGCAAATCAGAGTTGATTACCTTTTCTTCCTGCCTATTTTTTTTTCTGTCGGTTTCACTTTTTCTTCCTCTAATATACTGAGTATGACTTCACCTTAAATCTAGGTAGTGGGAAGAGGAGGCTGGGGAGATAAATCAGTCAGTAGTGTGATTTCTGCAGAATCCCGATGACCTGAGTTCAAGCTACGAACCCACATAAGAACTCGAAGCATGGCGTACTTGTAATCCCATTACTATGGAGACAGAGATGGGGAAACCTTTAAGTTTTACTGATAGTCAGGCTAGCCAAAGGAGTGAGATCTAAGCAAAAGAGAGACCCCATTTCAAAATGCAGTGTTCCTGGGGTGTGATATCCAAGGTGGACTCTAGCTTTTACTTATAACATGAACACCTGCTAGCACAAACATATACACAGAAAGCAGTACTAAGAATAGATATGCAGTACTTCACTAGCAAGAATGATGTTAACATGAAGAACCCCTTCCCTTTTAAGTCAGGACAGGAAAGTTTCTTCTGTTTCTAGTTTACAGGAGTTTTGTTTCTTTTGCATGGAAAGGTACTGAATTTTGTCAATGTTTCATGCATCTATGGAAATGATATTTTGCTCAATTTACATAATATTTCAATTTTAGCCATTATATGTACAATTTTGGATGGTATTCTAAAAATCCAAAATATACTGTGTTTTGTACACATTGCTAAATGTAACTTGTTTAGTATTTTCTTTCTGTGTAGAGGAAGAATACCAATATATACTTCTCTTTTCCCTTCCTCTCTCTTTCTCCCCTATTCCCTATCTTCCTACTTTCCTCCCTTTTTACTTGTTTCTGCATGTAACTAATATGAAGCTAAGATTATTACTTCTTTTCCAAGTAATAATACCACTGTTAGAATTACAATTCCCAGTAGTAATAATACTATTTCTTCTAGACATGTTTAGCAAGGTCATGAGACTTCCAAGTTTGTTCTATAAATATACCATTCAATTTTTTTTTTTAACACATGAGGACTTCTCAAATCTTCTTCACATTATAGTCCATTTTACTCTTAGAAAATTGTTGCCATGTATCTTGTGTATCTGGGTTATGATCATGGTCCTGGTTGGCACCATTTCCTCACTAGGGACAGAAATAACATTCTCATTTAGCAGACTCTGAACTCCTGTCAGAGAGCATTTCATATCCCTTGATCGTCTAGCCATGCTAAAGACAAAGCACAATGGTTTATACCCTGGTATTTCAGACAGATGATATGGTCAATGCCATTGCAGGTGATATTTTTCTAGAAACATCAGGTATGCACCAATATGCAGAGAACAGAATCTCAAATTAGGGAATATGAAACATAAGGAAAAAAAGATTATTGAATGGTGGATTTTAATGTGTTGAGACTTTATTCTGAGGATGTTCTGGGGGATAATTAAGTGTTAATAACATAGAAATAGTAGCAAGGCATCTATGATATATTTATATTCAATACTAAACATTTATTTTTATTATTTAAGTTGTGTTTGAGAGAGTGTGTGTGTTAGTGTGTTTGTATGAGTGTGGTTGTGTGAATGTTTATGTGTGAGTATGAGTGTGCTAAAAAATAATCGTCTTGACAGAGGAATCTCGATAAGGCTTCGAAATTGGTATTTATCATTTGAACAATGAACATTTATAGCCACCATGAGAGCAGCTTTAGTCTTTCTAAATTTTTGGCTTTGTTTTTGGTGTGTTGTTTAAGAGCAGTTTTCTTTTTCTTCTTCTTCTTCTTTTTTTTTTTTTAACTTTATTTGTTTGTTTTTGTTTTGTTGAGACAGGGTTTCTCTGTGTAGCCCTGGCTGTCCTGGAACTCACTCCGTAGACCAGGCTGGCCTTGAACTCAGAAATTCACCTGCCTCTGCCTCCCAAGTGCTGGGATTAAAGGCGTGCGCCACCATGCCCGACCTTAAGAGCAGTTTTCTTAACCTGAAGCATCAAATATTTTCTCCTGATATTTCATGTAGTCAGGTCTAGGTAACATTTTACATATTTCTAGGTTTTATACTTAACTCTAGGGCTCACATCAATTTAGAGCCAATTTTTGAAAATGGTACAGGTAAGGTCAAGGTGCACTGCCTTTCTTCTCTCCCTCCTACCTTATCTCTTTTCTTCTTGCTTCTCTGCTTCTCTACCTCCAGCTTTCTCATTGCCTCTTTTCCTCCCTTTCTCCTTCCCACCTTCTCACTTTCCCTCCTGTTTTTTCTCTTCCTCCCTTCCTTTCTTCAGTTCATCTCCCTCTCTTTTTTACTTACTGTTTTTGTTCTCTTGGTACATGCTATGAATTCACTGTTCAGCTGAGCAATATACCAGCTCCATATTGTTTCTTTGTAAGTGTTAGATAGTACCGCGTCACTTATGAAGACATCTATTGTCTATTGAACTGTGCACTTGTCAAAAATCAGTTGTCAATATGTGAAGGCATCTGTTTCTGAAGCCTGTGTTCACCTCATGTACCCATATTTTCATTGATTTTCTCACATGCCACAGATTGCTGGTTTCTGTGACTTTCCAATAATTCTTAAATTCATTTGAGGCAAAGCCACCTCTTTTGCTTGTCTTTCCTGAATTTTCTCTCTTCTACTTGTTTTGCTTCTCTACATATTTTTCATTAATTAATTATTTATTCACTTTATAGCCTGATCACACACCTGTCCTCTCTTCCTAGTTCTACCCTCACACCCCTCCCTCATTCTCCTCTCTCCTTCTCTGAGGAGGAGAGGCCCCTATGGGTATGAATTCTCCCTCCTCCCCCCCCCCCACCACATCAAGTTGTAGCAGGACTAAACATATCCTTTCCTAATGAGGCCAGACAAGGCAGCTCAGCTACAGGAAGGAGATCCAAAGTGAGCTGACAGAGTCAGAGATAGCCACTGCTCCAATTGTTAGAAGATTCACATGAAGGATAAGCTGTACATCTGCTACATAAGTGTAGAGGGCTAGGTCCAGCCCATGCATTCTCTTTTTACTCAGTCTCTGTAAGCCCCCAAGAGCCCAGGTTAGTTGACTCTGTAGGTCTTCTTCTGGTGTTCTTGACCCATCAGATTCCCTCAATCCTTCACCAAAGATTAGCTCTCAACTCTTTTACAAGACTCTCCAAGTTCTGCCTATTGTTTGACTGTGAGTCTCTGCAGCTATTTCCATTAGATATTGGGTGAAGCTTCTCAGAAGACAGTGGTGCTAGGCTCCTGTCTGCAAGCAGAGCAGAATATAATTAATAATGTCAGGGGTTGGCTCTCTCCCATGGTGTTGGTTTCAAAAAGGGCCAGCCATTGGTTGGACATTGCCTCAATCTGTACTAAGAATCTTAGCTAGAAAATCTGTACTAGAAAATATTATCCTGAATGAGGTAACGGAGATCCAGAGAGACACTTGCACATGGTATGTACTCACTTATAAGTGGATGTTAACCATAAAATAGAGTATGACTGCATTACAATTCACAGACCTCCAAAAGCTAAGTAACAAAGAGTGTCCAAGGGATGATGATTAAATCTCACCCAGAAGGGAAAATAAAATAAACATAGGAAGTAGACGGAGGGAGGAAACTGGGTGCGACAGGGATGGAAAAGGGGTGAGAATCAGGTGTGGGGAAAATGGGGGTGGGAGAAAGAATGGAGATTGGTGGGTGGCATCTCTGGGAAGGGTGAGGCTCCCAGGAGACTGTGCAGGTGACTCTCGCTGAGACTCCTAGCAACTGGGAATACGAAGCCTGAAATGACCACCCATGTTGCCAGTTGTTCAGTGGAGTAAGGAGAATACTAACCCACTCACAAAACCTTCAACCCCCAATTTTTCCTGCCTACAAGAAGTACAGGGATAAAGATTGAACAAAGATCCATATACAGAGTAGGGGAGGGGAAGGGAGAGGGCAGGGAAAGGAGGGGGAGAAGGAAAGAGAGGGAAGGGAGAGAGAGAGAGAGAGAGAGAGAGAGAGAGAGAGAACGTATACCACTTAAATTAATCTTAAATTAATTTCAAAAGTTACTTAGTATCTCTTCTTCCACAACTCATGGCCCTGACCCTTGATTGCAAAGAAGAACATTACTCTAAAATACATGTGAGTGAGACTGCAAGAGCAGCAATATTAAGAACACATTATTTTTCACAGTTTTCCTTACTGATCCACTTTACATGCCCTGTGTCAATGTGATTCATGGAATAGTGCTAAAGAAATATTTGTGAAATGAGTACATTATTCATTAGCTGTGCATCTCTGATACTGAATGGAACTGTGTGTATCATTCTGCCAAAAAAAGGAAGCATGATTTGAAGATGTTCAGGTCATTTGAAGATGCCTAGGTCATTGGTGGCTGAGACATGTCATTTTCCTGCTACTGTCATTGAGCATTAACTGACATTGTGTAACACAATTGAATGTTTTATCACAAATACTTCTTAGTCTATCCCTGGGAGATTTTCTTTCATATAATCATCTGCCCTCTAAAAATGCAAGTTGTTCCTCTTCACTTACAAGTACCTTTGTCTGGCATACTCTGTGCAGTGAGGTAGATCGGAAGCATGTGAAAGACCTAGCCTAGCCCTATCATCAATCTACTCAACTGATGAGCCGTGCTTTGCAGTTGGCATTTGGTCATCCCAGAAACTGGTGAAAAAAAAAATAGCACAGCAGGACTCCTGTTTGGGTCCAGTTGGTGTAAATTTTCATCTATCGCTCTTGCTCTAGCCTCTGTCTTTCTCTCTGTGTGTCTAAAAAACTCAAGCTGGATTTCTGTAGAAGTTATTTCATATAGTTTCTCTGAAGGTTAACTTTCTCAATTATGAAAATAACTACAAGTTCTGGCATAGAGAATGTGCTAAAATTTATCACATATACTCTTATAGCTCTCCATATCAGTATATATTCATCCAGACATTTTATTCTGTCTTTAATCCCTGCTATATTATGAAATTATTCTTTAATTTCCCCAATGTTCACTAACTGTCCACACCAATTATTAAAGTGTGTCAGCCTGCCCATGATATTTTTTTCTAGTATCGCTCTGGAGCATGGCAAAGTGGGGTATCTCTCTGTTCTTAGTGCGACAGTATATTGAGAGTAACAGACTGGGGAGAGGCAGAACTCAGTACAATAGAATTAGTTTGTTGAGGTCACTGCTCTCATGAATATTTTATATAGTTCCTTTGGCCCTTGGTTGATTCTCCTGAAAGGGTTTTCATGAAAGCTTAATCCTCCCTTTCCTTGACCTCTTTCGTATTTTCCTGGGTTTCTATTTCCATGTGATACCCCAGTTTATATTCCCTGTTGCTATCTATCCTTTATGACAGAATACGAATGTAAGCCACTTACAATACTCAACACCATGCAATTAGAATTTTCAGCCTCCAAGCTATGCACTGCTCAGTCTAAGGCATTTTGATCGAGCAACGGAATAGTAATAAATACAGTGTACCGTATATTAAAACTCCTTTATACATAGAACCCACCTGTAGCTTCTCATCCAGTGCATATACCAGGCCCTTTGCAATCTGAATCTGCTGAATCCAACAGTTTGTTTCTTGCTCTATCAGCTCTCCAAAGCTTTGTAAGTATGGCTGTTTTGGGAGTTGCGATTTCATGTACTGGTACTAGTTCACCCCTCTCCCACATCTTTCAGGTTCACCTTTGTATCTTTGGAACCAAGCATACAACTCAAAAGGAGTTAGATGTTTTCTTGGTGCTCTTCCAAGTGATCTATAGCTACTTCTTTTAGTACCCTCGTGGTTTCTGAGCAGAAAACGTGCAAGTTTTAAGCTCTTCTGATAGAGAACAAACTTTTTTGTCTGTTTTTAAATTTTTTCTTTTCCATGTATACCATATGACACACATTTTCTCTTCAATGCCTGTTGCATGAACAAATGAATAAATACGTACATAATTGTTGCTGTTGGTTCATAAAACACATGACATCATTGATATGTTTGGGCGTTAAAAACAAATGTCAGATGTTTTTTAATAGATTTAAGCTTTTTTCTAAAATGACCTTTAAAACCTGGGTTTTCAACCTAGAAAACTCTTGTGATGGGATCAATTCTCATTAAACTTGTAGTTGCTTAGAGATAAAGGAAGGAGGGAGAGCATAAAAAGTTAATTAAGGAAACAAGAATTCATGGGACTGTTTTGTCATCCCTGAAATTGCAAAAGGAATTGAAAATTCACTCTTTCTAATGGCCTCTTGTATGCTCTTCTCATTGCATATACAGTTCCATTAAACTGTCATCTCTCATCTCAGGGATGTATTTCCACAATGAAGGCTGGGACAGCTTTTACGTGAAACATGTATCCAGATGAATGCCTTGAACAAGGACCTCTCAAATTTTTATCTTGCATCAACAAGAATGCAAAAGTATAGGTTATCTTTGTGTGTTGATACTAGCTGACCTAAACTGGAATATGAGTAGTTGTTTCAATAAGAATTAAGTCATCTCTATATATTTTTTGAGGATGCCAGTTTCCTTGAGGTTTGTGTAAGAGAGGAGGAAGGAAGTGTACCTCTCATAAGCAGACATTTGAGACAAAGTATGAGCATGGCTGTGATACTGAGATTGTGACTATTTCAAAGCAGAGATTTTGTGGATGTTGTACTCTAATGCAGATACTTTTTGGCCATTGAAACTGATTGACTATTCATGGAATGAGGGCAAACCATTTTCCTTTGTTCTTCATACTGGAAATAAGAGACGGAAGCTCACATAGAAATGGGTTTTCACTTTTGGAGAGGAAAACAGGTAAGGTTTTTCAGGCAGAAAAATTGTGCTTAAGAGGAAATACACACCCTTGAGAAAGTTATTCCTTTTGGATCTGCACATGTCATCTCTATACTGGACTTGATAACAGAACCTACAGAATCCTGTATGGACTTTACGAAGTATTTTAAAAGTTTGTTTTTTAATTATGTTTTATTTATTTTATGTGTGTGTATGTATGTGTATCTTTGTGGGTACAAACATGTCATAAAACGCAATTAGAAGTCAGAGAAAAATGTCAACTCTGCAGATTGAATCCAGGTCACCCAATGTGGCAGCAAGCACCTTTGCCCTTACTTCATTTAAAGAGCTGGGGTGTTAAATGTATCCCAGGCTAGTGATGGGAAGAGGCAAGGAATCATGTTGCTCCATTTCTCTTCCTACAATATACACACAAACGTGCACACATTAGTATAGTTGGTGCCTATTAGGTGTGGCAATATTACTAGGTAGTCAGGACCAAAGAGCAAATCTCATACTCTCAGTTCTTATCTATTGCCTTTCAACAAGTTTCTGAAGCTCCATTTTTATTTGAATCCGAGTATTTACTAGGACTCTTTGAACCCCCAAATTCTACAATTATGAAAGATGGTGGGATGTTAATAAGGAATACAGTTAGTAATTGCAGTTAGTATTTCATATTTAACTCAGCCAAGTTTAGAAAGTGTTAAGTCTTCAATTACACAAGGAGGAATAAGATGATCAATAGATTTTATCTCATTCCTAATAGCTTGGTGCAGAACATAAATATATAAGAAACCCCATTTTAGTATTAAGTTCTAGCTTTTCATATATTTCAGAGAAGATGGCTGATAATCACAAACTATTTATATAATTGTTAAGTAATCATTCTACTTATTTAGACTGAATGTACCTTTAAAGAGCATCCATACTTAAAGCTAAACCAACATGCTCTTTTTTTTTTTTTTTT
Source organism: Mus pahari (assembly GCF_900095145.1). Lineage (NCBI taxonomy): Eukaryota > Metazoa > Chordata > Mammalia > Rodentia > Muridae > Mus > Mus pahari. Next base: position 46,467,838 of record NC_034604.1, on the reverse strand, counting down.
TTTTTTTTGAAGGCACCATCATTTGGGTTTACTTGGCACTATAGTATAGCATCACCCGGCCTGGCCTGATCCTCATGCTGTTTGATACAGTTAAAGATTTCTTTCTTCATGTTCTTCTCAGTCCTTAGGATGAAGAACTTACTGTTACAGTGCTATTTTATGGAGCTGTCCACACTAACTCCTCCTCCTCCTCTTAAACCACTAACCTAATACTGGTATTGCCATTTCTTTTCACTGGGTTGTTACCAACATGCTTTTTTAATGAACACCTAATACTCTAAATACTGTATATTATTCAGTTGTGTGGTATTTTACTGAAAAACCTTTAGTAGAATGAACTATCCTTCCGAACAAGGCAGACAATGTGAACTGATTCTGGACAGCAGTGTACATACGGCCAATGTGAGAGTTAGCATGGGGGCTTGTCTAGAAGGCACAGAAGGCTTGGGAGACTGCACAAAGAATTTCAAGTTAGATGAAGAACATATTGTCAAGTATATTGAGCATTCAGTAAAAATATGCAATATAATTCTGCAGAGATTGCAAGCTTGTACAACCACTCTGGAAATCAGTCTGGTGGTTCCTCAGAAAATTGGACATAGTACTGCCGGAGGATCCAGCAATACCTCTTCTGGGCATATACCCAGAAGATCTTCCAACTGGTAATAAGGACACATGCTCCACTATGTTCATAGCAGCCTTATTTATAATAGCCAGAAGCTGGAAAGAACCCAGATGTCCCTCAGTAGAGGAATGGATACAGAAAATGTGGTACATTTACACAATGGAATACTACTCAGCTATTAAAAAGAATGAATTTATGAAATTCTTGGGCAAATGGATGTATCTGGAGGATATCTCCTTAGTGATGTAACCCAATCACAAAAGAAGTCACTAGATATGCACTCTCTGATAAGTGGTTATTAGTCCACAAACTTAGAATACCCAAGATACAATTTGCAAAACACAAGAAAACCAAGAAAAAGGAAGACCAACGTGTGAATACTTCATTCCTCCTTAGAATAGGGAACAAAATACCCATGAAAGGAGTTACAGAGACAAAGTCTGGAGCTAAGATGAAAGGATGGACTATCCAGAGACTACCCCACCCGGGGATCCATCCCATCATCAGCCACCAAACCCAGACAATCTTGCACATGCCAGCAAGATTTGCTGAAAGGACCCTGATACAGCGGTCTCTTGTGAGGCTATGCCAGTGCCTGGCAAACACAGAAGTGGATGCTCACAGTCAGCTATTGGATGGAACACAGGGCCCCCAATGGAGGAGCTAGTGAAAGTACCCAATGGAGGAGCTAGAGAAAGTACCCAAGGAACTGTAGGGGTCTGCAACCCTATAGGTGGAACAACAATATGAACTAACCTGTATCCCCAGAGCTCGGGTCTCTAGCTGCATATGTAGCAGAAGATGGCCTAATGGGCCATCATTGGGAAGATAGGCCCCTTGATTTTGCAAACTTTATATGCCCCAGTAACAGGGAATGCCAAGACCAAGAAGTGGGAGTGAGTACGTAGGGGAGCAGGTCAGGGGGAGGGTATAGGGAACTTTTGGGATAGCATTTGAAATGTAAATAAAGAAAATATGTAATAGAAATAGATAAATAATAATAATAGTCATTAAATTGTTTTTAGAAAGAACATAGTGTATAAATAGCATTTTCCCCTTTTATCAATCTGGCAGTGAAATTTATGATAAATTGGGAGTGAAAGAGTTGATACAAGAAACATGTTCAAATAAGACAGGTTTAGCAGCAATAGGGATTTAGAAGGGATCCTAGCCCCATTATCTCTTTTCTTAGGTGTGAGTCTGAGTCATCTTTATACTCCATGTACACACAAAGCTTTCAATAGATGCATAATAATATGTTAATATAAAATGTAATTATTAAGACTTATTTACTTTATGTGTATGAGTGTATTACTCTTATAGATCAGAAGAGGATGATATATCCCCTGGAACTGGAGTTTAAACCTATTTTAAGCCGCTTGATACTGGGAACTGAACCAGGATCCTCTGCAAGACCAAGTATTTTTAACTGCTAAGCATCACTTCAGTCCTAGTATTAAAAAAATATTGTTTAAGTGTTAGTATTACAAGGAAAGACAAATCAAACCTAATGTCATGATTTCAGGTCTGTCAAATTAAAATGTAACAATGGCATAAATAAATCTAGTTGTAAGATCAGTTGAGTGGGGTAAGATTGGCCTTACACAGTTTGAGGACTTACTGAAGAAATGGTATATGATGATGATGATGATGATGATGATGATGATGATGATGATGATGGTGATGATGGTATTCTGAATCAAATAGAAATATGTTAGCATATGCCCTTAAAGAATGAAGGACATCAGTTTTGTTTTGTTCTGAGACAGGCCTTTATGTGTCCCGAGGGCAAGGGTTCCAACTCACTCTGTATCTATGTTGACCCTAAAACTGGGTTTGTCCAATTACTCCCTGTTTACTCAGTGTCAGGGATCAAACTCAGGATTTCATGCATGCTGTACAAGAACTCTACAAGTTGAGTTACATCCCCAGCCATGGAGAAAGATTTCTGAGAAAAATTTCTCATTCCAGATTCTCTGTTTTAAAACGGAAATGAAAAATTCAGATAGGAGAAAAAGGCTCGTTGTTCTCAAGTAGCAGTCAAGGCCGATCCTGCATCTCAGGTTTCCAGTGGCTCTGTTTTGACAGGTAATTTATTTATACTTAGTTTCTTTTCATAGTGAGAGTATCAAAGATGCCAATATTCACATCTGATGAGATTTGGTGATTTAAAGGCACACAGTTGACTAAATCACTTTAATAACTGTGATAGAGTAATATTACAGCTGGCTTATGGGAAAGCAAGAGTCTAGTCAAGAAGACAAGGGATGGGTGCTCAATGTGAATATATGGCCTGTCACACATACTTCCAAATAAATGAGTATAATAAAAATAAGTTCCTGTCTAAAAGAACTGCAGGGACAAAAATCGAGAAAAGGCTGAGGTAAAGGAGGTCCAGTGGCCAGCCCAGCTTGGGATCAATCTCAAGGGGAAGCTCTAAGGCATGACACTATTACTGATGGAATGGTATGCTTTCAGACAGGAGACTAGCATGGCTAACTTCTGTGAGGCCCAACAAGCAGCTGACTGAGACAGATGCAGACACTTAACACTCAACCATTGGATTGAAGTCAGGGACCCCTGTGGTTGAGTTAGGGAAAAACAGGAAGAAGCTGAAGAGATCTCTCAGACTCTAAGCTGCCAACTAGGCAGCATACATGAGCTTGTCTGAGACCCTCTCATATACATAGCAGGATTGCCTGGTCTGGCCTCAGTGGGAGAAGATGTACCTCACCCTCATAAACTTGAGGCACCAGGGATTGGGGAGTCCCGGTGAGGGTGGACATCCTTTTGAAGACAGGGGAGAGGAGGAACGGGACTGCTGACTGGGAGGGGCAACAACTGAACTGCAAAAAATAAAAGTAATTGAACACACACACACACACACACACACACACACACACACACACACTATGTGGTGGCTTGGACAAACAATGCTTGAGGATGTATCATAACCTTTATGGGTCACTCAACACAACCCAGAATTCCATTGCTCTCTTCTAGAGAGGCAGATATTGAATAGAGAGATGTATCAGATATACAATATCTGAGGATATTGTATCCTGTTTCTCCCTTTTAAAGAGTGCATTTTTTCTTATCTTTTCCTAAAGGAGAGAATGATATAAACCCATGGAAATGGCAAAACTTCCTCACCTCCACAGGTATAAAACATCTTCTGTGCACTCTGAGTTGTGCCTCATGAAGATGAGCCTACTTTACTCAGATATCACTGGCTCCCTATTAACAGCAACATTAGTAGTTCTTGCTTTAATTATTGGCTCTGAACTCTTCATTTACATAACTGGGCACTTATTATCTATCTCTACTTGAGGAACTAATAAATGAAACAATCGACCTTATGTTTGAAAGGGACCTTAGATCTCCCACATCCCGTTCTCCTTGTTTCTTTAATGTAAACATATCTGATATGTATCCACTTTCCAAATGTACCTCTGTGAAGGTTTCCTTAGACTGCGTATATTCCTTTCAAACAGCCAAGGAACAAATTCCATGGCTACTCTTTCTAACTTGGACTTGAATCCAAACAGCTTTCTCCATTCAGTCATTTTTGCACCAACATCAAAATTCAGATAAAACATAGCAGATGTCTCTGTTTTTCATCATTGCTTCAACATTCCCCTTTAACATAGCAATGTAAATAATTTCCTAAAATGCTATATAAGACATAACATCTGCTGCTTAAAAAAAATCTGACTTTATATACCAACAAGAACCTTTGTTTCTAAAGAGTGCAACCTGATTCTTACATTCCCCAACAGCCCATCTTTAAGTCTGTCTGTACATCTGCACCTTGCTGCAGTCACGCCTTCATACAGTCCACTTCTTTTTTTAATGTTTTTTTATTAGATATTTTCTTTATTTACATTTCAAATGCTATCCCAAAAGTTCCCCATACCCTCCCCCCACCCCTGCTCCCCTACCCACCCACTCCCACTTCTTGGCCTTGGCATTCCCCTGTGCCAGGTCATATAAAGTTTGCAAGACCAAGGGGCCTCTCTTCCCAATGATGGCCGATTAAGCCATCTTCTGCTACATATGCAGCTAGAGACACAATCTCAGGGGGTACTGGTTAGTTCATATTGTTGTTCCACCTACAGGGTTGCAGCCCCCTTTAGCTCCTAGGGTACTTTCTCTAGCTCCTCCATTGGGGGCCCTGTATTCCATCCAATATCTGACTGTGAGCATCTGCTTCTGTGTTTGCCAGGCACTGGCATAGCCTCACCAGAGGCCGCTATATCAGGGTCCCTTCAGCAGAATCTTGCTGGCATGTGCAATAGTAACTGGGTTTGGTAGCTGATGATGGTCCACTTCTATGCTGGATAGCAGGAACTACTGTAACCAATAGACTGTTGATGAGCTGATGGAGTATATCTTTCAGAGTCACCTCACAGCTTTGATATTATTCTTCTTGAGTCACTATCTCTGCAGGATGCTCATGACCTTGTCAATTACAGAGATCTACCTAGATTTGATAGACCGTCCATGTGTGAGGCTATCACTGAGTGTGCCGTAATAATGCACAAATAATCTTAAAAAAAAAAATGGGTGAATGAGAAGTGGATTACTGAATGAGGAGAGGCTATTATTACATGTCCTCCATCCATGATTTTACAAAATATGCAAGGGATAACTAATCAGATTTAACTATATTTCCTCCTCCATTAAGAAACAATCCCTTGGGGCACAAGTCCCTTCCAGTCTGCGCCAGCACCGGGTCACCTAGGGCATGGAATCAGCAGATACCCCCATGGTCCCTAGAGGACTGCCCACACAATTTTAGGATCACTGGTGAATGGAACAAAACTTCTGCTCCAATCCAATCCTGCACAGAACCTGAGATAGCACTAGGGAAGCAGAGAACAGGCCTGACCAGGGGCACAAGTCCCTTCCGAGCTGCACCAGCACCAGGTCACCTAGGACGCAGAGTTGGTGGACACCCCCACGGTCCCTAGAGGACTGCCCGTGCAGTTTTAGGATCACTGCGGAGGCAGCTGAGCACTCCGGAGGAATCTCCACACCGCAGGTCCTCAGGATCATGGAGGAAGCAGAGCACTCTGGAGGACCCTCCACACCACATGTCCTCGGGATCATTGGAGGAGAGTCAGCCTGCAGGGAGGGCTCTGACTCCAGGACTCAGAAGGAGGGTCAGAGCTCCAGACTCCCGGACACCTGCCTTTAGAGAGGAGAGCTTGCCTGCAGAGAGTGCTCTGACCACAGGGATGCAGGGAAGAGTTGGATTCCAAGGAGTGCTGACAGAGGCTAACAGAATCATAGGAGGAACAATTTCTAGCCAGAGACAGCTTGAACATTAGCACCAGAGATTTCCAGATGGCAAAAGGCAAACATAAGAATCTTACTAACAGAAACAGAAGAACACTGGGTACCATCAGAGCCCAGTACACCCACCATAGTGAGTCCTGGATACCCCAACACACCTGAAAAGCAAGATGTGGATTAAAATCATATATCATGATGGTGGTGGAAGATTTGAAGAAGGACATTAATAACTCACTCAAAGAAAAACAGGAGAACAATGCTAAACAAGTAGAAGTCCTTAAAGAGGAAGCACAAAAATCATTCAAGGAATTACAGGAGACTACTGCTAAATAGGAAGAAGTCCTTAAAGAACTACAGGCAAACACTACTAAACAGGTAGAAGACACACAAAAATCCCTTAAAGAATTACAGGAAAACACTGCTAAACAGCTAGAAGAAACACAAAAATCCCTTAAAGAATAACAGGATAACACTGCTAAACAGATAGAAGAAACACAAAAAACCCTTAAAGAATTACAGGAAAACACAACCAAACGGGATGGAATTGAACAAAACCATTAAGGATCTGAAAATGGAAGTAGAAACAATAAAGAAATCCAAAGTGAGAAAACTCTGGAGATAGAAACCCTAGGAAGGAAATCAGGAACCATAGATGGGAGCATCAGCAACAGAATATAAGAGATGGAAGAGAGATCTCAGGTATAGAAGATTCCATAGGGAACATGGACACAACAATCAAAGAAAATGCAAAATGCAAAAAGATCTTAACTCAAAACATCCAGGAAATTCAGGACACAAAGAGAAGACCAAAC
>NC_034604.1:46440285-46461092 GCF_900095145.1 Mus pahari | reverse complement strand
AAAAATGGCTATCCTGCTGAAAGCAATCTACAGATTCAAAGCAATCCCCATAAAAATTCCAACTCAATTCTTCACTGAGTTAGAAAGGGCAATTTGCAAATTCATCTGGAATAATAAAAAACCTAAAAACTATTCTCAAAAATAAAAGAAACTCTGGGGGAGTCACCATTCCTGACCTCAAGCTGTACTACAGAGCAATTGTGATAAAAACTGCATGGTACTTGTACAGTGACAAACAGGTAGATCAGTGAAACAGAATTGAATACCCAGAAATGAACCCACATCCTATGGTCACTTGATCTTTGACAAGGGAGCTAAAACCATCCAGTGGGAAAAAGACAGCCTTTTCAACAAATGGTGCTGGCACAACTGTCAGTTAGCATGTAGAAGAATACGAATTGATCCATTCTTATCTTCTTGTACAAAGCTCAAGTCTAAGTGGATCAAAGAACTNCACATAAAACTAGAGACACTGAAATATATAGAGGAGAAAGTGGAGAAAAGCCTCGAAGAAATGGGCACATGGGAAAAATTCCTTAACAAAACAGCAATGGCCTGTGCTGTTAGATCAAGAATCAACAAATGGGACCTCATAAAATTGCAAAGCTTCTGTAGGTCAAAAGATACTGCCAATAAGACAAAAAGGCCACCAACAGATTGGGAAAGAATTTTTACCAATCCTAAATCTTATAAGGTACTAATATCCAATATATGCAAAGAGTTCAAGAAGCTGAGCTCCAAAAATGCAAATAACCCCATTAAAAAGTGGGTTACAAAGCTGAACAAAGAATTCTCAACTAAGGAGTACTGAAGGGCTGAGAAGCACTTGAAAAAAGGTTCAACATCCTTAATTATCAGGGAAATGCAAATCAAAACAACTTGAGATTTCTCCTCACACCAGTCAGAATGGCTAAGATCAAAAATTCAGGTGACAGCAGATGCTGGCAAGGATGTGGAGAAAGAGGAACACTCCTTCATTGCTGGTGGGATTGCAAGCTTGTACAACCACTCTGGAAATCAGTCTGGCAGTTCCTCAGAAAACTGGACATAGTAGTACCAGAAGATCCAGCAATACCTTTTCTAGGTATATACCCAGAAGATGTTCCAACTGGTAATAAGGACACATGCTCCACTATGTTCATAGCAGTCCTATTTATAATAGCCAGAAGCTGGAAAGAACCCAGATGTCCCTCAACAGAGGAATGGATACAGAAAATGTGGTACATTTCCACAATGGAGTACAACTCAGCTATTAAAAACAACGAATTTATGAAATACTTAGGCAAATGAATGTATCTGGAAGATATCATTTTGAGTGAGGTAACCCAATCACAAAAGCACTCACTTGATATGCACTCACTGATAAGTGGATATTAGCCCCGAAACCTAGAATATCCAAGATACAATCTCCAAAACACAAGAAAATGAAGAATAAGGAAGACCAACACGTGGATTCTTCATTCCTCCCCAAAATAGGGAATAAAATCCCTATGAAAGAATTTGCAGAGACAAACTTTGGAGCTAAGACGAAAGGATGGACAACCCAGAGACTGCCTCACGCTGGGGTCCATCCCATAATCAGCCACCAAATGCAGACACTATTGCATATGCCAGCAAGATCTTGCCGAAAGGACACTGATGTAGCGGTCTCTTTTGAGGCTATGCCTGTGCCTGTCAAATATAGAAGTGGATGCCCACAGTCATCTATAGGATAGAACACAGAGACCTCAATGGAGGAACTAGAGAAAGTACCCAAGGAGCTGAAGGGGTCAGCAACCCTATAAGTGGAACAACAATATGACCTAACCAGCATCCCCAGAGCTCATGTCTCTAGCTGTATACATAGGAGAAGATGGCCTATTCTGCCATCGTTGGGAAGAGTGGCCCCTTGGTATTGCAAACTTTATATGTCCCATGCAGTGGAATGCCACGGGCAAGAATTGGGAGTGGTTGGGCATGGGAGCAGGGTGGCAGGAGGGTATAGGGGACATTCGGGATAGCATTTGAAATGTAAATGAAGAAAATATCTAATAAAATAATTTTTAAAAAAGAAGCAACCCCTCTGGGAAAAAAACAGTTGTTTTAAAATGGTCTTTGCTGAGCCACACTCTTACATTTACCGCACAGGAATCTTTGCTCTAAGCATGCATTACTATTTACAATCCTTAAACTTACTTGGTGTTTTTATTTCCTTTGCACACTTAAGGATTTTTTTTTTCAACCATGAAATGGTTAGATTCAATTTCAGGTGAACACTAAATCAAGGTATCCCATGTATTGAATTTCATGCTTTAATGAGAAGCACGTAAGGAATCATCTCACTTTAACTAGACGCAATCTGTGATTTTCTTTGTGTGGTGGTCACAGGAAAATTATATCCTTTACCCCATAGAATGGGTTCGCAATTGAATAGAGAATTCAGATTGAAGCTATTTAGTTAGTGACAGAGGGGGAAGTCCGCTTAGATACAATCTATGTTGTTTCACTGGGCAAAGATTCATCACCCAACTGGCCACCTTTTTACATCACTAGGCAACTGAAGCTTTAACTTACAAGTACTGATGCACCAAATACTTTGCTTTCTATTGCTCATTTGGCATAAGATCAAGTAGGGTCTTAATTTCACCATTTCATGAGGATTTCTTTTGAGCACTGTCTGTATTTCAAAAAATTCAGCTGGGGTTTCCTATTTATTTGTTGTCAATTAGCTTTCCCTCCATTGATTATGTATAAAATGGGAAATAATGTAAAAATCGAGACAGGGATTTTCTAGCTAGAATTTGGTATGAGAGAGCTTTTTATTTGGTTGTGGGATGGATAGATACATAACTCAGTAGGTGTGACAAACCAGCCAGCACCAGGGGTCAGAACTGTTGGTGTGGGTTCAGGAATGATAATGTGTGCTTTCTAAACAATCAAATTCAACTTGACTTTGCACTCTATACATAAAATCATGGGCGTGATTTTATTCAGCTTTTTAAACTGTTGAGCTATGTAGATATTTTTCTTGTACTATGTAAAAATAAATTAGTATATTCAGTGTCTATTTTACCATATATAGAAATTATGAATAGACATTATAAATTGAGAAATACACTTATGCTTTTTTAGGAATAATGATCGTATATATTTTCTTAGTTAGGGCTATTATTGCAGTGATGAAAGGCCATGATCAAAAGATACTTGGAATAAAAAAGGTTTTATTTGATTTACATACCTTGAATTACATAATACATTGGGGACCCCAAGGCAGGAACCCAAAGAGGACAAGAACCTGGAGGTTGATGCAGAAGCCATGGAGGAGTGCAGGTTACTGGGTTGCTCCTGACAGAAAGGCCAAGAATGTGGTAGCTGTACAACCCATGAGACCAGATATCAGAGCAGACCCAATCTGCTACTGAAGTCTCAGAGAGGTCCTAGTGAATTGTCAGGTTTCAGTCCATGCTGGAACCTGAAGAACTAAATTCTAACACCATCAAAGGAGTGTCTCAACAACAGGCTAGATGAACTTGCCAGTGAGAGTGAGGACAAACAGGCCCCAAACTAAATCTGCCTTCTTCCTGTCCTTTCATCTGGCCTGTAAACAGAATGTGTGACCTGGATTGAGAGTGGCTTTGCCACATCAAGGCCAACCAAGAAAACTCCAACATAGGTATGCCCACCTGCTTCAGTTTCAGTTAATTTCAGTTGTCACCAGATTGACAACCAAGATTAGATGCCAATTATATACCTATATATAGACTTCTACTCCACGACAATAACTCATATTTAAGTGAATGTAATCTTTGACACAGATAACTTGAAAAGAAGACAATGACTCAAAAGTATGAGGATGACATCAAGCTATAATGAAAATACATCAGTAAATCATTGGGCTTTTTTTTTCCAAGTTAAGCTGAAATATAAAGTGACAATTATATCCGTGCACTGAAATTGTACTTGATAATTCTGCATATTTATAGACAAGATGGCTATAATGAATAAAGTTTTTGATAGGAACTTTGTTAGATAAGTGAGTTTTAGCATATAAAAATACTGTTTTTGTTTCTTTGTATTTTCAAAACATTTTCTGTAATCCTATTGTCTTTTTCAATTGTCAAGTACTACAGTGGCACATGCCCTCCCTGTTCATGACAGTGCTTTTCATAATAGTGACAAAATGGAAATAGCCCCAGTATTTATCAGCTAATGAATGGAAAAGAATAATATACAGTATACACAAAATTAAATATTGTTAAGTAACAGAAAGAATAAACCCTCTCATAAAACAGTGAAAAAGCACAGATAAATCTAGAAATTATGTGACATAAAATAAGTCAGGTTGAGAAAAGTAAATACTGCCTACTGCCTACTGCCCCTCATTTGTTGAATCTGAAAAGGCTGGTAGTGTAGAGGTTGAGCACAGAGGAAAGGGGACAGTAGGAGTAGGGGAGGGAGGGACAAAGGTTGATCAGTCATAGTGGATTCCAGGTAGGAAAAAGTAAGGCTTTCTGATAATGCTTTCCCATTAGGATGGCTGTTAATAAAAATAATGTGTAATACTTTTCCTTTTATTTCTTTTCTTTCATTGAATACTTTCTTTATTTACATTTCAATTGTTAGCCCCTTTCCCAGTTTCCCCTCCAGAAACTCCCTATCCTACCCCCTCTCCTGCTTTTATGTGGGTGCTTTCTCACTCACTCACCCAGTCCTGCCACCTTGCCCTCGAGTTCCAAACACTGGGGCATTGAGCTTTCACAGGACCAAGGGCGTCTACTCTCATTGATGCCTGACAAGGTCATCCTCTGCTACATATGCAGCTGGAGCCATGGGTTGCTCTATGTGTACTCTTTGGTTGGTGGTTTAGTCACTGGGAACTCTGGGGAGGTTGATATTGTTGTTCTTCCTGTGTGGTTGCAAATCCCTTTGGCTCCTTCAGTCCTTTATCTCCTCCAATAGGGACCAGGTGCTCAGTCCAATGGTTGGTTGCTTGCATCCACCTCTGTATTTGTCAGGCTCTGGCAGAGCTTCTCAGGAGACAGTTATATCAGGCAAGTTCTATCAGCAAGCCCTTGTTGGCATCTACAATAGTGTCTTGGTTTGGTGACTGTATATGGGATGGATCCTCAGGTGGGGCAGTCTCTGGATGGCCTTTCCTGCAGTCTCTGCTCCACACCTTCTCTCCATATTTCTTCCCGTGAGTAATTTGTTCCCCCTTCTAAGAAGGTCTGAAGCATCCATGCTTTGGTTTTTCTTCTTCTTGAGATTCATGTGGTCTATGAATTATATCCTGGGCATTCTGAGCAATAGATGGAAGTGATGGTTTTGAAAAATTCACCAACAAAAAGTCGTAAGGAGATAAACATTCACAAATGGTTTTAAACTTGTGTGGTTTGTGCATGTATCTAAACAGGATGTGGTACCAATGTTGCATTATTTTATGTCTTCCTCTGTCACTTCAAAGAGAGCTTAAATTTTAAAATATAGTTCACAGAAAGTCTAAAAAAGTATGCATATGTGATATACATTGTTACTTTAATTTCTTTTGGGAATGCAGCTTTCTCAAAGACACAGACCTATCTTGCACATATAAAGTATGAATCACTATTTTAAAATTTTACTACTTTATTATGTGTATGATTTTTTTGCCTGCATGCATGTCTGTGAACCACATATATGCCTGATGGCCAAGGAGATCAGAAAAGGGCATCAGATCCCTGGGAACTGGGCAGTTATACATAGTTGTGAGCTATCAGGTTCACTGAGAATTAATTGAACCTGGGTTCTCTGGAAAAGCAGCCAGTTCTGTTAACTGCTGAGTTCCAACTCCTGAATAGCTGATTTGACAGTCAATCATTTTACCCCTAAACTTTTTTAGTGTATTCTGGACATCTAGAAAGATGGGTATCTGAGTGATTGAGAGCAAACTGAACTCATCTGGGCTTTAATGTCCTCCCAGCCACTCTCTTACATCATCTTTAGCTTGGTTGGGTTTCTGTAAAGAGAATAAAATTGCTATTACTGCAAAGTAATAGTCAATAGTGATTAAACTTTTAAAAGTATCTCAAACATTCTATACATTTCCCCATGTCTTTCTTCAAATATGTAAGTATCATTGTTAAATTTCATATCTAAACTTTTAGGTCAAGGATCTTTAAGTAAGGGAAAATAACTCTTTTGCAGTTACCAAAATTCGGAGATGTGAGAGAGTTATGTCAACCAAACTTTATGGTTGGCACATGCTGTGTGTTCACCCATGCTTAGCTGAAGTCCCTGCACTGCCCATGTTAATGAAGCAGGCACTAACTGCACCATTGCTAGACAAGAATAATGCCTGGGGTTTCTTCCTTGCAGAATCTGTATATGTGAGGATAGACTTGCGCAGTGGAGACTTTCTAAGCCCTAAATCAGTATTCACAGTGCTTTCAACACTATTTAAAGACACACACTGACCATGAAGCTTTACAGCTGAAGTCAAAAGAGGTGAGGTCCCAACTTCTTTTTTCGTTTCTCATGTTCAAACAGGCGTCCTGTTTTTAGTCTCTTTTAATGTCAGTTTTCCACACTTGTACATGCATTTTGCTGGGCATTTGCCATGTGAAATGTCCTGTAGCAGCATAGGGCTGTGCAGTATTGCTAATTATAAGGAGACTGCCATGTGCCTTAGAGGGAAAATGCATGCATTTATTATATTAATTTGTTCAGGCATGAATTGTGGTTGGTATCCATGGGTTCAAGGCTAGTGAGTCAATAACAGATCCACGAAAAATGATGAAGGTATTTAACAATGATAGTGGAGTTGAAATGTATACAAAGCATGGAAAAACTATGAAATTTTTAGATCCAGTAGGTGATAGACACTATGAAAGGACAGAGAACAACATTGTTGTCCCAGAAAGTCCAAAGAAATGTACAGATAAGTTTCTGTAGGTCAGACGTTCAACCCAATATTAGCTTTCTTTGACTTATAAATAAATATTCTAGTGCCAAGTATAAATAATTGTTGGTAAGTTCTCTTTACACACATGTAAAGGTACCAGTTAATAATCTTTAAACATATATAACACATGTCACTGGTTATACTGATTAGTTGATAGAAATAAATGGGTAGAGGCTCATAGAAATTTAGGACTCCATTTCTCCCAGGGTCAGTGACGTAGCGTGTGCTACATCACTGCCCATGGAGACCTGGGTGAACACAACTGTTGCAAATAATGAGAACTGACTATAAGTGATATTCTATCTTAATGCCAAATGACAGCACATTAATTTCTTTTCAAGTTTCATTGTTCAACACAAGTCATAAATGCATTACTGACTTAATAAATAATAACGGATAAGAATGAGTACATTTCCTATTGGAGAGAGAACTGATATATTGGTATATGTTAATGGATGTGTCCAAAGTGATCTGCAATAGATGCAGTTTCTCCAGAAGGTTTTATTTTTTAACATTGTTTCGGAGTCTTCATTGCCCAACACACGCACTTGAAGATTCTAGTAAGGTGTCTAAAATAAACCAGATATAGCCTCTCTTCTATACTATATGGCTTCCTATAAATACACATATGGTTAGGGTCCTAGTTTTATTTAGAAATATGATAATGTAGAGGTAGCTATGCAAGCTTGCTGAGGAACTAGATCATGGCTCTGCTGTTCATTTAAAACATGAAGATTATAATCTGGTTTTCTTGGTTCCTATTCTGTGACTCTGAGAAGACCCCGTAATCAGAAGCAACTTATAAAAGAAAGAATTTATTGGGAGTTAGAGTTCCAGAGGGACAAGTCCATCATTAATGGGGAGGCCTAACAGCCAGCAGCAGGCCTAGCAGATGGAGTAGGAAGTGAGAAGTCACATCTTAAGCACACACACAAAAGATGGACTCCAGTGAGACACCTTCCCTAGAGAGGTCTGTCCTGAGCTTCCCTCAAATAGCACCACCAACTGGGAGCCAAGTGTTAAGTGCCTGAGACTATGGGAGGGCAAATCACATTATAAACAACACAGAAACACACACACACACACACACACACACACACACACACACACACACTCAAAGACACCTGTCTATGGGGGCAGATGGTGCAGTTTAAGTCTTGGTTTTCTGGACAAGAACTTAAGCTTCTGCTGTCTGTTCACTCAGTCACCGACATTTATACAGCTCTTCCTTTAGTCTTACACTTTTATTTACTTTTCCCTAGTTTTTAATTCAATGATTGTGATACATATTTTGTAGCCATATTCGACAATTAGATTTATATGTCATTTTAGTATATATCATGTATACTCCCTTAAGTTGTATTTTCTGAAAGAAATAATTCACATAGTATAACCGATACCATTATTTTAGGCTTTATTGTTTCCTGAAACTTTGTTGTTAATGTACCAGAACAATTTTATGACTGACAATCTTTTGTCTTTTATTGGAATATTTGCTGCATTGGCATTTTAATGAAATTACTGATAACTCTGAAATTAGTTTTTTCCCTTCATACCTAATGCTTCCTTGATCTTCCCAAAGATGGTACTATGTAGCCTCATAGGACAGGTAATTGGTATTAAACTGCTCAGTTGTTTTTCAAATAGCAGTTCTCTGGGTCAACTAGGCTGCTCAATGAGCCTTTAGAAGAAGTTCCCTTTGTTTGGGTTAATATAGAAGAAGTCATCTTTTTTCTGTCTCCCAGGGATAGCAGTGGTTCACTGTCAAACTTAGCCATGGACACAATTCTGAGACTACTCAGTCTTCACCTTTTTAATATTTGGGTGTTGCATTGACTTCATGGGATTCAAGAAACGTTTTTTGTGTTCTTTCTCAGATGAGCTAACATCTCACTGCAAAATGTGTGATCACTTGGTACCTTCTGCTTAGTTCACAACCTCTGGGGACTCAGCCAATGCAAGGTAGAAAGAATATCATTTTGAGTTCCTATAATACTAGTTTCTAGAATAATAATTGGCACCTCTAGGTTTTTTTTTTTTTAGGAATTTCTTTTTAAAATGTAAGAATTGTATATTTGTTAAGATTGAATTACAGTATTATTTTTCTGTTGAGACTATAAAATATTTTTATAAGATTTTTTCAGAACAGAAGAAGTCTGATTTCATTAAAATTAATTGCTGAAGCACTGCAGAAATGGTTCAGTTGTTAAGAGCCTTCACTGCTCTGTCAGAGAACCCAAGTTAGGTTCCTAGTGACCATGCACAACCGTTCACAACCACCTGTAACTCCAGCCCCAGGGCATTTAGAGTCCTCTTATGTCCCCCACAGGCACTGTACCCTCATAACTCTTCCTCCTCCTACATGTACATAATTTTAAAAGAAAATGAAGCAAAAAGAAAGAAATATAAGCCGAGGCAGTTGTACGGATCAATCAGTAGATGTGCCTGCTACTCAAGCATGGCAAACCAAGTTTCATCATCAGAACCCAAGTGAAGCAGGAAGCAGAGACCTGATTCTGAAATTCTATACTTTGACTTCCACATTGTATCACTGTGCCTTCCCATCATCCATGCACCTGTTGCCTATACACTATCCAGTAATAACAAAATAATTACTAAATTACAAGCTAAGAGATTAAGGCCATCCTACTGATTGTACTAATTCAATGAACTTTAGATTTGTTGAAGCTCAGCAAAATATTATAAATACTATTTAAGGATTCTATTGCAAATACTCTTTTCCAAATTTTGCAATTGAACTCCCCCCCCCTAAATCAATCATTTCTCAACAAGTACCATATAAATTGTTCTAATGACAATTTATACTCATGTTTTGTGTCCTGTTATATAGCAAGTTCCTTTCTGACAAACCATGCATCTTGAGGGGAAACTCATTATTAAGATAGAGGATGTTCAAAAGAACATCCTACAAGAAATATCATTATGACACGGGATTTCTTTGCAGGGGGTGGGGGTTGAAGCACTTCATCCAACATGGTGGTAGTTAAGCTTAAGAAGTAAACAAATCACTTGTTTGAAAAAGTCCATGATACTGAGCAGATCCACTAAGCCCCTGCATCACAAGCATATTTAAGCTGTAGGAGGACCTGCTAAGAGAAGATGTTTAGATAATCTGAGAAACTCAGAAGAGTCTCAGACCAACTGAGCCACCAGGAAAGGTCACTGCCCAGCCTGCTGAGCTGGCTGCCACTTGTACAGTGAGCCCCATGTTTCCAACCTTCACGAATTGCCATCTGTGCTGAGATGTGCTTTGGTGACACAACTTTGTGTTATTTCTGCTTCTGTCAGTAGTCCCAAATTAATAATCCTATAATTTAACCAAGTAAACATTACTTCACCAAGTTGGACTTTATCAGCAGGCTTACTTTGGTCTGTTGTCAGTTTTCTATCTGAGGTGAATAGATGTTTGCTCATATCTCCCCAGACAATATAACACAGGTTCATGTCCTTTGCACCAGAATTAAAATACATTTTCATGAACATTCAAATTACTTTGCTGCTGACTATATTTTCAGTGGTCTCACTCTGCCTTTTTCTCTTGAATATATACCCATATATTTGACACAGATAAACTATGCTGTGATGTTAAGAGAGTTTTTCTAGTTCCTTTGGAGTTATTTCAACTTGCTTATTAAAGTTACAAGTTCATTACCAACCAATTAATATTTAAGTTCCTAAGTGGAGAAAAATTTTGTTCTCAGTGATAAGAAGGAAAAAAAAACTCTTAATTTTGCTAAGTGGTGAAGTAATTATTATATTATTATATATATGAGATTATAATATTAAATATATATTTATTAATTAAATATTATAAATTATATATATTAATTTCTGGAGGATAACTGGTAAATTTGAGTTGGTTTACATTTACTTAGTTTTTATAATCTACAAAACCCAATGCACTCCGCTATCATTCTATATTGTTTGTTTGTAACCATAGTGTAGAAGTAGTCCTGACATTCCTGTTGAAATGTCGGGAGTGCAGTTGCCTACTGTTGCTGGCTGATTTTCTCTCACCTTCTGCTCTCTGCAGATGATGAGCTTTGGAAACAGATTTCCTAATATTTGTAAGCTGAAGTAGTTTTGCCATGCCTGCCAAACGTACATTGATTCTGTACACATCCTCCATTTATAGTAATCTTTGTCACTTTTAATGGTTTCTCAGAGCCCCAGGGAATATGGGAAACGAAATTCTCTTCAATAAGAAAACTATTGACCAGGTTGATGAAGGGTAAATTGTAAACAGGATATTGGGATTTATAGATTTTTCTCCTAATAGCTATCAATTTGGCGTGGGAAGGTACTTCCTAAAACTTCATGCTCAATCTCTCAAACTGTATAGGCAGAAGACAAGTGGGGCTGGCACTTAAAAAAACCTGCAGTAATATTTGCTATTTTTATGTCTCCAACATGGACAAACGGAAAAAAGCCCAAGACCCTGAAGGTATTTTGGTCAGGCCACATGCAAAATTATATTATTTTTTCAGAACTCCTCTTACTTAATTTCATAAGTCATTTTTCATATCCACATAATGGGTCACATATCTTCAGGAGTTGCTTTAAAAATGTCAGCATTTTTTTTTTCTAATGCATGTTCCAAGATGCATCATAAAGTTAAGTTATTGTTCAGGGACAACTATAGTTTTTAATCTGTAAACAATCTGTTAGGCCCCAGGCAGGTAGTGCACATCTCTAAACCCGGCACTTGGGACAGTGGATAAGAAAGACCCTGTTTCTAAAGGACCCATAAGACCATGGAATCACTGATCGTATTTCTTTACTTAACTGGTAAAGGAATTGGTAGCTTGCCTAAAGCATCACTCCCTGAATCTAGATTACAGTATATTTCTGTATTAGAAGTGTTGGAAACAATGACTAGTGTAGCTCTATTCCTGCTGCAAAGACTAGATCTGCTCTGTGAAAATTGTGTTACTCTGTATGTGTGCATGCTGTGTGTGTTCAAAAACTGTAGTATAGTGTCGAATAGAAAATGGCATCATTCCTATAATTCCTGCTCATACTGATATACTTAGTTCTAATATTACTAAATTTGTTTGAACACACACATGCACACATTTAAGGAAATGGGTAATGTATATATCTACCAATTTGTTTATTATCTCACCATAAAGAAACTCCATGGGGAAAAAAAGAAACAGTTGCAGAGTATTAGGGACAAGTGTAGACTAATAGAAAGGACAGAATTATTTTTCTGGCTTAGCCTGCTCAATGTGAAGAGGGCTATGTTTGCTAATTGGTTTTGTGGAAATTAGATTCCTGTCATATTACAAAGGTCAGGAGATTAGGGGCAGAGTTCTATCTGTCTTGCTGATTAAATTTCAGGGGATTATTCTCATGTCTCTGGGATTCACTTATATGGACTGAAGAACTTATTCAGACCCTGGGTGAAGATTTACATTTGAAAGTGACATAAAAAGAATATATAATACAAATTTTCTTAAGTAAATGTCTAGAAAAAAATGAGGCCAGAGATGTATAGCTGGGAATAAATCTAACAGGTTTAGTATATCTTGCATCATCTTTATAAATACCCATACCCAAAGTATATTTGTGAGCTTTGTGCTTGTTTCAAGTGAATTGACAAATCTCAAAAATGACCACAATGCAATGAATATTTCTGTTTCCACAATGAGCTGTGAAAAATTAAATGCATTTTCATTACATCATTTGAAAAGACCCCTGGGTCACATAGCTATTACAATCCTGATCCCTTAGCAGCTGAGACTGCCTCCACAAGAAGTGCACAAGACTGGGTTTCTTATTAATAAATCATGGGTCAGAAAGGGGCTCCCAGAGTACCACCCCGTCCTGATGGACTATTGGTGGATTCTTGCGAAGGAGAGAACTTACGATGCAAGACTCATTTAGTAAAATTTCAATAATTCCCATAGTTTAAAAGAATTAACACTATTTAAATATCAAGTCTTTTTCTATACAGAAAACAAACTTAACTGTGAGCTTTTATAAGATTAAAACAATAACAAAACCCAACTTATATACAATATGCAATGAAATAAATTTTCCCATTTGAAAATGCAGATGTAGGGGCATAGGAAGGAGACATTGAACTGAAGAAAGAGCAGTCCAAACAGTGTAAACATACTGATTGCACAGTTCCATGTCCAGTGTCTGGGCTCAAGGTAGTAGCATTTATGCTCCAGTGGCCTTGAGTGGCCCTGACTCTATAGCCTTGATGCTAAGATAAACACAAGCAGTCTATCTCTTCAGCTAGATAGATCAACCTAGTGCATCCAGCTTTCCGTAATATATATTTCACGTTCCTGGAATCTCCAATACTCTGTACTCTCCACTCAACTTAGGCTTCATCCTAACAGCTTCGCTCTCAGTTTACTAATAGACTCTGTGGAAGTATTTGGAGGTGTGGCCTTGTTGGAGCAGATGTGGCCTTGTTAGAGGAAGTGTGTCATTGTGGAGGTGGGCTTTGAGACCTTCCTCCTAATTGTCTGGAAGTCAGTCTTCTCCTGTTTGCTTTCAGATCAAGATGTAGAATTATCAGCTCCTGCACCATGCCTGCCTGGATGCTGCCATGCTCCAACCTTGATGATTATGGACTGAACCTCTGGACTTGGAAGCCAGCCCCAATGAAATGTCATTATAAGCGCTGCCTTAGTCATGGTGTCGCTCCACAGCAGTGGAAACCCTAAGACTCACTATGTGGAATCTAATAGTGTTACACATTTTCTAAATGTGATAGATTTCTGAATCATTGGTGTAGGTCTCCATAATCCTGTTATTCTTGAATGATGTATTCCTGAATTAGAACTGCATGGATAATGCGTCCAAGTACAGTTACCCATTTGAAAATTCAGACTTGACTCCCCTTGAATCCTGGTATCTTTACCTGCAAATATGAAAAAAAATATCCATAGGTCACAATTTTCTAGCAATGAACTCGGAGTTTTGAATATTTTTAATCATCTTAGAAATGAATGTTTCTGAAGTAGATTGGGATTATCATCCCTGATCTTCTGAGATCCCACCGTGCTGCTCCACTCACGCCTGCTCACAGTACTCTGGGCTTCTTAGGCCTGTAGCACTATATGCTTTTACATTCTCCCTTCTAACCAGTTCCAAGGACCTCCAAATCAGGGCTCAATACATAACTCAGAGTGTTGATTCTCTTGTACCCACACTACGTCCTACACATTCACATAAAGAGGACCTGTGGCTTTCTGACCCCTGTGGATTCCTGAAAGCAGAGGCTGCATGTAAACTCTCACAGGCAAGCATTCCTGAACATGAAGGAGACAGCAACAACAATACCAACGATCTTTGAACTATAAGATCAGATGTGTTATTGCAACAACTCCCCTCCCATTACCAGTTCTCTGGATTAGTCATTTTTTTTTTTTTTGTTACTTTGACCAAATACCTGACAAGAGACAAGAATGGGCAGGGAAGGAGCTAGTAGCTCACAGTTTCAGGAGATGGAGATGCTTGCAGTCGGGAGAGTGAGCTGCTTCAGGGTACACAGAACTGGCTGAAAGGCACTTGTCATATAGGAACAATCACAAAGCAGAAAGGCTTAGGCCAGAACCAGAGCCTGCACGGAGTTCTATAAGCTCTTTTCCTATGGTCTCCAGCCCTATTTCTGCCAGCTAAGCCCCAGGTTCAAGGGATTCCACAGCCTACTAAAATAGTTGCTACCATCTCTGAACCAAGTGCACAAACATATAAATCTGCAGGAGGCAGTTTGTGGTCAATGCTAAAGAAGGAAGGAAGGAAGAAAAGAAGAAGGAAGGAAGGAAGGAAGGAAGGAAGGAAGGAAGGAAGGAAGGAAGGAAGGAAGGAGGGAGGGAAGGAAGGAAGGGTATTTGCTTAAAACCTTATTATAGAAGCAATAAGAATATAATTCAGTATTGCATATAGTTAAATTTATAGTCATATAGACAAAAATGAGTACAAAATCTGTACCAAACTTTATACCAATATATTATAAATTAAAAGAGAAAAAAATTTACCTCCTTAAGGGAAAAGAAAAGTTACTTTGTGATCATGTCTTCTTTTTTGAGAAAAAAAAATTAAAGAATAAAACTTTCCAGTGTGCATGTTTATAGTTTTGCTGGCAATAAGGCCAGAACCCTTTAGAGAGAAAGCGGGGATTCTGGACTGCTAAATTGGTTCATGTAGTTTGGAGGTCTCCAGGCCTCATTTGCAGGAAGAATATAAAACAGTGTGGAGCTACAAGTTGCAGAAATCCAGCTCTGGAGTACTGTGAGCAAGGTTTCATGGGACCTAGCTGTTTGCGCTCTAAGGACAGTATTGCAGAGGGTAGTCTAGATAGTGAAAACTAGCTCAAGAAGGTGCAGGGGGAAACAAGGATATTGCACTGGAAAGTGAGACAATCGTATTGTCTAAAGACTCTATAGGGAAAGTGTTGGCGGGACCAAAGGGATGGTCCAGGGCTTGAGAGTGCTTGGTGTACATAAATTAGAATGAGAAGTTCAGAGTTCAGATCCCAGCAACCTTGTTACAGGCTGGGGATCCAGCAGGAGAATGACAGAGGAGAATACCTGATAAGCTCTGTGTCCTCTGTGTGCACACACGCACACCTACACACACGTGCACACAACAGACTCATAGATAAGCATACACATGCCAGACAAATGCCAGACACACACTGAGGGGGAGGGGGGGGGAGAGGTTAGAGGAAGACTACCATCTTTTAATTGATTTTGTTTACTCGCAGTTTGAATTTTAGGTGATTCAGCATTTATAAAGGGAAGAAACACTGGAGGGAGGGTAGGCTAGGAGGAGGAAGAGGTTTACCACCGTGGTAAAGTGACTGAATAAAAACATCTGGTGATGAAAAACGGGATATTGGCCCACAGCATATTTTGCAGCCTTCTATTCTAGGTGTGCCTTCCAGAAAAGACAATCGCAAATATTTCTGTGATTTAGGACTAATCACACTTATTCAAGCATAAGAGAAGGGACTAAATCATATATTCAAAGTCAACATTATCTCTCCCTCTAATCAAGCAATGCAGCTACAGAATTCAATGCTTTCAAAGTAGAAGGTGACAGCTTTCTTCTCACTGGTATGTTCCCACCTGCTGCTCACACTCCCTCCTTCCCTCCCTCCCTCCCTCCCTTTCTCTTTCTCTCCCCTTCCTCCCTCCCTCCCTCCTCCTCCTCCTCTTCCTTTTCTCCTTTCTTTCTTTCTTTCTTTCTTTCTTTCTTTCTTTCTTTCTTTCTTTCTTTCTTTCTTTCTTTCTTTGAAAGTCTTTTAAAGTAACTGAATCTTTACCTTACAATAAGGATGTTAAAAAAGTGTGAGGCTACAGTCATGACATGTTGCTGATGTACACACCCATTTATGACCTATGACTTTACTGGAGTGATTGAGCTACACTTGACTTCACGGATTTGCTGTATTTTGTTGCGGTGAGTTTAGCTAAACCACTTTGCACCCTTCCGCAGGTCACACTCCCAGCCACCCAACAGAGCTCTCTGGATTCTTGAATGAAACACACACACACACACACACACACACACACACACACACACACACACACACACACATACACACACACCAGTTAATTTTAATGTGCCTTGACTAGCTTAAAGGCTAGGCCATTCTAATCCTCTGCGCAGCTAGCATATGTTGCCCTATTAAGTACTGGGCAGCCCCTCCCATAGGGACGCTTTTTCCTTCCACCTACATATTGGATGAATTTTCTTCTGCGGCTTTAAATCTGATCCGTCTCCCTCTGAATCATGGTGATTCTCCTCCATTCTTTCTTCCAGTTCCTAGTCACAACAAATCTAAAGGTCCCACCTCAATCTATCTGTCCAGCCATTGGTCATTGACTCCTTATTGATCAATCAGAAACCCACTGGGGACAATGATGCCCCATTTTGGGGGATAGATTAATTCAAAGCATTAGAACAGTATTTTGCCTGAATACATGTTTTCCTACATGGAAAGCATAAGTAAGGGAACATGTAAATATCTGGCCTCCTCTCCAATTTCATTATAAATATGATTATTAGTTTTCAGGTGGTTATAAGAACCCCACCTCCAAGTTTTCTCAGAAATTTCTGTTGGGCTCAGGGTGGAAGCTGAGAAAACTCATTTCAGATATGGAAGCTTAAAACTGAAAGTTTTATTTTCTGAGTGCTCAGGGAAGCAGCCAGTTCAGAATGTGAACTGTGTCCCTGAAGGGAAGTTGTACCACCTTTTTAAAGGACGGGAACACAAAGCAAGGAGGGAGGTGGGGAGAGCTGTAGTGTTAATCAAATGTATTTTGACATTATGGGCTAAGCAAGGGAGTACACATTGGAGACTCGGCGACTTGGCTTCAAAGTTCTTAATTTATTCCTCTAGACATTGAACTGGAGTTCAGAGAGATAAGGGGACAAAGAAGCAGGTCAGCTGCATGTAGTTAATTAGGGAATAACAGAATTGGTTATGTGTTTTTACAACTTACACATTTTGGTTTAAATAACAGCAATTTCTATATTCTTAACTGGTTAACAGACAGTTAAGAAGACATTTGGGGAACTGGGATAGACATTTGTTCCAAGGTCTGGGAACATGAACTTGTTTGATCCTGTCAGCACAGTAGAGAAGTTGTCCCTAAGATGTCTGGACTCAACTGTTTACAATAGAAGCTGCTAAGCTGTAGGGAAGTGCCCAGCTTCCCTAGGGCCAGGGACCTTGAATTTTATTTTTCCCTGTGATTCAATGGAGTCTGAAAATGAAGTCCTTAGAATAAGTTTCTTTTGCTTGTTCCCGACATTCCATTGCTTTAAAGATTTAATTCTAGAATATGGAGAATTTATTCATCAGTTTCTCCTTTGTAATAGTCTCTGTGAGTATGGACACCTGCAGAAATTTTTCCAGGGAATTTTCCCTGTATCCTTATTATGACTTACAGGGGAAGCTTTGTATCAAGACACAGGAGACTTACTATTTGCTGCATCTCGATTTCTCCTCAGAGAGTCAATTTTGATGTTACAGTGGCTTATGGGGAACTGGTTATATTTCAAACACTCTTCTTCTTAGAAAAAAAAAAACATTTTATTGATTCTTTGTGAGTTTCACATCATCATCACAGTGACCCTGGTCATGTCCCTGTCCCTTCATAACTATCCTCTATCCTTGAAACTCCCCATAGAAATAGAACATGCACAAATAAATAAACAGACAAACAACACTAGAAAACAAAGCATGGGAAACATCCCAACATGGAATCTGTAGTGTGTCACAGTGTGTCCCACAGGGCATCCCTCTGTCCACTCAGCTTCACTTGTAATGAGTCACTGATCTGGCTCAAGATCTCTGACTCCCATGACACCATTAATACTGGATCCTCACTAGACTCCTCTCAGTTAAACTGGTGTTGCCCGGTGTCATAAAGATCCTCCAGCTTTGAAAAAGTGGGACTGGCTCTTTCATGTGTCCTAACCGTTCTCAGATAATATAGATTTTGGTGTAGGCCAATCAGTGTCCTGGATCTGGGCCTGGTAGCTAAGGTGGTAGCTGAACTGGTCAAAATCTCTTATCCACAACACCAGGGTGAGAGCTCCCACACTGCCTAGGCTAAGCCACCTATGACCACCACCAGCTAGATGCAGGGTCAGCTCTTCTGCCCATATGCTCTCCAAGGCCTGCTCACTTGTACCCACACTTCCAGAGTCAATTCCCCTGTGCCACCCAGTCAAGGTGCTGGCCTCCCTCTCCCAAGGGCTGCAACCTGTGAGGGGCTAGGCCAGCTCTCCACTCTCACACCCTAGGGGCTAGCTAACCTGTGGCTTTGTCATTACATCAAGGCCAGCTCTGTTTCCTTGCTTAGGCAAAGTGCAGGGGCAGTTCTTAAGGGTGCTATAGCCAGCGAGGGGACATGGGGGGGGAGTGGGGGGAGGAATCTTCTGCTCTCCTGACTTGATCCCAAGGCCAGATCTCCTGGCCACTGTGGATGACTTAGGGGGAGGGGGAGGGCATTACCCATGCACCCTCACCACCTCACACCAGGGCCAACTCTCCCTCACTGTTCCTCAGAGCTGGCTCATCTGCTCTTCCTCCACCAGGATCATCACCACTGTCCTCTGAGGCAAGGTGCAGGGCCTGCTCTCCTGCAAACACTCTATTCCTTAGGAGACTCTTTTCAATCCATCAATTCATTTTCCCCATTAAAATCTACATTTACCATGAATAGACTCATCTTTTGTTGTTGGCAAATATTATTTATGAAATATAAGTCTTCCATTTTCAGAAAGCCAATTTCCTTTGCTGCGAAGAGTCAGAAATTCTGTGTTTTTATCTGACATAAGCACCTGGCCCCTGAAATTTCTTAGTTTGGTGACTGCCACTGTCATTTATCAGGGTAGCTTTGTGATAGGTACATTCAATTCAAAATCCCCCCAGTCTTAAACTAGGCCAGTGTTCAAAGTAAAATAAATCCTCAAATTCAAGTACAAATAAAGTTTCTGAGTCATCCATTCCTTGCTACAAAACCTTTCCTTCATTTCTTTAGACAGGTGATGAAAGTGCATCTCTCCTTCTCAGTTTCTCTTCAGACAGACCTCCCAAATTTGCATAGGACAGTCAAATTGGGTTCAGTCAATGTCATTAACTTAAGAATGTTGGTATACCATGTGTAAGTGAGCTCTGATCATATTTCCAACAACACCTTTAGGAAGCTGGTTCATTAAAGACACTGAAAATGTCCAGGTTTAATGAACAGACAATAAGAACTTGTATCTATTGACTGCCTAGAAGAAATTGGAATATCAAGTCCATTTATGTTTTCCTAAATTACTGCTCTTTATGTAATACAGAAGAATGGTCTGTGATATTAGTCTTTAAGGGACAATTAAAAGAAAGGAAAGTCTTCTAAAACCCCTAATCTTTGACCATAAGCAGGACATACATCCACAAAGACAAAAATATATTTAAAAAACTATTCAAACCTTTTGGTACCAGAGCAAGCAAGGCTAGATGCTTATGTAACTAGAGATAGAAGCATCTGCATTATACAAAATATGATAAATTAATCTACACACATGTATATGCATATATACCATATATGCACAGATATGCACCCACATAACACACACACACACACACACACACACACACACACCACACATGCAGGGTTCTATCTCTAGAAATTTACGGCTTCCTTCCTTGTGTTAATTGTCTAAAATATACTGCTTTCTTGAAGGTGCTCTATTAACTTGGTTTAAAGATCTCTTTCTAAGATATATATATATATATATATATATATATATATATATATATATATGAATATATGTGCAAAAACTCTTCTGATAATTTCCCTTGCTAATTTGTCTTTTCTTATAGGAATGTCTTCCAATTAAGAGCTTACAGAAGCTAAGAAACAAATGATAAGAACCAGTAAAGAACCACTCTGTCCTTTACTATTGAAGTTAGAGGGGAAAGGCATTCTATCTTTGATGAAAGAAATTTTGTTTCAGGAAACAAAAATTCTTTTCCATCTTTCGTTTGCTCATTTGAATGATACAGGGTGACTTTTCCCAGACTGCAACTGACTGAAACAAACTGGCTACCCTTTGTACTTGTACTTTACATATTAGATTTTGAAGACATTAACATTTGTAGGCCTTGAGAATTAGAATCTTCAAGGATATTTAGAGAGTTATTGTCTTAGTCAGGGTTTCTATTCCTGCACAACATCATGACCAAGAAGCAAGTTGGGGAGGAAAGGGTTTATTCAGCTTACATTTCCATACTGCCATTTATCACCAAAGGTTGCAGGACTGAAACTCAAGCAGTTCAGAAAGCAGGAGCTGATGCAGAATCCATTTAGAAGGGGTTTTAGAATCCAAGGAGGGA
>NC_034604.1:46419767-46440274 GCF_900095145.1 Mus pahari | reverse complement strand
GTCACAGGAATACCCCACTATCCTGGTACCAATTTGTCTCACTCAGGGTTTCTATTCCTGCACAAACATCATGACCAAGAAGCAAGTTGGGGAGGAAAGAGTTTATTCAGCTTACATTTCCATACTGCTGTTGATCACCAAAGGATGCAGGACTGAAACTCAAGCAAGTCAGAAAGCAGAAGCTGATGCAGAATCCATGGAGGGATGTTCTTTACTGTCTTGCCTGTACTGGTTTGCTCAGCCTGTTCTCTGATAGAATCCAAGACTACCAGCCTAGATATGGCACCACCCACAAGGGGACCTCCTGCCTTGATCATTCATTGAGAAAATTTCTTACAGCTGGATCTCATGAAGCATTTCCCCAACTGAAGCTCCTTTCTCTGTGATAACTCCAGCTGTGTCAAGTTGACACAAAACTAGCCAGTACAGGTATAGATCAAATATAAAGTGAACAATACACAAACCTATGTTTTGTCATGATAATTCTATTTCAGGAATTAATCAAGTAATCCTTTTGATCTTGAAAAAAATGGCAGCAACCAAAATCAACTAATGAAATGGAAATTGATTTCTTACTCTATAAAAATTCTTAAGTTTTAGAGAAATTAAACTGTACATACCTGGAAGCATCATCACGATTGCCTAGCTTTAACAGCACTAGAACTGTTTACATGTACTGCCAGGAGAGAAAAGCAATCAAGTTTACCCAGTTGAGAGCCATGAGTTCTACAGTAACAATTGGTTTGGCTTACAGTATGTGGTTGCTGTCATGATAGTGGCATAGATGTTATGAGAGTAATTGACATTTTGAGATTTGATTTGAAGTATTATCCACACAGGGGAACTTATATCTGATACTGTTAACTGGGCTAAAATCCCAGTATAGGATAGGTCATAGGCTGTTGGGGGAAAAGAATCTAATCCTTTTCTTCTTCTAAATGAACAAAATTGCCACGACCCCAGACTCTGGCCAACAGAGGTGTGGAAAAGACTACACATACACCAATGCAGGGTTCAAGCAACTACCACAGCTTCTGCTTCAGCTTCTGCTTCAGCTTCGGCTTCTGCTTTATTCTGGGGGATCGCCCAATTCATCCGCATCCATCCTCTGAACTTGTCTCTCACCACTCTTCATGATCCAATCAGCACTCAGCACGCTTTGTAGACGAGCCATGCACGCAGACAGGGTGCGAGTTGATAGGCCAGTGACTCAATATCATGCTGTATGACGCTATGTGTCAGGCAGGCAGCACATGATCATTCAAGTGCACATGTTCAGGTTCTTGGTAAACAAGCAGGGATCATGGGGCTTGGCAATGAGCTAGGGCGCCATCTTGGCCCATGCGGCCCCACCCGCTTCCCACAATAATAATAACCTACTCTCTAATTTCCTATCATTATACACCCAGATTAGTAAATTTCTCAAATCTTATCTTCCTTTTGGGAGGCCTTAGCCTCTCTTCACAGTTAATGATAGACTCATAACTGCTGAATGTACAGAGAATAAAAAAAAAAAAAAGCTGTGTGTAGAGCACTCTGTTCCAAATAAGACTTCATTGACACCACCATCTGTCTCCACCCTCAAGGCTCATGGTAAGGTGGCAGGAGTGTAAAGTAATTTACTGAGTCATAGGCATCTGACCTTGCTATACTTAGTATTATTTCTGTAGGCACTCTACTTTTCTCTCATTCAGTAGCATTTTTCCTAAAGCTACTTGTAGTACATTCATGTATAAATTACTCCCTTGGAAAACATTTTTTTTTTTGCTTTAATGAATTCTATGTATCTCACTTTGTAGTCTCTTGGTCTAATTTGGTCAGGTCTTTATTTGCGATATTTTGACTTAATTCACATCACCCTACAGTGTCTGTTTTGTGAAATTTTTGTCCAGGTTTGTCAACTTGCAATTGCTTCAAATTTACTTTCTCATATTTAGAATAGTCAAGTGTCAAGAGAGTATCTTGACAAAGAGCTCCAAGAGATCTGATAAGTTACCCATTATATATAAGCCACAGATGGGTGTTTGAATGGAGCTTGTTTACAAATACTGAGTTAATTGGCATACATTTTCAAGTTCTGCAGCTTCAGAGACTTTAATGAACACTCCATACAATTGACAATCTGAGAACTTTAAAAAATGCACAGGGACATTAAACACACTTCCTATAGTGATCATAATTAAATAACCACAGTAAAATTTAAGTCATACCAGCAGCTGCCAGGCAAGATTTATTTAGTCTGCTTTTCATCTGTAATTACAACTTTAATTAGTTTGTAAAGGATGATAGCTCCCATTACTTCCACTATGGGCTCCTTTCAGCATTCTCCTTAACTTTACATTGTAATTGTTTAGAAAACTAAATATTGATTTCAAAATGTAAATGAGATAATGATGATTAATTATCTGAGACTTTGCAATAAAATATGGACAATTGAATAATTTTCTTTCATTTACAAAGGTATAATTAGCTTGTAAAGTAGTTTATATTGCAGCATTAATTATCAGGAAATAACGATTTTTAGAAGATACATATGAACAAACTTAGGAAACCAGCCAGCTAAAAAAGAAACATGTTCTACTTTAATAGAGAAAGAACTTAGGGAGACAATATCCCAATTAGATCTCTTAGTCCACTAACTAAAATCTCCAGTGCCAAGAATGGATTATATCTTGCTAAGTAATTGGCCAAAGGTGTCCAAAAGACTGCCCTCTCTCAAATGTCACAGACTACTGCCAAGTCTATTCGTTGTTCTCCACAACCTGAGGGTAAGGCACCATTGTAAAGGCGAAGTTAAGCTGGCATCCAACTTGAAGCTTCATCCCTACTGCCTAGTGTTTGTCATACCAAAAAGATAGTATCCTGCACGTTACTGGATGAGAAAGGCAGTCAACAATATCATCCAGCTACAAACCCTGCAACAACAGCGACCTGAGTACAAGGTATACAGATTCAATAGTGACACAGATATGGTAGTCAGAAACCATTGTTTGAATAGATTTAAGACCAACTCTATTGGGTTGAACCCACAACTGATACTTCTAAAGTGTCTCAGAACTGGAGACTAGATAATTCATGGGCTTAGGGGAAAATCTACTGCTATTGTCTATCAAAGGAACACAACAATAGAATGCATCCTAATAACATATTGCTCTATTCACAGATCAGTACCTCACACAAACCATATCACAGAAACTTATTCTTGCAGTAGATGGGAATGAACACAGTAATTCACAACTAGAAAATGCTCAGAAGGTGAGAGACATTGCGGCACTCAATCCTAAATTAGTTGTCTTCATAAAACCCCTCCAATAGGGAGTGGGGATCTGTTTGGAAGAGGATGTGGAAATGTTGTAAGATCCAGAGATGGTGATTGACTCCAAGAAAACATTGTCTTCACAATACAATGGGAATATTATACATAGGAACTCACAGAGACTGTGGGAACATGCACAAAATCTACACAGGTCAAGCCAGATGGGGGGTACCAACACTGAAGAAGGGAAGTGGAGATGGAATCCTACCTTTAACTTAAAGTTATTTGCAATTGACACTTGCTGGCAAAGGGAAGAATCACGTTTTTCCAATGGAGTTTTACTGGGCATAAGAGCATGTCCTGAACCTAGGAGTAGTTGGCCAAAACAAAATGAACTCCAGAAGTTTTGTGGTTTTTATTTAAGAGAGAGAAAAAGAAAATAAATTTTGCTGGATAGGGAGGTGGGGATGACCTGGGAGGAGTTATGAAATGCAAAATATATGGTAAGGAAATATGATTTTTTTATAAAATGAGGAAAACTTTAGAAATTTTTTCTATACTTCCAAAAAAGAAAACCACACGATACTGCAAAACAAGTAATTTAGATATAATTTTAGGAAAGTCATATTGTATTCTTCTTCCAAATAGTCCTCTATACTATTGTAAAAAGTTAAAGACCAGTTTAGCATATTTAAGTTAAATGTTATGTCATTCATGATGAGAAGGCTACTAGGCAACGTTACACTGAAAACCAAGTTAAACACCACAAACTAACCATAAAGTCTAGATCTGGTCAGGAAACAGAGTGGCCTTCTGGAGATTTCTCCTCCTCCTTTTTTTTTCCCACTTAAATGTTACTGGCCAGTTTTGCCCCAAGTATGCAGTTTTATTCATGCCTTGATATGTTAAGAAATACCTAGTTGAGATTTGAATTCTGTCAATAATAGTTTTCAGGAGACACAATTATATGTTGATTTTAATTGCTCACACTTAGCGACCAAGTTAAAACCAGCATTTAGTAAGAGCACCATGGCCTGTGATGTCCATTCAGAAGCAGCAGGCTGCAGCAGGAGCATCATAAGCTCAGAGCTAGCATAGTCTACACGAGGATACCCTGAAGAAACACACACACACACACACACACACACACACACACACACACACACACACACACACACGCACACGCACACGCACACGCACACGCGCAAACACACACACACCTTTGTAACAACGCTTAAATACTATACACTATAATCAATTCTAGTGCTGCTTTTGGGTGGGTGGGTATTAGGAAGTTTCTCAAATGTCAGCATTATTTATAAGGACAATGGCATTATGGCCTTGAAGCTTACATTGGCACATGACATTTATCGAAATATTCCTTAGAATATGTACTTGAGAAAAATCATGATTGCAGCTTTCCATTCCCCATTTCTCCTCCTTGCTGAATCCTCTTAACTTTATTCACATAGTTTTTTTTTTTTTTTTTTTTAATCATTATCCACTGAAGAATAACAGGAGACTGGCATGTGGGGTCTCTTTCCATTTCACAATTACTTTCTGTCTAGGATATTCCGTAGATATCTTTCTTTTCCAAATTAAGCAATAGGGATTAAGCAAGAGCACTTAAACTAAACACATATCTCTGTCAACTTTCCTTCTTCCTCTTCTTTGCACAGTGGTCCCGTAAATTTGATCATAGTGATTTCATCTTCCTTTCTTCTAAACTAAACCAAAATATCTTATTATAGACATATCCAACAAATATATAAATAATGAGTAACAGCTCACATTGCTACCTAGGAGAAATATGATTTCTAAGTAATCTTTAATTATCACACCCAAATGATCAAGGTTGGCCTATGGCAAGAAACTTGTGTGCCATTTGATTTCCTACCTGAGACTGCTATTGTTTAAACTTATTTGGGTATGGCCGAAGTCAATCAGGACAACCAGAAAAAACACTGGGCTGTGTTTCTTCCAGTCCATTGTCTGGGATTAGGAGTGGCTTTTACTCTTTGCACAGAATGATGTACAAGCATGGCTGAACTTCTCAGGTGGCACCAAAATGGTTTTGTGAAACCAATAAGCAGTGTTATTCAAGAGATGTCACTTACGGCATCATCCCTATGTAAAATATATTTTATACTTCTTTTCTTCTCAAAACAACCCTTTAGAACTCAATTTATACCTACTTAGCTGGGCTCTTCTAATTCCTTTGGATTTTTGCTTTTGTGACGTTTTGTGTATCTGAGCAGTACAGGGACTGTTTCTGAGTACCAGCTTTTTGGTGTGCCCTTTCTCATCCACAACTTTGATAAATTCACAGTTAAAGGATAAAAGTCATTAAGCTATTTTTTTCATAGGGTAAACATGGTAGATATAACTGTAATATGAAATACAACTTGGTTACTATGAATTAAAGCTGTAAGTAAGTAGTTTCAAGTATTTAATCAAAACACACATTATCATTTTATTTTTAACAGAATACAGATTAATTTTAATTATTCATAGGAAGTTGAATTTAATGATTTTTTTTTAAAAAAAACATACTCACCAGGGCCTAAGTTTTACTTATTTATGTGAGTCAACAGACAAAAGAAAATATGAATGCTTAGAAGTTTTGGTTAGGTTGCATGTGTTGATGGTGTGATATGGAGTTAGAGTCCTCTAAAGTAAAATTTCTCTGATATAACCCATCTAGATACCATAAGCAGACTCCTTTTCGTGCTGAATGCAATCTTCATGTAAACCTAAAAGCCCCACTGCTCTCATTGTACTTGGATTCTTGCATTCCACTCTGTGAGTACACTGCAGATTTGATGCAAAAAAGGCAGAAACAATCTTAAAAGCAAGATATCCTGGCTTCGGAAAAGCTGATGAGTTTTAACCAAATTTCAAAAACCTTCAATCTTTTTCAAGTCTGATTTCCGTATTTCAGTTGATGCTGCTGATACTGAATATGAATGGCTTTATGTAACTTGAAATTCACTTCTGAACACTGAGAAATATCCTGTCATGGTTGCTTCAAAGGATGCAAAGTACTCTCTCCATTCTATATCGATTGCCCAGCTCCACCTATTGGCTTCATGATTATTCCTCCTCATCTTTGTAACTTCAATTGTTTTCTCTCATTGGGGTCCTCTAGTTAGCTGTTTTGTTTTGTTTTGTTTGTGAGACAGGGTTTCTCTGTGTAGCCCTGGCTGTCCTGGAACTCACCTCATACTCTGAGTTCCATTCCTCAGCGCTGACATGGTAAAAGTGAAAACTCCCCTAAATTGTACTCTGAAATCTACACACTGATAGACAGTGTCATATACGTGCATGTGCAAGCACACATAGAAACACAAATAAAGAAATAAAATGTAATAAAAATTGTAATGAATGGTTCAAGACTCTGAATGAGATAATCGTAATACAAGTGACACCATACATGCATGGAGTGTGTGTGTGTGTGTGTGTGTGTGTGTGTGTGTGTGTGTGTGTGTGTGTGATGTATTGGGATTGATTTCAGGGTCTTGCACATAGCTTTTGGAATTTTTATGCACCCCCTCATGAGTCATGTATAAGAAAAGCAAGATCAAACTCTTAAAGCAAAATCTATCACTTATTAAACACCACCAAATCATTAGTTGATTAATTACAACTTCACAACTATCTTAAGGTAGGTACACAGTTTGGAACCATCCTAGCTTCTTTTCTTTCTTGGTTCGGTGTTTTAAAACCTGATATAAAAGTTGTTGTAGAATTACATATTCGGAGTTGAAGAAAGCAGGTATCGTCATCCATGCACAGGTTGCTCGACTCTCTGGGAAATAAGCCAGGTATAGCTGGAGATCTGCCATGACGTGACTTGGATGGATCAATAGTTCATTCACAAAGGAAGGAATTTTTAGAAATTGGGACAGGAGAAATGGTGAGTCCATTTTGGTAGACTCAATCTAAAACAGAAGTGCTCAGCTCTGAAAGCTGAGAGAGTGCAATGGCAGAGGGTGGGAACTGGGCTTTAGGAGAGCCCCAGAAGGTATTTTAAGTGAAATATCCGTTATCTATGGAATACCATCAGGATACCAAGGTTACATGGCATCCTGTCATGGGTAAAGGAGGACAAAAAGGATAAGCTAAAGGCATAGAAAATTTATTCAATAAGAATACAACCGCTATTTAGTGGAAGACATTTGTAAAGATACAGGAAGAATCTAAACACCCAAAAGATGAGTTTGAAAAGGGGGTTAACCCACAGGTATTTTTAAAACCTTAAGAACACAGAATATAGAAAGAATATCTAAAGTTACAAGGGAGAAAACCAAGTCACAAAGAAAGTCAAACCTGTCAGAATGACAGATTTCTTAAGAGAAATTCTAAAAGTTGGGAGGACATGCATGCATAATGTATAATGTATTTCCAATCTCAGAAAGACAGTAACTCTTTTTTTTTTAAAGTTGTGTGACTTGAGTCATCTTTTCTTTTCTTTTCTTTTCTTTTCTTTTCTTTCTTTCTTTCTTTCTTTCTTTCTTTTTCTTTATTTTCTTTTCTTTTCTTTTTTTTTTCGAGACAGGGTTTCTCTGTGTAGCCCTGGCTGTCCTGGAACTCACTCACTTTGTAGACCAGGCTGGCCTCGAACTTAGAAATCCACCTGCCTCTGCCTCCCAAGTGCTGGGATTAAAGGCGTGCGCCACCACGCCCGGCTAAGACAGCAACTCTTAATTATATCCAGATTATTATATCCATCAAAAATTTTTCTTCATAATTGAAGGGGAAAGACATATCTTCCATTATGAAAACAAAGTATGGCAATTCATGGCCACTGTGTCAGCATTTAAGAAGATACTTGAAGGAATCCTAAATACTGGAAAGAAAGAAAAATTCCCATGAAGTCATAGGAAAGGACAAACTGCAGGTCAGTGACTAGGGAAAGCAGCACAAAGAAAGCTTCATTAAAGCAACATACTGATGGGGTTTAGTGCGTACATTCCAATACTAACTCAATATTAGTGGTCTCTGCTCCAATTGAAAGACACAGAGGAGTGGGTTGGATTAACAAACTGTAGCCTTGTATTTGCTTCTTGGAGTGATAATGGTGAGAGAGCACAAAGAAGAGAAAGGAAAACTTGGGGGTAACATACTCAAAATACTTTGCAAACGCCACTGAAATGTATTTATGAGACCACTTTGTACAAGGAATACGTGTAAAATATTTCAGCTAAATTGTCTTGTATAATCATCGTAAAGTGTTGTTTTAGATGCTTTGACTATATTCGTGTACACCAACAGTGGCTTCCACATAGTCTTTAATCAAATTCCTTTCAACATTCATTGTTTTGGGTTTGTTTTAGTAGAACTTGGTACTACTGAACATAGAAACAAAATCCAATAAAAAAAAAAAAAAACAAAAAAAACCTTTAACAGAATTACTTAAGGTCAAGTGTTACACTGAGCATATGCACAAACCAAAATGATTAAATTCTTTCTTTGTTCTTGGATGCATGATATCTTACAAGATTTCCAGTTTCCAATTTTACAAAGATGCCCACGTCACACTGTTAAGTACTGGTAGTCATTAGACATGTCTAGGAGACTTGAACCAATGCTTTATTACCCATAGTCTTCACTGTTCCTTCCGCTGATGGTTTCTTGGCACCTAAGTGTTGAACATGTGTTCATGTGCTTTATTTCTTAACCTGCCACTCACATTTCCATCTAACACATTTACTCTCAGGGCTTGCACAAACTTTTCCACACTGCTACCAGAGACGAGTGATAGTGCTGTAACTCTTTTTTATTCTTTCTTTTATTGGATATTTTATGTATTTACATTTCACATGTTATCCCTTTTCCTGGTTTTTCCCTCAGTTTCCCCCTATCCCATTCCCCTCTCCCTGCTTCTATGAGGGTGCTCCACCTCCCACCGGCCCACTCTTACCTCACTGCCCTGGCATTCCACTACACTGGGGAATTGAGCCTTCTCGGGACCAAGGGCCTCTCCTCCCTCTGATATCAGATAAGGCCATCCTCTGCTATGTATGAGGCTGGAGCTATGGGTTCCTTCATGTGTACTCTTTGGTTGGTTGTTTAGTTCCTGGAAACTCTGGGGGTGTGGGTGTCTTGTTGGTTGATATTGTTGTTCTTCCTAAAGGTTTGCAAACATTTTCAGCTCCTTCAGTCCTGTAACTCCTCCACTGGGGTCTCTGTGCTCAGGCCAATGGTTGACTGTGAGCATCACCTCTGTATTTGTCAGGCTCTGGTAGAGCCTCTCAGGAGACAGCTATATCAAACTCCTGTCAGCAAGCACTTCTTGGCATCTGCAATAGTGTCTGGGTTCTTGAATGTGACAACCTATACATGCCACAGCTATAACCAATCTGAAAAGCCTTCTCAGGATACTAGAAAATGTAAATTCACATTTGTGTAGAAAGCACAAAATTAAGTCTAACCTATAATAGTATGTTCACATCACTATTCAGTATTGGCCAAAATAAGTTTAGAGAAATTAGTTTCTTTAGTTCTTATGATGAAAAGTTAATAATAATTTTTACTTTTGTCACTGAGTAATTAATAATAATTCCCTGTTAGGTTTTCCATGTTCCAATCAGTGGATGGTTGCACACCCACGCATATATGAGCAACATTAATTAGAACTTGTGGGTTCAGAAAAGTACACGATGTTGGGATGAGGTATGTTGTAGGCAATGGAGTGGATGTGACCATACTTTGTTATATACATGCAAGGAATTCTCAAGAATAAAAAAGTGTGAAAATAATACCAAGTTTCTTTACTTAAGGGTTACAGCTTTACTTTGTTCTTGGAGCACACTAATCTGCTGTGGTAAACACATACTAATGTGTCAGTTATTCACCTATGGTTAAGGTTAAGTACAGCACTTTGATGTGATATCTCAACAGTGTGCATTCCTTTTTTAAGATCAGGCTAGCCGGCTTTCTCTATGATCTTTTATGTCTCTGTTTCTTCTTAGCCCAAGACTTCCTATGGATGGATGTCTGAAAACAAAGGATAATGCCTGCATCTGGGAGTAGGAAAGATGAATAAGACCATTCTTGCCAATAGAACCAGATCCGAATATTTGCCAACCTGAACCTAGCACATGCCAGGAAAGTCTGTCACTACTATTTA
The DNA here is from genome assembly GCF_900095145.1 of Mus pahari. Classification (NCBI taxonomy): domain Eukaryota; kingdom Metazoa; phylum Chordata; class Mammalia; order Rodentia; family Muridae; genus Mus; species Mus pahari. The sequence goes on along the minus strand of NC_034604.1, from coordinate 46,429,886 downwards.
TATTTGTTTCTCTATGAGTAAAAGGACAGTTTTTTACTTCTTGCAAAGAAAACCATGAAGCTTTAAAATTCTAAAACCAAATGACTCCGTCTTCTTACCAATGCTTCTCCACTGCATATAATTGTGATTTAATACAGGATCTAGAAGCAATTGTTGTGACTTAACTGTACTAGTATATTACATTCTTGTTTTGAAAATGGTCAGTGTGAACCATGCTTCTAAAGCCTCTAGAGACATTACCAAGGGATGCTTTTATGTTTTATTTTATATACAATAGTTGAGCACACTGTAACATTTTCAATGTAATATTAGAATAAAACTCTCTCTCTCTCTCCCTCTCTCTCTCTCTCTCTCTCTCTCTCTCTCTCTCTCTGTTTACACACACGCACACACACACACACACACACACACACACACATATATATATATATATATATATATATACATACATACATATACATATACATACATGTGTGTGTATGTGTTTATATTTGTAGACTTGCACGTAATCTTAGTAAAATTTCTCTTTTTATATTCATTTGAGAGTCTGAGTAATTTGGGAGTTACTACAAAGGAAAACACATACTGACAGAGTATGAACAAGAATATTTTGTGGAGTAATATCTATTTTAAGTAAGAAATTTCTGCTTAAGAATTTAATTTTGAAAATAGGGAAGTAGCTTCGAGTAAGGGTTGAAATTTCACATATAAGGATGTTGTTTAACAACTTATCACAAGCTGACCCTGACTTTCAGGAAATGCCATAATTGCTTATGTAAATGTATCTCTAATAAAACTGGATACAATTTGGCTTAGAAAAAAATTAAAAAGATAATAATTTAATTTTGACATGGATTGCAAAAAAGCACTGTGCCTCTTAAGTTCAACTGATGTACTTTTGAGAAGTACAATAAGGAGAATTTCAGATCTAGAATCTGAAATTTGAGGCTGGAGAGTTGCCTCAACTGGTATGAACACATTAGACACCCAAGTTCTGTTCCCAGCAGCCTCCTTCATTGGTCCATATCCTCCTAAATGACAGATTCAAGGAATCTGTTGTCTCTCGCATCTGCAGGCAACTGCACTCACATATAAATACCTACACAAAAATCACATGTACACATAACTTAAAATTTTAACAGTCTAAAGAGTGTGATGTTTAAGTTTCACTTCTGTTTCTCACCTCGCAGTACTTTACCAATACAGAGGAGATAGCATCAAAATGAACTCATTTTGGAATGTGTACTGACAAGGTCAAGGTGTCTGCTGTCCAGGAAATCTTTCAAATGCAACCTTGCCATTTTTACACAATCAGTTTAAAAGTTTAGTGCGCTGATTATTTACAAAAATTACCAGTTACATAATTTCTAATTATGTTCCTGAAAAAAAAATGACACTCAATGTTCATGCAATAAGCTAATTAATTTTGATGGAGAGGTTTTGACATAATAAGGACGAGAATCTGATGACTATTGTTATATAACTTTAAAAAGGGATTTGTAATATGATCAAATTCAAAATAAATCCTTTAAAAAGTTCTCCAGCTGTTTATTATTGTAACTTTTAGCCATGAGCCTCAGTTGATAGGAAAATGAGAAATAATTGGTTAAAAGTCACTTAACATAAAAACAGATAAAGGAGAATATGTCTAGAAACAGACATCAGAGTCCTCTCACAGGAAGCTTTGATCCAGTTGCTACAGGTTTAATCGCAAGGGTCAGGTATACACCCCAGGAAGAGGAAGTCTGTGACTCAGATACCAAGAGAGTCAGCTTATTTCTACCAAAAGTTGTGCAGAGTGAAATAGGATGAGGGTCTCAAGGATTTTTGAAAACATTGGCTTATTGACCCTCAAAAGAAAGTTTGTGTGTGATGCAAACTGAAGCGTTCAAGGGAGATTTGCACAGAATACAGCACTGCTCTGAAGTTGCAGTCTAAAAGTGTGAGAGATTATTTTCTCACACTCAGGAGAATCTCAGGGGAGAGTGGAAATATTTTTGAGATGGAAATTCTACCGAATATCCTTTTCAAGGCAACAAAGTGTCATTTGTCTGTGATGATCATGGACTATCATTTAGTTACATTGACGTATGGGAGGCTGTTAACTAGTTTCATTTTACTAATTCCTTGCTGATTAGAATTTTCTTTGCATTTGTTTGTAACAAATGGATGAAATGCACAAAGGAATAAAGAAGAAAGTCTTAACCACTAACAGTCTTTAGTAGGATGCAATTGATGTTCTGATGTATATATATATATATATATATATATATATATATATATATATATATATTATTTGGACTCTCTATATCACAGACTCTTGTTTATATATGTGACCTTAATTCTGCTCCTCTTGCATTTTACCACCTATAAATGCTCTGTCCTCCAACCACCCACTTTCTCAGTGTTACCCATCATACCTCTGACCACCTCTTGGCATCCTGACTCACCCACTTCACCCACTTCACTTTCAAATTAATGAAGCTATTACTTGTTATATCTTCAAGTTCCCTTTGCTTAAATTGTACTTTCTTAAATTTCATGGACTTTCATCAGTTATTGGCATCTTTCTCAATTCCATTACACCTATATTCTCTTAGCAAAACTGTAGTTCCAGTTAAATCCAATTCTGTGACAACCTGGAGGGTTGAGGTAGAAGGAATACTGTGTAGCTGGACTGAGTTACTTCATAGTCTCATGTTCAATTCATCATCATTCATGAATCTCTTACAGCTTTCAAGTATCTGAAATGGCTGCAACATTTCCTTCAGCTTGGCTAAACTTTATAAAAGACTCATCCTGACTTTAGGCTCCTGATTTGTTTTGGAATATTTATTAGCTTTGAAAACTTTTCGTAGTAAATTATTTCTGTTTCTTTGAGATGCACATCTCTCCTCTCCTCTTGCTGGTTTCAAGCCTTAAGAATGCCTTGAGAACTTGAAAGCTATCCCTTTGAAATGTAGTCATCAAAAAAGGGCAACATTCCTCTTATTCTAGTCTTTCTGACACAGCCAGAGCCTGACTTTGAGAAGCAGCCAATTTATTAACACAGATGGCCAAGTGCCACTGATCACGCACACATATACATGTCCTACATCTTAACACTTAGCTACCCATTTCATGTAGCAAACCACAAGTGAACTTTAACCAAACTTAATGGAAAGATAGAAATGCCAATTTCCCTGACTTAGTAGCATACCACATACATGTATACATATGTATGTTTCATAAATATGTACCTTGTTACATGTCCCTCTAATGGTTCTAAAAAAAGACAAAAGAAAGTGAGCTCTGATTGCATCTTCTTCTGTTTGTCTGTGCTGGTCTTTGTTACTCAGAATGCTGTGTTTATTCCCATGTCTTTAGAAGGGTTCTTACGCTGTCACGTTGTTTTTCCTCCAAGTCCCCAGAGATTTCTCTCGTAATTTTATTCACCATTTTTTTTTTGCATTCCCTTATCTTTACACTTTGTCAAAAGCTAATAAACATGCATACTTCATCATAAAAGCCAAAAAATAAAAGTTATTGTCTTTTTATTTCCTTTCCCTCAAATCACAGCTCAAATATAGTTCTCACTGTAGTATGAAAAAAAAAAACTATTGGCAAATTAAAAATGTTATAAGAACCTCACAGTTAGCAGATGTAAGTCTAAATACTTAAGAGGTAAACATGCCCATTGATTTTGCTACTGTTCTGGCCTTCTACCTATAAGCAACTAATAACTGATGAGAGAAAGAAAACTAGTCCTTTCCATGGATAAGCCCTTTAATGGTTGTCTAATATAGGCTGGTTATCCCTAAAACCATATATACACACCCATGAACAACAACAAAAATTTATACATTATATATTGTATATAGTATATGCATACACTTATGTGTATGTAACAATAATTATTGAAGAATAAGAGGCCACTAGTTTGAGAGTTGTAGGTACTTGAGGATATTGAGGAATGGTAGGGAGGGGCTGAAAGCCAGGAAAGAAAGATGGGAAAGTGATATGATTTTATTTCAATTAAAGAGTATTTGCAAACAGGAAATAAAAGAGGTACATCCCTGGAGTTAGTGGCAAGTCTATACATAGAGTGACACACTATATATTTTTTAAGAGTTGCCAATTTCTGATTTTCTCTTCTATCTTAGTGCTGCTCTAAATTTTACTTAAACTTAAATCCTGAGTCATTAAACTCATGAACATATTTTCAGGATGTTTTTCTTTCCCGCCCGCATCTGCGTTGACATTCGGTAAGCATGCCTTTCTCTATGAAAGTGTGTCCCATGAGTAGATCGTGCTCTTCTTGCTACGTTTCTCATTCCTTTTGTAGCTGCCTTGTTGATTCTCCTCCTCCTCTTCCTCCTCTTCCTCTTCCTCTTCCTTTTCCTCTCCCTCCTCTTCCTCCTCCTCCTCCTCTTCACCACCTGGTTCTAGCACATGCTTGTTTACTCTCTGTTCCCTTTGTACATTCCATTCTTTGAGACTTCCACTAAAATTTAAGTCTTCCTTTATGAGTCACAAACAGCAAATTAACCTAGCATTTGTTTCTACACCCTATCTTGTCCTCAAGCTCTACATTTAGGTATGTGAACTTCCAAATGTGTTCTGCTGAACACCCAATGGCAATGTCTAATGAGATTTTAAAAATCGATCTTTTAATCCTATTCCTCCACCACCATTCCACAAACTTCTTCCTTTAGCTTTGACTGAAATGTCTGGATGCATTCTTTATTGTTTTTGTTCATTATTCATGTATCCACTGATCACCATCTTTTTAAAAAATTTTTAACTTTTTTATTATTATTACATATTTTCTACATTTACATTTCAAATGCTATCCCCAAAGCCTCCATATGCTCCCTTTGCCCTTCTCCCCAACCCACCCACTCCTGCTTCCTGGCCCTGGCATTCCCCTGTACTGGCGCATATGATCTTCGCAAGACCAAAGGCCTTTCCTCCCATTGATGGCCGACTGCTCCGCAAAATACACTGCAAGACTGACTGTGGTTTACTCGAGTGACACAGTTCTCAACCCGAGGGCTGAGACACTTTGGGGATGGGCAGTCAAAGTACCATTTCACAGAGGTCACCTAAGACAATCAGAAAACACACACACATATAAATTATGACTCATGACAGTAGCAAAATTATTGTTAGGAAGTAACAACAAAAATAATTTTATAGCCGGGCTGTGGTGGCACATGCCTTTAATCCCAGCACTTGAGAGGCAGAGGCAGGTGGATTTCTGAGTTTGAGGCCAGCCTGGTCTACAAAGTAAGTTCCAGGACAGCCAGGGCTACACAGAGAAACCCTGTCTCGAAAAAATAATAATAATGATTTTTATGGTTGGGGCTCACAACATGAGGACCTGCATTAAGAGTTCTCAGCATTAGGAATGCTTCCCCTGCCTATTCTTCTCCTGCCTATTTTATTGTGATGCTCCTCAACTTTCTATCTTGATAGAAACTTTCCTCCTCTCCCTTTGGTCTGTTTCTAAAAGAATCACCACAGTAATAGTATTGTTTTAGAGTGTTAGCATGTTAGCTACAATGACTCACCTAAGACTAAAATATCCTCCGATAAACCAACAGAAGACCTGACACATTTCTTCCCTGTGCCACATTATCCTTTGTCATCTTCTCTGCTGTATTGCTCACTTCTTGTCACCAATACCATCTTACACAGAGTTCATCAGTCATTTCTAGCAGAGCCATAATTAAAAGAATTTGATTTCTACTTTCCTTCTACCTAAAATACCTAACATGAAGAAAATTAGACGGATGTGTCTTTCATTTCCTATGTCTTTATTCAAACCTCACCTTCCAAGTGAGGTTGATCCTAGTGACTCTACCATAAGTTATATAGACACTGAAGTTCACATTTTCTCTTTGGCTCATATCTGCTCATATCTGCTCATATCTGCTCATATCTGCTCATATCTACTGCTGACTTTTACTTTCCATTACACATTGTATATTGCTTCTTTACTTATTGCATTTTTCAAAAGAAAACGATTTTCTTAAGAATGGGTCTTTATTTTTCTATGTTTCCTGTTACAATAACATTACCTAAAGCAAAATATTCTCAGAAGCCCAAAAACACTTACTGAATGGGTAACAAAAATTCACTATGCCTGCAGCAGAATATAATTTGGTCTAGGCCTTAACCTTGAAAGCTCTAGAACAAAAAGAAGAAATCAAACCCCAAAGGGGTAGAAATAATTGGCAAGAAATACTAAAACTTGGGCTGAAATAAATAAGACAGAAACAAGAAACAACAATAACAAAAACAAAAATCCAAGAGAGAAAAGATCCAACAAATCATTATTAAACAAAGAACCTCCGAAGATGCCATTGAGTTTGGTTTTTGCTGGCCTTCTGTGGCTGTACATGCAGCCTATTCTTAAGTTTAGTTTGTTTCCCTTGTGACACTTCCTTGGAGAAAACTGAATTTCTATGTGCAAGTGTCTGTCAATTGGAGATGGCTTCTGGGCTAGGGTTGGGAGCATCTGTGGGCTCCTTCAAAGGGTTAGCATCATTTCTCCAAATCTGCGCTCTGCAGCACTCTAAGCTCACTCTACTACCGCTACTGTTTTTAGTGATCATCCATGATACTGGCATCTCCAATACACTGGGGTCTTCCACTGCAACTAGGCCTTACTAAGAGCCTCTCATAGGCTCTCTCCATGGTGCTAAGTCTCAAATTTTTTGCATGACCCTTTCTTTCTTTCTTTTTTTAAAATTAGATATTTTCTTTATTTACATTTCAAATGCTATCCCAAAATTTCTCTATACCCTCCCCCTGCCCCTGCTCCCCTACACACCCACACCCAATTCTTGGCCCTGGTATTCCCCTGTGCTGGGTCATATAAAATTTGCAAGACCAAGGGGTCTCTCTTCCCAATGATGGCCGATTAGGCCATCTTCTGCTACATATGCAGCTAGAGACACAAGCTCAGGGGGTACTGGTTAGTTCATATTGTTGTTTCACCTACAGGGTTGCAGTCCCCTTCAGCTCCTTGGGTACTTTCTCTAGCTCCTCCATTGGGGGCCCTGTGTTCCATCCAATAGCTGGCTGTGAGCATCCACTTCTGTGTTTGCCAGGCTCTGGGATAGCCTCACAAGAGGCCGCNATATCAGGGTCCCTTCAGCAGAATCTTGCTGGCATGTGCATTAGTATCTGGGTTAGGTGGCTGGTGATGGGATGGATCCCCAGATGGGGTAGTCTCTGGATAATTGACCCTTTCAATCCTGGGCTGGCAACTGCAACTGAGGCTGTACTTTCACCAATGGCCTCTCTTGGCCTCTTGCACTGCCAAGCATCAGTTGCTACCCCTTCATGTTTCAAAACCAGAACCACCTGGGTGACTCATATATTTAATTATGAAATCTGGCAGCCAACATGATGTAAAACTGTGGCTGCCTCTGGAGATAGCTTCTCTGTGCTCTCAGAAAACACTTCCCAAAAGATATCACTTTAGTAACACTGATCCCTTCTTAATCACTGCTAATTTCTTAGCTCCAGTTAACCAGCATCAATCTTCCTGCCCAGTGGTCTCCTTCTCCTCTTGAATCTAAAGCCAGAGCCACATGGCTAAAGCTGCCAAGTTCTGCTGCTTGCTGGGGCTGGAACATGGCCCTCTTATTCTATTACATTAACACTAGCTTTCTGTTTTCCAACTCCTTCACCTTTTAAACTTGACTGTCTTGGATCTTACTATGTAGATTGACCTTGAACTCAGAGATCTGCATGCCTGTCTCCTAAGCACTGGAGTTAAAGGTGTGGTCCACTAAGTCTGGATTGAAGTTTTTCTTCACCTAGAACTTGCTCTGTCCTAGGCTGACTTTGAACTCAAAGATCTGTTTGGCTTTTTCTCCTGGGATTAAAGGTATGAACCACCATGCCTGGATCTAGCTGGGTTTAGCTGGGTAGGATCTTGCCCCCAAATCCCTTAATCTGTTATCTCTTAGAACATAGGATTCAGTTCTATTTCACCTCCTGGTGCCCCTTTAATACTTAAACTATATATTTTACATTTTTTCCTTTATCATCTTGCTATGCTTGTTTAAAATGCTCTTCATGAGCCTTAACCAGAGAACAAAGTCTATGATGGATGTTTCTGAGATTTCCTTTGTCAATGCAATTAATATGAGTCTCTTCAGCTTAACTTCAGGCAGACTCTTCAGTCAAGGTCAAAACGTAACCACATTCTTCACCCAAATACCAGCAAAACAGTCTCTACCACATTCTGAAATTCTTCTGCTCTGAAGTCTCTTGGGCCAGGTCAGCACAATTCAAATTACACTTAGCAACAAAGCCTTCCGATATTCCTACTAGGGTGGCCCATTAAGTCCCATTTAAAACATCCCACTGCTTCCCAAAACAAAATTTCCCAAACCCATACTCTTCCAAACAAAAGCATGGTCAGGCCTTTCACAGGAATACCCCACTCCCAGTACCAACTTCTATCTTAGGGTTTTACTGCTGTGAACAGACACAAGGACAAAGGCACCTCTTATAAAAACAGCATGTAGTTGGGGGTTGTCTTAGGGTTTTAGAGATTCAGTCCCGTATCATCAAGGTGGGGACAAAACAGCATCCAGGCAGGCATGGTGCAGGTGGAGCTAAGAGTTCTATGTCTCCATCTGAAGGCTGCTAAGAGAAGACTCACTTCCAGACAGCTAGGACTAGGGTATTTTAGCCCACCCCCCCCGTGACACACCTTCTCCAACAAGAACACACCTCATAAAAGTGGTGCCATGCCCTGACCCAAGCATATCCAAACCATCACAGTTTTAGACATGCAAGAGCTGTTTTATTTTTTTTTAAATTTGAGAATAAAACACATTTTTCAGTTTTTCAAACTATCAGCTATATCTGTAGAGGTGTCTTGGGTCAATTTAAAACTGATGTAAGATGTAGAAGGAAAACCTGGCGCAGCAGCTGATGAGGGGAACAGGGAAACATCTGTGATAGCAATGGTTATCATTCAAACGTCTTTAGAAGTATGTATAAGGGCAAACATGCCATTTGCTTATGAAAGTTAAGCATGCTGCAGAAACAGAGCGAAGTAAGCTATGTAACTGCAACTTTTTCTGTGCTGTTAAGCAGTAGTTGATTTCAAATAACAAAAACATGTTTAAAATCTGAAAGCTCAGGTGAGCCAAAGATGATACAATCATAGTTTGGGCATCAGAAGGGCAAGATGACATACTGGGAAGAGATGTGAAACATGAGGAACAGAGTAGAACATTTTGCCTAATCTCAAACTTCACAGTCTGGAGGAATAGGAGAGAAAGATTAATAAGGAGTTCAAACTCATTTTGAGTTCTCTTCCTTTCATCTTCTTCCCACAGTTTCCATGTTTAAGAGAAAAACATTTAACATAAGTCTAAGCTATTTTGCAGTCAATTTAAGTGACATTTTATTGCTATTTTTAAGAAATGATAGGCTCCCTTGTGATATTTCACATAACAAATTGCTACAGTAGTAGTTATGATGACAGGTTTATTTCAGAGAGATGTTACTATTTCATGAGAATGTGGGTTCCCTTCTCTGTGGCCTCACAGCCCTGGAGTAATGGTGAAGTAGCACTGTTCAGTGGTATATGATAGTAATGCATTTTGGATATAAGTACATAGCTATGAGTAAGTATTCTGACTCCTCATAGAACAACAGCCATTTTTTTTCCCACAGTGAATGAACGTGAATAACACTTTCTGATTTTATGATGTGACCAACATTATCTTTGATTTGGTAATGTGCTACTCGAAATTTAGCTTAGATGTATAAAATAGTGGAAAAGAAATAACCTTAGCCACATGAATAATTCGTCAGTTAATTTTAAATGGAAATATGTTTAGTAATGATTTAGATCACCCAGACTTGCAATCTTAGAGTCTTTTGAAATTCAACCTTTAGGACATTTAATGTTTTCTTTTTCTCATAGAAAGTTTAAAAATAGAAAATGGGCTTTATTTTTAGTGTAATTTAGTTATTACTAAAATAAATAAAGTTCGTTCTGTGTACATGTGTGTATTTGTGTGTATATATTTGTGGTGTTTGTGTGTGTGTGTGTGCACATGCATGCACACATGCATGTAGAGGTCAGAAGTTGATATCAGG
>NC_034604.1:46416773-46419503 GCF_900095145.1 Mus pahari | reverse complement strand
TCCTCCTCCTCCTCCTCCTCCTCCTCCTTCTTCTCTTCCTTCCCTCCTCCCCTCTTCCTCCTCCTCCTCCTCCTTCTTTGGCAGAGTGTTATATTGAATCTGCAGCTGGTGGATTACGTTAACATGGCTTGCCAGCAAGCCCTGGGTATCTTTCTGTCTTTGGCTTCTCAGTTCCACTGGGATTATAGGTGCATATCACCACCCTGGCATTTGTACATGGATACTAGGGATTGAATCCAGGTCCTCATGTTTATGAGACAGCATGGCCTCTCCCCCCAATGCTCTGACATGATTTTGATATGTTGTTTGTTTCAGTGATTTAAAAGCTCTGTGCACATAATTGTAGTCTTGAGATGGTAGATAAAAGTGAAATCAAGATTTTTTTTCTTCTGTTGTTCATTAAGTGCAGGTAATACTCCATTATCACAGGTTAATTATTTCTTTTTAGTATCTTGATTTGCTCTGTTTTGTTGTCATCTGTTGGCTGTTCTTTTTGGAGGAGGAAATGTAGGGGGTTGGACTTTGTGGGAAACAAGGTGGGAGGAAGCAGGGAAGAGTGGAGGGATGGGAAAATTGTTGTGAGGATATATTATGTGAGAGAAGAATCTTTTTCCAAGAAAAAGAGAAAAAAGAAATTTAAGCCTTTATATTTTGCACAAGAATTGTCTTCTAAGATGGATGTTTTTAAGCATAACAATGATTTTAAAATTGTTAGACAAAAGGGAAAAATGGAGCGGCTTTATTTGAGGAAGGAGAAAGAGAACAAGGGATAAAGACCACTAAGGGTAATTGAAATAACCACAGGGAAACATATTATTTCATTTTTAATTATAAACACATACTATGTAACATTTACATGTGTATATACATATATAATTAAATTAAATGAAGTTCAACCCTGTTCAGAGATAATGTTCACCTCAAGAACTGTAGATTAAGAAGGCCCAGTGCCAGGTATAAGGAACCCTCTGAGTTGTTTTCTAGGAGAGTCCAAGAGACCTCCAAAACAATATAGACTACTGCTACTGCTCTTAGTTTCCTTGTATACTTTGAAAATTTAAGACCCCATTACTAAAGTCAACACACATTTAAGATATAGCACTTAGAGGAATCAAACTGAAACTGACCCAGAAGCTTCTTTCCCAAGGACTATCACTTATACCTATTCAAGCTGCCAAGGGAGAAAAGCTATCAGTTATCCTCAACATAATATCAAGGAGCCACATCGGTGAATAATATGGCAGAGGTGAAATAGTGGCACTTGTATCTTGGGGTAATCAATAGCTGTCTAGCTGGACTTGAGGCTCACTCAATACACAGAAACTCATGCTGGGTATTATAAATCCATCCATTACCCATGCTGAGTTGGATGTGATTCCATCTTTTACTTAGTTAATTCAACAAATCATCCCCCAGGGCTTACTGTTAACTCCTTAGAAGGGTGGAAATGTACATTTAATTTTCAAAGGCAAAATGAATTAAGACCCAAATGTCTAGTTAGATAAAGATTGCTTGAGTGGTACAGTAATGATGTCTCTAGACCTGACAAAGATTGCCAGTAACACCAAAATTACAGGATGAGCAGCCACTTTACAAAAAAATAGACATTATCATGGTGGCTAAGACCGGACTTGAGGTTTCAGGAAATCCTCTTCAGTTCTATGGAGGAACTTTGTTTCCATGGGAAGTCCATTAACAAACTTTTCCCAGCCAGCTTCTCATCTACAGTGCACATCAATTGTTACTTACTTCTCTGATGATAGATCTATCTCAGTAGCTCCAATTCAGAAACCTTTTACATCAGACTTTATATCTGACCTTCTTTAACTTGCATTTTATTTCTTTCTGTGTGATGCATGCTCAGGTGGCTGTGTGCATCTGTGCAGACACATAAACATAAAAGCCTATCTATCTGTAAGGAGGTGGAAGCCAATGCTAGGTGTCTTCCTGGACCACTTGCCATTTCATATTTTGAGACAGGATCAGTGACTGAACCCCAAGCTTCAAAATTTAACTAGTAATGCTACCAGTGAGCCCCAGGGATCTATCTTTCTCCATCTTCCAGTGCTAGTCTTACAGGTACTGTATAGCTGCTGTGCCTGAATTTTAATGTTAGTGTTGACAACCCAGTTTAGCCTCTCATGCACAAACTTCAAGCAGTTTATTCACTGAGGCATCTCACTTTACTTGTAATTTTCATTCTAAAGGGGGATTTAGGGGTGTAAGTCAAGCCATTATGATGGCTTGAGGCACTCATGTCCACATTTTTTTCTTCTTCCCTTTTTTTATGGGCATTACCTCACATTGAATTCACATCCATGTTGGCATCCTCCTCCTTCAGGACACAGAATTACATGTCTGCCATTTCAAAATTTAGGTACCTAATACTTTATTAATACAATAAATAAAGAAACTGAGTTTTGTAATATAGCCTTTGTAAAGATGATAAAAATAAGACAATTAAACTTTTCTGGGCTTTCTTCAGTGTTGGACACAGGTGATATTACATAAGAGAGCTAATGGTAAAACTGAGCCTTCTGCTACGACTAAACATCTATATGCAGTTTTATGATCAACTCTACTATTGAAAATTTTTATTGAAGTGAAGGAGTCAAAGTTATGAGTATGTCTGTGTAGTGGCTATTCCTGGTTGTCAACTTGACTATATTTGAAATGAACTACAATCCAGAATTGGAAGGCTCACCAGTGAACCTAATCTGGAGACTGGGA
>NC_034604.1:46408213-46416543 GCF_900095145.1 Mus pahari | reverse complement strand
CTTCCATTCACAGCTACTACTGAACCATTGTTGGGATTTGGACTGCAGACTGTAAGTCATCAATAAATTCCTTTACTATATAGAGACTATCTGTAAGTTCTGTGACTCTAGAGAACCCTGACTAATACAGTCTGCTATGGTTTGAATTTGGGTCATCTCCTCCAAAGTTCATTAAATTTTGCTTGAGTACTTAATAGTTGGACTCTTAAGAAATGATTGTGTTATTGGGAGAGATTAATGCCTTTAGTAAAAGTCTAGATTAGTTGCCACATGACCAGGTTTTCCTGAAGTAATACAGTGCTTGTGTTTTTTCCCTTCTCTGTGTTTTCAACTAAACTATGATATAGTACATAGTCTTTAGTCAATGCAGCTGCCAAATCTTTAATTTTCAGTCCCTCAATCCTTGTGCTCATAATGGTTTTCCTTTATATAGAGCTATTTACTGTACCTACAGAAAACTTACCAAGACAGGCCCTTTGAACAGCCTTTTACTGTGTTGCCTTTGCAAGTTCTCCTAAAACATCAAAGTTATCCATCATTCCTGGAAACACTAACTCCTCTCACCTAGGTACCACCTTTTCAACTGTTCTTCAAGATTGAAACTTGAACTTGGAACAATTTGGTATGAGACCCAATTTAAGGGCATCTCATTTCAAATTCCAGGTGTTTATCTTCCAAAGACTCCCCAAGATTACAATTTCCTTGAGGTAAAGAAAGGAGCTTGGACTTCTCTATAGCATCTCTGCTTATGAAAATGACGGAATGACTGACACACTACTGGAGTGTTTCATTCTCAATTTCCCAGTTTAAACGCCCTGCTGACTTGAGTTTCCTTTAGTAATGAATTTTCTTCTATGTATATTTATTGAAAATTTGTGTTAAGAGGAAAGAGTATAACTAAATTATATACATGATTTAAGGTATTGATGAGTAATTTCTGTGGTGACATTTACCATTGCTAATATAATCTAAGAACAAAACTGTCATGAATAATTTAGATTTTGAATATTATTTATCATCTACAAAGAACAAATTTGACATGAATAATTTAAATGTTTGAACATTATTTATCATCTACGATTCCTGAATTATTGAAAATTATCATAAATACCTATGTTCCATTACAATTTGAAAGCAATTTTCCTCAACTATAGAGACACTACTTCTTGATAATAAGAACTACATTTGTTATTGCTATTTTTGAAATATAAATTTCAGAGAAAAAATTAAGGCTTCAATTACAGTCAAATTTTCTCTGAGGACAAATATTTTGAATATAGGATTATCATGTATTTATACGATTGAAATCTTTGTGGTTAACTATCTATTAACTGCATATTTTCCCTTTTATAGAAGTCAGTGCCTAACTTTATAAAAAATTTTAGTAAACTATTTAATCTATTTATCTTTATTAGATATTTTCTTTATTTACATTTCAAGTATTATCCCCTTTTATGGTTTCCCTTCAGAAAAACCCCTTGCCTATCTCCCCTCCCCCTGCTTACCAACCCACCCATTCCTGCTTCTCTGTCTTGGCATTCCCTAAACTGGGGTATTGAACCTTCTCAGACCAAGAACCTTTCCTCCTATTGTTGTCCAACAAGGCCATTCTCTGCTTTATATGCAGCTGGAGCCATGAGTCCCTCCATGTGTAATCTTTGGTTGGTGATTTAGTCCCTGAGGGCTCTGGAGGTACTGGTTAGTTCATATTGTTTTCCTCCTATGGGGCTGCAAGATCCTTCAGCTCCTTCAGTCCCTTCTCTAGCTCCTCCACTGGAGACCTTGTATTCAGTCCAATGGTTGACTGAGCGCATCTACCTCTGTATTTGTCAGGCACTAGCAGAGCCTCTCAAGAGACAGCTATATCAGGTTCCTGTCAGCATGCACTTGTTGGCAGCCACAGTAGTGTCTGGGTTTGGTGACTGTATGTGGGACAGATCCCCAGGTGGGGCACTCTCTGGATGGTCATTGCTTCAGTCTCTGCTCCATACTTTGTCTATGTATCTCCTTCCACGGGTATTTTGCTCTCCCTTCTAAGAAAGATCAAAGTATCCATACTTTGGTCTTCCTTCGTCTTGAGTTTCATTTGGCCTGTGAGTGATATCTTGGGTATTTTGGCCTAATATCAACTTATCAGTGAATGTATACCATGTGTGCTCTTTTGTAGTTGGGTTACCTCATTCAGGGTGATATTTTCTAGTTCCATCCATTTGCCTAAGAATTTCATGAATTCATTGTTTTTAATAGCTGAGTAGTATTCCATTATGTAAATGTACGACATTTTCTGTATCCATTCTTCTGTTGAGGGACATCTGGGTTCTTTCCACCTTCTGGCTATTATAAATGAGGCTGCAATGAACAAAATGGAACATGTATCCTTATTACATGTCGGAGCATCTTCTCAGTATATGCCCAGGAGTGGTATAGCTCTGTCCTCAGATAGAGATATGTTCAATTTTCTGAGGAATCACCAAACTGATTTTCAGAGTGGTTGTACCAGCTTGCAATCTGGCCAGCAATGGAAGAGTGTTCCTCTTTCTTCACATCCTCACCAGCATCGGCTGTCATTTTGATCTTAGCCATTCTGACTAGTGTAAGGTGGAATCTCAGGGTTGTTTTGATTTGCATTTCCCTGATGACTAAGGATGCTGAACATATTTTAGGTGCTTCTCAGCCATTTGATATTCCATGATTGAGAATTCTTTGTTTAGCCCTGTACCCAAGTTTTTAGTAGGGTTATTTGGTTCTCTGGAGTCTAACGTCTTGAATTTCTTATTAATATTGGATATTAGCCTTCTATTAGATGTAGGGTTGGTAAAAAGATCTTTTCCCAATTTCTTGGTTGCCATTTTGTCCTACTGACAGTGTCCTTTGCCTTACAGAAGCTATGTAGTTTTATGAGGTCCCATTTGTCAATTCTTGACCTCAGAGCATAAGCTATTAGTGTTGTTCCCAGAAAATTCCCCCTTGTGTCCCCTTTTCATTTCTGATTTTGTTTTTTAGGATACTGTCTTTGTGCCTTCTGGTTAGTCTGGCTAAGGTTTATCTATCTTGTTTATTTTCTCAAAGAACCAGCTCCTGGTTTTGTTGATTCTTTGCATAGTTCTTTTTGTTTCTACTTGGTTAATTTAAGCCCTGAGTTTGATTATTTCCTGAAGTCTACTCCTCTTGGGTGTATTGCTTCTTTTTGTTCTAGAGTTTTCAGGTGTGCTGTTAAACTGCTAGTATATGCTCACTCCAGTTTCATTTTGGAAGCACTCAGAGCTATGAGTTTTCCTCTTCACACTGCTTTCATTATGTTCCATAAATTTTGGTATATATTACCTTCATTTTTATTCAATTCTGAAAAGTTTTTAATTTCTTTATTTCTTCCTTAACCAACTCATCACTAAGTAGAGTGTTGTTCAGCTTCCATGTGTATGTGGGTTTTCTGTTGTTGTTGTTGTTTTTAGTTTTTATTTTTTATATATTTGCTATTGAAGACCAGCTTAATACATGGTGATCTGATAGGAGGCATGGGATTATTTCAATCTTCTTATATCTCTTGAGGTCTGATTTGTGACTGATTATATGATCAATTTTGGAGAAGGTACCAAACTAGTTTCATTGTGTCTCTGTTAAGTTTGTGTTTCCCTGATCTGTCCATTGATGAGAGTGGAGGTTGAAGGCTCCCAAAATTATTGTGTGAGGTGCAATGATTGCTTTTAGCTTTAGTACAGTTTCTTTTATGAATATGTTGAAAATATTTACTGGCTCTTTTAAGTTGAGAATCTTTACTCTCCCCTGTACCCATTACCCTTAGGTTTGGTCTTCTCATTGTGTTCTGGATTTCCTGGATGTTTTGTGTTAGCCCTCTCTTAGATGTTTAGGGTTAGCCCTCTATTTTTGCATTTCGCATTTTCTTTGACTGTTTTGTCAGTGTTTTCTATGGAATCATTTGGACCTGAGATTCTCTCTTCTATCTCTTGTATTCTGTTGGTGATTCTTGAATCTGTGTTTCCTGCTCTTTCCTAAATTTTCTATCTCCAGTTTTGTTTCCCATTCTTATTTCTTTATTGTTTCTATTTCCATTTTTAGATCCTGGATGGTTTTGTTCAGTTCTTTCACCTGCTTGGCTGTGTTTTCCTTTAGTTCTTTAAGGGATTTTTGTGTTTCATCTTTAAGTTCTTCTACCTGTTTACTTGTATTGTCTTGTATTTCTTTAAGGGGGTTCTTTATGTCCTTCTTAAATTCCTCTATCATCATCATGAGATATGATTTTAAATCAGAGTCTTGCTTTTCTGGTGTGTGAGGATAACCAGGGTTCACTGTGGTGGGGGATCTGGGTTCTGATGATGGCCCATAGCCTTGATTTCTGTTGCTTATGTTCTTGTCCTTGCCTCTTGCTATCTGGTTATCTCTGGTGTTAGCTGATCTTGCTGTCTCTGACTTTGGCTTGTCCCTCCTGCAAGCCTGTGTGTCAGTAATCCTGGGAGACTAGTTTTCTCTGGAAGGGATATAGGTATGGAGAGCTATGGTACAGGGTCAGCTCTGGGACACAGAGACCAGAAGGATCCTGTCCCCAGCTGATCTATATTTTGATTGCTCTGTGAGGGTCCCTCTTTGGTCAGGAATTTGAAGAGAAGTGGTGGTCTTACTTGTGCTCAGAGGTGTGCAGGCCCTCCTGGGAGACCAGCACTCTCCTGGTGGTATTTGTGTATGTAACTTTGTGGCACAGGATCAGCTCTGTGTGCAGAGAGGAAACTGGAAGACTCCTATCCCAGGCAGCGCCTTGTTTCCTGTGTCCTGACAGTTCTGGGCTGGTTCCTCTGAGCAGCAGAGGTCATCCTGCCTGAGCTCACAGGCCTGTCTGTGCTCCTGGCAGGCTTGCTCCCTCCTGGCACTATTTGGATATGAAGCCCTGCAGCAGAGGATCTTCTCCATGCACTGATAGAAACCAGAAGGCTCGCTCTTTTTTTCTTTTTTCTTTTTACATTTGTCTTCTATTTTTTAAATGTTATTTTTTGTTAGATATATTCTTCATTTACATTTCAAATGCTATACCCTTTCCAAGTTTCCTCTCTGAAAGTCCCCTATACCCCTCTCCCCCTCACTGCTTCCCAACCCACCCACTCCTGCTTCCTGGCCCTGGCATTCCCCTGTGCTGGGGCATATAATCTTCTCAAGACCAAGGGGCCTCTCCAGAAGGCTCACTTTATAGCTCTTGAAATGTAACTGTTAATTGAAATTGCTAATAGGAAGCTAAATTCAAGTTTGATATATGGATGAGGCAGGTGAAACAATTTCTTCAGCACACAGAGTATTGAAGATACCATCCACAGAGCTGAAAAAATCTCAACAAACTGAGGGGCTCAAGTGAGGATGCCTCAGTCCCACTTGGGAGGGAGAAGAAAGCAATCACAAGGCGGGGGGAATGAGAGAGGTGGGGAAGAGAGAAACATGAACTGGTATTGGGTGTGGGAAAAGGACTAAAGTCCTGAGGGCCAGCCAAAAGAATGTAAACAGGTAACCTCTCAGGAAGTAGGAGGTTGGAGGGACCCTCCATAATGCACCAGAGACCTGGAAGACAAGAGACTCTCATCACTCAAAGAGAGGAACCTTAGATGAAATGCCATACAATGGGGAGAGGCAACTTATAGAGCCCACCTCCAGTAGGAAGTTAGGGCATCAAGTGAGGGATGGGGTTGCCATCCACTGTCAAATCTCTGACCCATAATTGTTCCTGTGTGAAAGAATTAGAGGGATAGAAGTGGAGAGGAGCCTGAGAAAAGGAAGGTCCAGAGACAGGCTCAAAGTGGGATCCAGCTCAAGGGGAGGCCCCAAGGTCTGACACTATTAATGAGGTTTTGGAGTGCTCACATAAAGGGACCTATCAAGAATGCCCTCCAAAAGACCCAACAAACAACTGAAAGAGTCAGATGCAGATATTTGTACCCAACCAACGGACAGAAGCTGCTGACCCTTGTGGTTGAATTAGGGAAAAGCTGGAAGAACCTGAGGAGGAGAGCAACCCTGTAGGAGGACCAGCAATCTTAGTTAATCTGGACCCCTGAGATCTCACAAACACTGGACCCCAGGCAGCATATTCCAGCTGTCAAGTCTGGGTTCAATCATAGGTATGTCTAACCCTCAAGAGACTGGAGGCTCCAGGGAGTTTAGAGGTCTGGTGGGGTGGGCATGGTGGGATGGGGACATCCTTGTGGAAACAGGGGTGTGGTGAGGAGGATGGATGGGAAACAGTCAGAGCATGAACTGGGAGGGGTATAAAATCTGGTTAAAAAAAAAAGCCCCAGTGTATGACCTTCAAGTAGTGACATCACATAGGGAAAGGCAAAGAAAGGGAATGGGGCTGAGACTGTCTGTGTCTGTGTCTGATACTGTGTCTGTGTCTTGGGGTATGTAAGAGTGATGCCGGTCCTTGCTAAACACAGCTTAAATTATCAAATCCACAGAGACCTCAAAACTAAGGTTAAGAAATTATTTTATTCAGTTCTGTGTATCAGGATAAATATGATACTATGTGATCTCTTGGGTCTTAATTCCTTTTTATAAATATATTTTAACACTGATAATAGTTTCCTATTCCCACAGCAAGTTATAATTTCCATTGCAACAGCACATGTAGGGCCATATTGTTTATTTCATGATTGTGCAACTATCTGAGACTGAGTGTGATGAGTCTGATGAGAGAATATAGCATTCTGTATCTAATACTGTCAATCTGGTATATATGGAAAAATATACAGAGAGAAATATATGAGTACTTGAATATATAAGACCAAATCAAAATACCCATAAATGTTACTCTTCTAGTGTACCCTTTGATTTTCCTAGGAGGTTATCTCAGGTTTTAGTGACCATTGCTTCTTCAATCAGACAGTATTCTTAGGAGAGACCTACCCCAAGTCAACTTTTTTAGGTTCTCTCCCTGTATATTCTCCAGCCATCACCTATCTAAACATATAAAGTATAGTTCTTTGTGTTCTGTATGAAGATTCTAACATTTTGTCTGTTTGACTGAGGGTGCTGTCTTGTTAACTAAGCCTCAGTGTTTTATGCTTTAGTAAAAACCTGAAGTCATTTTTCTTGGAAGTTTACTAGCAGCAACTCCCTGATGCACATTGGAAATTGGCAAGCACGTTTCTTTAGTACAGATTTCCATAGCTTCTGCTAGATATTAAGAAACAGAAGAAACAGTCCTTTCCAGAGACAATTTTCACTGATTATACACTTGGCCCAGATCAGATCTCTTGGGTGATGTGGAGTCAGTGTTTAAATGATCCTGAAAACCAACACAGTGTCACAGATTCTTAAAAAGTGTCTTTTCTATTTCTCTTGAGTCAGTGATGGTTCTCAAGGCAGAGCTTTTCCTGGCAACAAATTTGGTATATATCTTTTCAGAAGACTCCCTTTGCTCAGCGTCATCATCTCATATTAAGAATTTTCCTAGTAGACTCTACAGTCTGGATGGGGCTTGGACCTTTCTCTCTACCTTTAGGCCATGTGAGGCTCTAAAGGACATTACTAAAATTATGGCACCCTGCATGACCTGGACTCGAAGAGCATGACTTGGTACCCTCTCTCTTAGGAGCACAAAAATACATATACATAGTATTCAGATATCTAGATTATATGCTTTCTATTGCAATGTCCACCTATTTTTTGCCCTACAATTAAATCTTTTAATCAATAAACAAAGAAACAACAACAAACAATGCTATTACTGAGAACTACTCCCTACTCTACATTTTCCTTTTGCTCACATTTGGTTGCTTCACAGCCCACTGATCCATTTAATATCTGTGAGATATGCTTTTACTCTGACAGTTTTAGCAGTTTTCAGTTTTGAATATCACTTGGGACATCCAGTGTCTCTGAGAATAGAAGCTTTGTTTTTACTGTATGCAGTCTACACACGTTTAGATTAATGGTGACATTTGCAAGTTTCTATTCTTATCATGAAGTTCTTGTCCAACACCTTTCTGCCGTAGCCCTCTCCCTCTCAATATGAGCTTTAGCTTTTGTTCAGACCCTGGTCAAATGCTTGCAATGCTTTTTCAATGTAACTTGGTTCACTATGTATGCAATTACACGTTCATGGTTTTTAACCATTTGAAGATAGTCTTGTTTTATTTGCCTCACCCTGAATGAGATTTATTATGGTAACTGGAGATTTATATTATTTCTTCCTTCTGGAGACACTGTAGCACTGGGCACCCTTTGTTTCCTCCCTTCTGTCCTGAATCTCCAGTTTGGTGTTGTTAGAACTCTCCATGTCCCCTGTGCTTTACTCTCGCCCCCCCCCCCCCCGCTCCCCCCCCCCCCCAACC
>NC_034604.1:46391288-46407759 GCF_900095145.1 Mus pahari | reverse complement strand
GTGTGTGTGTGAGAGAGAGAGAGAGAGAGAGAGAGAGAGAGAGAGAGAGAGAGAGAGAGAGATGGTGCATACTCAGCAGGCAGAAGAGAGAATCAGATCCATCAGAGCTGGAATCACAGGCATTTATAGGACTCGAGGCTTGCTACACAGCTAATGTGGCTGAACTCTGGGTCTCATTGTTGTACAAAAATATCTCTTAACTGATCTCTAGGTTTTGGGCTCATCCTTTAGTGCTGTGCATGTTTTCAGGGGAATTCCATGTGCTGCTTCTGTGAAGCCTGGAACAAGAGTGTTGGGTAGCCAGGTACTAACTCAAGGTTACAAATTTAGTTTATATTAGCTAATTGCTTTAATTGTATTGACAGTAAGGATTTAAATGGCACTCCTTCATGCAGTGTTTTAGATACCAATGCTCAGGGAGGATTTTCTTGATCGCTCTACTCATCTAGTAGAGAGACAACAAATTCTGTTTCTGCTTCTCTTACTTGATTCATATTCTACTTTAATTTTTCACAGAGCATGAAGCAATTTAGTGACACAAAATGGAAGGCATTTCTCTATTCAGTGACTTCATCCTTAGCATTCAATAATAAAGGGTTTCTGTTACCACAGACCATCAGTTGCCTCAGTACTCCTGTATCCATGATCGCTGTGGGGCTTTTTTCTGGTCCACTCTGTATTTTCTTCTCTGCCTCTCTTTAATATCCTCTTTCCTGTATCTAAATCTTTGGGAACATAAACATGTTCACCATTATAAAAATCCTGTCGAAGACCTTTTACTTCAACATTTCTTTCCTTCAGGTTCTGATTTTTACTGGAGTCAATTACTATTATCATGAACCTTGTTAAACACATGCGCTTTCTCTAATCAATTAGAAGGTTATCAGTCAAATCATTGTGGGCAGGGTATGTGAAGAAATAGGTTTTCTTTTTAATCCCAACCACTCTCTAATCATCTGATAGTATGATTACTGTCATAATCACTATCATTGTTGTGATTCAATTATTTCCCTGTATCAAAAATTATAACTATTTCTGATTTGTACCTATAAATTTAAAATGTTTCTCAGGGAGAAGTTTTCTTTGATGTAAAACAGGTATATTCAATATCAGTAACACTTTTTAAAACAACAAAGCCAGCATTCAGCAAAATTGCATCAATTCTCAATGAATGAAAACATTCTAGTGTTTATTTATGCTCATTTCTTAACAAAATAGGTTTAAACTAAACCAAAAGCGAGCAAACCAAGGGTTATAATACTACTATTAACGCCGATAATTATTCAGTTAAGAAAAGGAATAACACTCCTCTCTTCCTGTCAGGATAAAATACAAATGGTGACCGGCTAATTAAAGGCAAATGCTGACAAATGACAAGACTCATGTTCGATCTATGGGACGCTAGTAGCAGAAGGAGACATTGACTCCCACTGGGTGCCCTCTGTCCTCCATGTTCATATCTTGGTGCATGTGAGAGCCCCGCCCCGCACCTACACACACCAAATAAATAAATGCATAAATAAATATGTTAAAACATAGATGTAGACTTTATGACATAAAATTCAATTTTCCAAGCCAGTTGGAATTAAGGTGTCATAAACAGCCTGGTGAACAACATGCTCAATTATAATTTACAAGCTGAATATTGTGCACGGCCACACTTCTGTTACACACTTGTGAGAGTCTTGCCAGTACTTTTAACCACACACCATGTTTTTTTTTTCTCCCTTTTTCATGCACAAATTTGTGGGTAACTTTCAAATGCAGTTATTTCATATCCCTTCTTTTTCTACTAACTAAATTCTCACAGAAAAGCCACACCCACATTAAACATTCAGTAAAGCATATTGACTGACTAGAACTTTAGTGATCCTGGTCAGGGTGGAATGCTTCAGGTCCTGAGAAAAACTATTTTTGGGCTCTTTTAGCCATTAAATAGTTATTTATTGCCCACCCATACATGTGACCTAACATACATTTGGCTCTTAGGGAGATTCTTTTAGAATGTAGACATTTCCCTTATATCAACAGAAACCCTCCTGTTAACATCTGAAACTTAATAGTAGATAGTCCTGCGTCATACTGTGATCTACCTCTCTGATGTTTCCACCAGTGCACACAAAGTTTCTGGATTTACAGTTTTCTTTGCTCTGTTCCTGTTGAGAAAAGGATACAGAAAATGATTAGATAGTTTCAGGGGATGGATCTCAAAAACAGTCCTGCCTCTTGACTAGTACAACCAGCCCTGACCTGGCCAGTTGTCAGGAACATCCTGGTGGTGTTTGTAGCTCTGTCTTGGATGGAGACCAGAAGTGTCCAAAGTGTTTAGGGACAATGATTCTGCCTAGATTTCTTGTCATCTTTCTTATTTTATAATTAACCTAGTAGATAGGTTTGGAAATTGCTTATGATAAATACTTCATTAGCTCTTACATATACTCATGAAACCCCAGTCTAGATATCTAGCATGAAATGAGACATGAACACCTTTATGGGGAGGGGAACAACTGAACTAAACAGTTCACCCCATCCTGAGTCTCAATGAAAAAACAACCTTAATAACCACTAGACAGGTTGTTTGGTAGCAAACCTTGCATGACTACCCAGGCAATCTGCTTGCTTCATGTGTCTTAAACTTCCTTCTTTAATCACAGTTCCTAAGGCTGACCCCTCTGTTGTCTGTGAAATTCCTTGTTCAAGGACACAAGATAAATGAAATGATTGCCACAGTCAGGTAGGGAGTAGGACGCCTAATGACTGTGCAGGACCCTAGAGCTCCTCCATCCCCAGTGATGCCTACCTGAGGCAAGGGAGCCTATGTCACACACAAAGACTCCCTTCTTCCCCCCGTATTTCCTTACTATAAAAACTCCATGAACCTGTTCCCTCAGTGAAACATGATATTTGGGGCAACCTAAATCTGTGTTACTGGACCATGGTGATTCCTATTTGATTGCAGAATAAATTGGTCTTCCTTCTAAGATGATCTCTCTCTCTCTCTCTCTCTCTCTCTCTCTCTCTCTCTCTCTCTCTCGTCTTGCTCTTTTCTCCCTCTTTTTATGTCTCTCTCTCTTCCTCCTTCCCTTCCTCTCCCTTCTCTGTGTGTTCACATTATAGTTCTAAATCAAAAGTCCTGTAAAATGAATTGGCCAAGACAAATGCAATACTGTCCTCAGCACCAGTAAACATTAGGGATGCTTTTTGAACATAAGCCTCTAGTTTTCCTGTCCACAGAACCTTTACCTAAGAAGACATTCAACTATAATTTTTTTCTGAGATATATCTCTTTTCCTAGCTTCTTGCCAGGATTTACAACCATAGAATGTTCTGCTTTAGAACCCACTGGTCTTCCTTTTCAAATGGAATCATCAAGAATGACAGAAAGCCCTTGTCTTTTAGTCTCTGTGGGAAGCTAGGTTATTAGCACACACAGCTTCATCACATTGTCAAGCTTTCCACCTTCGTGTCTTTCAGGACTTTTCTGCCAGAGCCTTTCCGAGCCTTTAGAGAACCTTCCTGCCACTTATTTCAGCAGAGTAGAGTTCAAATGATAATGCAATAATCTTGAGTCCCATTCGAGGTGTTTTGAATCTTTGTTCTTATCGTTGTTATCATATTTTCAGTATACATCAAAACAAATCTATTCAGCCCCACTGGAGAGGTGTCTCAGTGGTTAAGAGTTTATACTGCATATATATATATATATATATATATATATATATATATATATATATATATATATATATATATACAGAGGATCATCTACAAGCACATCAGGCAGCTACCAACAGCCTATTAACTCTAGCTCCAGGGAATACGATACCTCTAGTCTCAGGGCACCTGCACCTACCCCACACACAGACATACACATAATTAAGGTCTTCTCTCTCTCTCTCTCTCTCTCTCTCTCTCTCTCTCTCTCTCTCTCTGTGTGTGTGTGTGTGTGTGTGTGTGTGTGTGTGTGTGTGTGTGTGTGTATAAGAAAGTGCCCCTTAACATGTCTGGAATGAGAAATTCAAAAGTGAATACACTCTTTTAAAAAGAATAAGCACATATGGGAAATAAACTGCATTAAAAAGAAGTTGCACTGAACCTTCTACAAAGGCTAGATGATTGAATTTCAATGGGTGTGGATGGGGCTACTACATTGCATTTTTGAAGCACAATTATAAATTACCTTGGAATATCTTTGTCCCACTTTTTAACAG
This sequence comes from Mus pahari, assembly GCF_900095145.1. NCBI lineage: Eukaryota > Metazoa > Chordata > Mammalia > Rodentia > Muridae > Mus > Mus pahari. Next base: position 46,403,551 of record NC_034604.1, on the reverse strand, counting down.
TTACTTTTGTTCCCCTTTCTGTCTGACAATTGTGGCCTGTTAGGATGCATTAATTTAACAGGACACTAGCTTCCACCAACCCCAAAGTTAAGGCTGTTGTCATACAGAGTTTCAGACCTATACTATATGTTTTCAGACCTATACTATATGTATTCAGACCTATACTATATGTTTTTAGACCTATACTATATGTTTTCAGACTTATACTATACGTTTTCAGACCTATACTATATGTTTTCAGACCTATACTATAAGTTTTCAAACCTATATTGTATGTTTTCAGACCTATACTATATGTTTTCAGACCTATACTATATGTTTTCAGACCTATACTATATGTTTTCTTGCTTTCCATAACCAGGTTACCTATTTTATCTACTACCCTAGGGATTGAAATCTATTCAGATATTAATGAATAACACAAAAATATAGGGTTCTATTATATTTTAGGAATGAATGCCCTCATAGGCTGAAAAGATAAATGTCATGTCCTAGAGTATTTGAGATGTTGGTGGTAAGTGTATAAAAATAAGGAAGATGAACTGTTTTAGGCAAACAACAGCGTTTTCTTTGTTCTGTACTATTCTCTCTCTTCCTGATGCAATCATTGCTGCTGAAATCAAAAGAAAACCCCAGGATTTTAAAGGGAGCATCACTGAATTCGTATACAGCATTTGAGGACACACATCATTAAGTTCATGCAAGATCTTAGATAAGAATGAAAAAAATATTTCTTATGAAGCAAACAAACTTCGAATCATTAAGAGGGTGTGCAAAATGGAAACTTCTCAGCTACTACTCTATTTACTTTATAAAATAATAATTAGCATATAAACATTCTCATAGATTTATTTCTTACGGGCTCACTATAGGTCAACACTTATTTCCCTGGATTGTTATGATAGATCTAATTATATGAATGTTACTGTAGTGTTATTCATCAGATATAATCATTTTGTCCACTTACAAAGGTATTTCTTTGCATTTCCCACTAAAAATTAATCTATACCACTTGTGAACTTACTGCAAAGACATTTTCATTGCTTTATTTGTTACCACAAACTTTCTAGGCAACATTCCAGAGAGCTCATTTCAGTGACAATACTGTATGAAAAAAATCTACCGCAATTAGATGAAGTACCATTATATTGGTTTACAAGTATTAAATAATGAGATGGGAAAATGTGAAATGAATATTTCAGGAGCATTCTTGTTCTGAGAAAAATTCTATGCAAAGCAACTTGGTTCTTCTGTAGCTTTAAATTACATCTTGCCACCACTCGGAAAGTTGTTGTGTATTGATTTTCTTAGCCATTAATTCACTCAAGACATTACCTCAGTCTCTATAGCATTTAGCTGTTTTAATTTACTAATCTAAGGAGAGGATAATCAGCTTCCTTTGTCCTTTCACTGGGAAAATCAACCAAGTAATTTTCTCTAATCAGATACTATTATGTTACAAAGAAACACATCTCATAACTCTCTGACCTAAATAAACATCACATAACAAATCACACAATAAAAATCATTGCTTTTGTTTATATGAGGTCATTGAAAATGAAACCATTGCTTTTCATATTTATATACCACTGGGCATTTAATGCTTTATTTCTTTGATCATGAACTTGCGAGATTTGGGGTACTGTAAGAATACTAACTAAAAAGTGAAGTATGTGAGGTTGCCCATCCTGTCCAAATATTGAATTTGATTGGCATTTATAAGAGCAAGAAAGCATAACCTTTGCTTAGATACATAAATTGAAATCCCATGTTGAGAGTTCAACATTTACTCTTTTAAACTTTGAACATTGTCTCTTATTTTTTTTTATTTAGCCATGATACCAAGTAAATTCACACATGCTTTTATTTAATATTAGCTTCAAAAAGATAACCACCAGTCCACCTAGACTAAAGTTTCAAGTATGGACATTGTTATACTATAATTATGATAAAAGGAGATGACAATGGAGTCATCTTTGCATATAAGCAATGCTCATAACTTAGAGGAGACTGAGGAGAACAGGAGATAGGGACCAGTCAGGCAGACAAAGAAAAGGCCTGCGAACACAAGGATGTCTGACTCTTTGGCCAGAAATGATGGAGGAGATCTGGAGAGCATAAGTTGTGTACTGGAACCTTTAATGCAGGAACTGTATTAGGAGGACAAGCATATTTTGGTGTGGACAGAATAAAATGATGAGCTCACCTCAAAACCTTTCCTAGCATTTCCCCTAGTCTATAAAATGTCCCTGGACTAGTCTTTTCTGGGGCCTGTTCCTTCTGAAACTGTTGCTTCCTTCCTTATAAGTTACTGCCTATGACTGCAAAACAGATTATATTCTCAAAGCTCACCATCCGCATGCTCCATAAACTTGATTCTTCACATGGCCAAAATAAGAATTCTGAGATGTAGATTCAGAGGAAGGTTTGTGTGACATGGACCTTTGTCACCTTACTTCCTACTCTTAGCCCCCCATCATTCTACAGAACCATCTGCTCTCCTCCCGTTGCAGAACATTCATATGCATTTTGATTTTTATGTACTCACTAATAAGTGGATATTAGTCAAAAAAAGAAAGAAAGAAAGAAAGAAAGAAAGAAAGAAAGAAAGAAAGAAAGAAAGAAAGAAAGAGTACAGAATACCCAAGATACAGTCCATAGAACTCAAAAGGTCAGCAAACTGAAGTGCCCAAGTGAGGACACTTCAGTCCCACTAGGGAGAGAGAAGAAACCAATTACAAGTGGGGAGGAGGGAGGGACCTGGAAGGCTAAGTGGACAGGGGAGGAGGGAAAGATGGGAACCTGACCTGATACTGGGTGAGGCAAAAAACTGAAGTCCTGAGGGCCAACAGAAAGAATAGAAATAGTCAAACTCAGGAAATAGGAGGTTGGAGGCACCCTCCAGAATGTACCAGAGACCTGAGATGTGAGAGAATCTCAGAAATCAAAGGGAGGTACCTTAGATGAAATGCCCAACAGTAGGGAGAGGGAACTTGTAGAGCCCACCTCCAGTAGGAAGTTAGGGCATCAAGTGAGGGATGGGGTTGCCATCCTACAGTCACATCTCTGACCCATATGTGTTCCTGTCTGAAAGAATTATAGGGATGGAAATGGAGAGGAGCCTGAGGAAAAGAAGGGCCAGCTACAGGCCCAAAGTGGGATCCAGCTCAAGGGGAGGTCCCAAGGCCTGACACTATTATTGAAGCTATGAAGCACTCACAAAAGGGACGTATTATGACTGCCCTCTGAAAGACCCCACAAGAAAGAGTCAGATGCAAATATTTGTACCCAACCAATGGACAGAAGCAGCTGACCCTTGTTATTGAATTAGGGAAAACTGAAAGAAGCTAAAGAGAAGGGCAATCCTGTAGGAAGACTAGCAGTCTCAATTAATCTGGACCCCTGAGATCTCTCAAACAGTGGACCTCCAAACAGACAGCATACACCAGCTGATATGAGTCCCCCAACACATATACAGGAGAGGACTTCTGGGTCTATGTTCATTCAGAGGTGATGCACCTAACCCTCAGGAGACTGGAGGCACCAGGGAGTTTAGAGGTCATGTGGGATGGGGTGTGGGGACATCCATGTAGAGACAGGGGTGGGGGTTTGGAGGTGTGGGAAGTGGAACAGTCGGAGAGGGGATCAGTGTTGGGCAGGGAGTGGAATATGAAGTGTAAAAACTAAATTAATTTAATAAAAAATAAATGTATTGAAGATGGCAGGGAAAGTATTATTTATTCCCTGACATGTAATTAGATGAGGACACATTGCCTCCATGACAAAGGAAGGTCACTCCTCTCAACCATGGTTTTCATATCATAGGAACACAGACCACTGAACTACAGCCTAGCACTTTTGTTAGTAAATGTTCATCTTTAAATGAAATGAAATAAGACTCTATAAAACATCCTTCTTGTTTTTTTTGTCCAACAGCTTCACTCAAGGCTCTTTACTGGTGTTTTAGAAAGAAGGGTCCCCACCCTCAAGGTTAAGACAGTACAGGCCGAGGCAGTACTCTTGAAAATCATGTAATTATAGTAAGATTCAAATGTGTTTTCATTTTGCCAGTTTTTCCTGAGTTCAATACAATGCTGAGTGGTATACTGCTGTCAATCTGAGAAGCTGCACTCCTAGTTTAGTACTGATCCTTTTTCCTTAGATTCCTCATCTGCATTTCCCCCTGTGTATTTTCAAGCCTTTCTCTGTCCACTGTTGATACTGACATCCTGTCCACAGTATAGTTCTTTCCTGCTTCTTATGGCCTTAAATATCCCTGTAGATGAGGTTTTTTTTCTTCTTTTGTATAATCCTCAACAAATTCCACACGTTGATAGTAATTTTCTAGTTCATACTGGAAGCCCAAATCTTCAAGATTTTATGACTCAACTTTCATGAGTCAGCAATGAGGAGAGTTAGAAAACCCTACTGTATTAGGTAGTTTTCTGTTGCTATGGTAAAACACCATGACCAAGCAACTTGTAGAAGGAAGAGTTCATTGCTGCTCATGATTCCTGAGCACCCCATATGACAGGGAGGTATACCAGCTGGTGGCAGAAACAGGAAGTCGAATGACCACATCTTTTGCAATGAGTAGGAAGCACAAAGAAACAAGCATATGGTAAAGCTATACAGTCCCAGGGGCCATCCCCAGTTACATGCTTCCTCCATCAAGGCTCTACCTCCCAAATCTCCCCATACAGTGCTTCCAACTTAGAACCAAGTGCTCAAAGAGATGAGCCTATGTGGTAAAGTTTCTCATTCCAAGTTCCAGAGTCACATTTGGCAATAGCCCTTGACAGGATGGGGAGATAGGTGCTGGATACTGTAGTCTGATATTCAGTGCTACCACAAGCACCTTCAACGGTTCTATGTCCTCTATCTTGTTCCAGAGGAAAGCAAGGAGACATTGAAGTCCAATTCTTCTTTTTCTAGTCTAGTCTTTGCTTCTGTCTGTAGTTTTATACTGTTTCTTAAAAGTACATATCACTTTAAGACAATACAAAGAAAACAAAATGCCCCAAAGGTAAAGAGCAGTGTGTGATACTCTTGATACAAACAATAGCTTCTGCAAAGATTCCTTTCTTGCTTTTATGACTTTAGAACACAATGACAAAAAAAAGTCAAGTAACCATTAATCATACCAGGTGCTTACCAATTTCAAAAGAGGACGGAAATTTTATTTTTAATACTTTAGTTATATTCAAAGTGTTGTAGATAATTACCCTAGTTAATTAATTGTAGGTGTTAGCCACTTCACTACCATATGAGAGAGGAGACACAATAAATATGAAAGAGAGTGCGTACACTATAATTATTCTAGGTTATTGTACTGAATGCTTGCCTGTATTGGATATTTAAGAGAACACGGCATCAACCCCGGCAAATTAATGCTTCTTGTTTAGATATCTAATCAAACTACTGCTTATGTCTGCTCATCTACACTTCTTAAAAGCTTTGAGGCAATCCTAATCATATTAGGCAAAATTGAAAATATAAAACAATGTTCTGTGACATTTAAAAAAAATGAAAAAAAAAAATACTATATGTGTTGGTGTTACTTCCAGAGAATGTAGTAAAGCTGAAGAAAATACCTACATGACTCACTTAACATGGATAAGTCAACCTGGTGCCTACGTAGAGCCTTTACTCCTACAAGCTAGTATTCTTGGTACTGGAAGATGCTCTGCACACTACCAAAAGAGAAAGATAAGTACCAACCCATCTAGAAACCCCTTGATCTTTAATGGTGTTCTCCCTGCACTGATGCAATGGTGATACCAAGTTTATGGGAGGAACCAACCAATATCTGATCTGAGTCAAGGCTTACCCCATGAAATGGAACCCATACCCAACAGCGCTTCCATGGCCAAGAACCTGAGACTGGATAGCCCAGGGACCTTGGGAAAACAAAATTTTATGGTTCTACTAAAGGAATGCAGTCATTAAGTGACTTTTAACAACAGTCTGCTATGGTCATAGATCTGTGCTTTGTTCAGCCATCATCAGAGAAGCTTCTTCCTGAAGAACATTGGAACAGAAACCCACAGCCAGACAATATGCAGAGAATGGGAGACTTGGCAGCACTTAGTCCTAAAAGGGATATTGCCAGCAAACCCCTCCTCTCGGGGCTCAGAGCTCTGAGGAAGAGGAGGCAGCAAGAGTGTAAAAGCCAGAGAGGATGAGGGACGCCAAAGAATCAATGCGTCTAGGTAGACTAGGGTTGGTACACATATGACCTCACAGAAACCGAGGCAGCAGGCACCGGGCGTGCACCAGTCTGTACCAGATCGAGGTACTAGAGCTGAAAGAAGAGGACACACGTCCCATCCCAGAAACTTTCTCTAACTGATAGACATTTGCAAGTGAAAATTTAATCTTCTTCAAGCAAGTGTTCCTGGAAAAAAGAAACTACGCTCAAGTGTGGGCTCCATGCCCAGCAGTTAATGGCCAACACAAAACAAACTCAATGGTGTCTTTGGAAGTTCCTTGTCTCAAAATGTTAGTTAAGTCAGAGCAGTTAAAAAAAATTACAGGTTTTTGTGTATATATTATGCCTTTTTTTTTAGGGAGTCCTGTGTGTGTGTGTGTGTGTGTGTGTGTGTGTGTGTGTNTGTGTGTGTGTGTGTGTGTGTGATTGTGTGTGTGTGATTGTGTGTGTATGATTGTGTGTGTGATCATGTGTGTGTGATTGTGTGTGTGAGTGTGTGTGTGAGTGTGTGTGTATGTGATTGTGTATGTGTGATTGTGTGTGTGTGTGTGTGTGTGTGTCTATATACACTTAGTTTGCTTTTTTCTTGGCTATTTATCTTGTTTGGTTGTTTTGTTATATTCCCTTTTGTTTCTTTTTTATTTATATTATTTGATTATTAATCCTTAGATGGCTGATTGCTTAGCAAGGAGAGACAAAAAGGGTGTGGATCCAGATCAGAGGAAATATTGGAAGCAACTAGGAGTAGAGAGGAGAAAAACTGTGATAAGGGTATATTGTATGAAAAATATTTTTTTGACAAAAACAGTTGTGTGGAATCATCCTAAATGACTTCAGGTGGCCATGAACAACTTCGAGGAATCCCAGGACTTCTCTCGATGCACAAGCTTTTCTGCCAGCCACTCAGGGCATCATGAGAGAGGGTACACAAAGGGTAGATGACATATACTCTACCACAAGACAATCCATAGCCATTCATACTTTAAAAATGGCTGGCATGCTGATCATTTCAGCATTCCTTAGTGAGGTTTCCATTTTCTGCATGGTTCTAGAAGGTATGCCGTAGTGTATTCTGGAATTGAGTGTGTTTATGACCTTACAAGTGGGGGCAAGAAAGATTTCAGAAGTTTTTAATCAAATCCATAAAAATGGAGCACATGGAAACTATAAGAGGACAGATTGCAAAGGAGTGACTAAATAGAAGAGATTATTGATTCTTTAGACTAAAATTAATATCTTCCAAGAAAATGGTGTGATGAAAGCCCTTGGAGGGAAGCCCTCTAACCGACCTGTGCAGATGGTCAATAGCTCATCTTTAAATAGATTTATCAGTTATGGAGAATCTAACATGACTCCATGTACTTGTATACTATCAAGTCTATTTTAAATATTTATTTTTTGTCTAAAAATACAATATAATGAAAACATGATGTCTTATAGAGTGGAAATTTCATCTTCTTTGACTAATATCATATCATTTTCTTCTCTTACAACCATCGAAAGCATTGCTTTAATTGTCTGAAACTTTTAGCTTGACTGTTTTAAATTCTGTATGTGAGACTATGCATTATTTGTCTGTCTATATTGGACAGATTTTGCTTAACATAGGATTCACTGAACTTTTAGCAGATGCTAGGATTTCATTCTGATTCCTGAAGAGGATTCCAAGACACACATATATACCCATATGTATTATGCAAACCCATGTGTCATGCATGCATGTGTACACATTCACACACACATGAAAATACATATACACACACATACACACATCATATTACAATTCATTTGCCTGTTAGACATTTAGTTTGTTTGCATATCCTGAATATTGTTAACAGAGTGTGTTGACGATGGGTTGTGATTATCTCTTCAGATCCACAATTTATTTACTTTGGATACAAACCCAGAAGTATTATTGTTGGATTATATAGCATGTTAATTTTCACTCCTTTGGCAAGAATATTTATAATTGATATTCAATTTATCCAATTTATAAACTTCCTCTTTGTCCTCATTCCCATCTGTACTTATCTTTTCTCTTTCTGGTTTATATAGATATAGATATAGATATAGATATAGATAGATATAGATGATAGATATATATCAATTTACATATAATACATTCTGGAATGCAGTACACAACCTTAAAAGTAAGTTAACAGTATTGAATCGCATGTTTAAAACTGCTAAGAATAGCCAGGCAGTGGTGGCGCACGCCTTTAATCCCAGCTCTTAGGAGACAGAGGCAGATGGATTTCTGAGTTTGAGACCAGATTGAATTCCAGGACAGCCAGGGCTACACAGAGAAACCCTGTCTTGAAAAAACAAACAAACAAAATGCTAAGAAGATCAATCTTACGTTTTTAGTTCCTTCCTACAAATGAAGGTGAGAGAAATGTAGCTGTCTCGGGTGATGGATTTGTTAATTAGCTTCACCATAGTGATCATTTCCAATACCCTCACGGTGTGAAAAATTCCCATTCAAAAATCTGACATTGGATATCATATGCAGTGCAATGTGCAATGTTCCCAGTTCTTTAAGCTTCTCAGTTTGCATGGTGAGCACATTCTAAGTGCAAGGTAAGTTTGTGCTAAAGTACTAGTGAATATGACTTTTTATGAGAGGATTTGCACATTTTAAAAATTATATCACTGACACAGTAAACGCCCCTCAGAATGGCCTATGGGTTTAATGAAGATGAGAATTCAACACAGGAACGTCAGCATGGAGGTACAAGTGGTTGATGAGCATGTCCTGTGGTAATTGTTATTAAGGTACACCCATGCTTATTAATTTTGTCCTTTTAAAACTTATAATAGGTGTCATTTGGAGACCTTAAGCCAATAACTTGCTGATAAATTATACAAGATTTAAAAAATTTTCCTAATTACCATCCTCTGAGGCACTTTAACATTTTTATTTTATGGATGGAAAATTTTAGACACTTTATGAGCATCTTGGCTCCTTGCCATGACAAAGTGTCTGAGAGGAAATATGCGGCAGCAGGTCCAGGAAGCAGCTGGTCACGTCGTATCCACAGTGGGGAAGCAGAAAGTGATAAATCCTAGTGCTCAGGTAATAGTTTCCTTCTTATGCACTCCTAGACCACAGGCCATTGTAAGGTATTATCCGTACTTAAAGTAATTCCTCCCATGTCAAGTATTCTAATCTAGATGATTTAATCTAGGTAATTCTTCACATTCACGTTCAGAAATTTGACTCTAAGGTGAACATCCTGTCAAATTAAAAATCAATATTGAGCATCATATGCCTAGAGACTGTGTGTGTGTGTGTATGTGTGTGTGTGTGTGTGTGTGTGTGTGTGAAATGAATGTTTGTGTTGCATATTTCAATATGAGTATCAAGTGCAAGGCAAATGGAGCACATAGAACTATCCTTGAGATTCATTGTATTGATAACACTTCTTGGAAACATTTTTTTTCCATGCTATGTTAGTCCTGGTAGCTTGTAGCACTGGACAGTAGTAGGGGACATGAAAGCAAATATGAAAACTCAGATTTAGGACAGGAGAGGTGAAAATGGAGTTAAATTTCCTACTCTCTAGCCTCTGGAGAAAAAAATGTTGAAACTTAGAATTCACCTATATTTCATGTGAGAAGAGCTGGTCACATGCAGGTGAATCAAAAAGCCAGAAAGAGATGGTTGAGATATTCTGTGCATAGAGGATATTGAAATGTTTATTTTTGTGAGTTATATGGGGGCAACTTGGTAATTTATGGGGCAAATGAGATCAAACTTCCTGTGCTTCAAAGAGAAGAGTTTCTTTATGAAATGCCATATGGATCTATCACACAAACAGAAACTGAATTATATCCTTGGCAATATTTGTCAGCACTGCCACTTAACTTTAAAGGTTAGAAACCCTTTCATCAAACACAGTCACATGTTTCAAATAACTCTGTCCACTGCTCTCAACAATTGCTCCATTCAGAGTAGAACTGTCTCTGTTGGTCTTCCTGTGGAGTTTCTATCCCCTTCAGGGCCAGCAATCCTTCCTTCTGTTCTTCCATATGAGTCCCCATCCACTGTTTGACTGTGGATGTCTGTATCTTTCTGAGTCAACTGCTGAGTGGAGTCTCTCAGAGGACAGCATCCTTCTTGTCTACAAGCACAACAGAATCACTGACAGTTTCAGAGGTTGGTGCTTGCCCATGGGATGGGTCTCAAGTTGGGCCTGGACCCTTGGGGTTCTCAGAATCTGATCAACCAACCAAAGAACATACACAGGCCTAAGCCTTCTGGCACATATGTACAGCTATGCAGCTTGGTCTTCATGTTAATCCTGAACAACTGGAGTGAAGTCTATCCCAAAAGCTGTTGTCTGTGGGATATGTTCTTCTAGCTGGGCTGCCTTGTCTGGCCTCAGTGGGAGAGGAAGAAGTGCCTATCCTTGCAAAGACTTGAAGTGCCAGGGTGGGAAGATCCTAGAGGGGGCAACCCACCCTCTCAGAGGAGAAGAGAGAATGCAGGAAAGTTTCTGGGAGGGGGTGACCAAGAGGAGGATAGTGAGAAGGATGTAACGTGAATAAGTAAAAAGAAAATTAAATTAAATTTTAAAAGGAGCAGAACTGTCTCTACACTGCACTTACTTCTTATAGATGAGATAAAACACTGAAGAGTACAAGAAGTAGGAGAATTTATTCCCTCACCTATTTCTCTATCCAACACTTCCTCCAATGCTTTACTTCATTTGTAGGCAGAACATTGCAAGATACTTAAACCTACAGCAAAAGTAAGAAATATGGTAAAGAGCTGTAACTGATACCATTTAAATAGCTTGTGATGAATGGTGTCTTTTGCTACACTATAGGATAGCCAGTATACACACTATCAAATGAGCTATGAAACTAAATATATGAAAGTACTCTTTATTTGTTGAGATGTACCTGTGTATTACAGATGCACAAAGCAGTCACATATATGAAGAAAAAAATGAAGTTTGCAGAATTATTAGATTTTTTTAAATGGGAAAATAACACCAAGTGATAGAATGTTAGATTTGAAGTTTAAATGTGACACAGAATGAAGAATCACTGTTAGAATATAAACTAAAAGCTGAAATAACTCATGACAAGGTAATTTGGCATTGCATTATTTGTATTTGCTTGGACCTTGTTCTAATAATCGAACAGATACAAAATTTTACAATACCACTGGTTAGTTACATGTTTGTGTAGGAGCATGCATTTGTGCATGCGAAGTCCAGAGGTTGAAATCAGGTGTCTTCCTCAATTGCTCTCCCTCCACCTTTTATACTTTGATGAAGGCTCTCTCACTGAACTCTGAGCTCATCAGTTTAGTTTGGCTATAGGCTCACTGGTCAATGAACTCCAAATATCCTTCTGTTTTTGCCTAATAACTTACCTAATTCACTGCAAAAAAAATTAAGTATGTGTAGTAATATCTATCATCAGTTTCTCTCTCTCTCTTTTTTTTGTTCTTTCTTTTCCTTTCTTCAGACATGTGCTACCATCGTCACTATATGTAATACTGAGGATTAAACCCAGGGCCTCTTGAATGCTGGGATAACTCTAGTTTCTGAGATGCAGCCTCATTCTCCACAGTGATAAATTTGAATTTTAGAGTATAATACTTTTTCCGCAGTTGTTTTCTTTTACTTTGTTTAAAAGAATGTAAACATTTTAGATTATCTAAAATAATTAGATAAATATTTCACAGAAGTAATTGAAATTCTCTACTCGATTACAAAAATTCTTAGTTATTACAGAAATTAACTTTGGATTTAATTTATAGGCCAATTCCTTTCAATTAAGCTGGACATAGTAATGAAGCAAGCTGTATAGATTTTAAAGCAAATGTTTCATGTTATAATTGCTACTTAATTACTTTTTAGGAAGGTAAAAATTTCATTATTTGAGATTGAGAATCTTTCTGAATTGGGTCCAAAACAACGATTAACTGTAAAATAACAGAAAAAAGAATGTTCTATTCAGGACAAATGAACATTTAATTGTGTGTGTGTGTGTGTGTGTGTGTGTGTGTGTGTGTGTGTGTGTGTGTGTGTGTGTG